>NC_092337.1:193165000-193480833 GCF_046630445.1 Rutidosis leptorrhynchoides | reverse complement strand
AGTGTAGTTTTTAGTAAGTCCGGTTCGTTCCACAGGGAAATCTTTAAACAAAGCTCAACGCTATATTAGTTTACTTTTATAAAAATACAAACATATATATAAGTAATATTATTATTATAAAGGGGGGTTTTTACCGTTTAATGACCGGTTTGTCGATTTTAAGACTTTAGTCGCAGTTAAAACCTAATGTAAAATATAAAATAAATAAAAGACTTAATTTAAAGCGTAAAGTAAATAACGATAATGAAATTGCGAATAATAAAAGTGCGATAAAATAAACTTGCGATAATTAAAAAGTACGATAATTAAAAATGCAATTAAATATAATAACAATAAAAATGCGATAATTAGAAGTGCAATTAAATATAAAATAAAGGAAATTAAATATGAAATAAAAGAATTATGCTTATTTAAACTTCCGTAATCATGATGTTTGACGTGTTGATTTTAGTTTTATGCCCATGGGTTAATTGTCCTTTGTCCTGGATTATTTAATATGTCCGTCTGGTTTTTGTCCATAACAGTCCATCAATCATAAATATAAAGTGCGAGTGTCCTCATCAAATTATTCTTATACCCGAAGTTAAATATTCCAACTAATTGGGGATTCGAATTGTAACAAGGTTTTAATACTTTGTTTAATGAATACACCAGGTTATCGACTGCGTGTAAACCAAGGTTTTACTACTTTGTTAACAATTACACCAATTACCCTTGAATGTAATTTCACCCCTGTTTTAATTATTCTAGTGGCTATTAATCCATTCCCGTGTCCGGTTAAATGAACGATTATTCGTACATATAAATACCCCGCCCATCGTGTCCGATCGAGTGTATATGGTAATTTATAGGGACGCCCAATTGTAAATCTTTATATTAACATTAACAAACTATCATTTAGTTAAACAAATATAAAGCCCATTAATAGCCCATAGTCTAATTTCCACAAGTGTCGTTCTTTTGTCCAAACCCCAATTATGGTACAAAGCCCAATTACCAATTTTAGTAATTAGCCCAACATCATGATTACTTCGGATTAAATAAGCATAATAATAACTTAGCTACGAGACATTAATATAAAAAGGTTGAACATAACTTACAATGATTAAAAATAGCGTAGCGTTACACGGACAGAATTTCGACTTACACCCTTACAATATTCGCTAACATACCCTTATTATTAGAATTATAATTAAAATTAAAATTAAAATTAAAATATAAATATAAATATATACGATATAGATAGAGAGATGGATATATTTGGTGGTTTTTTCGATCAGAATTCGTTTGCTTTTATAGGAAGTTTCTGAAATTGGGGCTCCGCGACTCGCGGCAAAATCCTCTTCAAACTCCGCGAGTCGCGGAGAATGAATTTACAGCTCACACCCTTGGAGTCTTTCTCTGCCGACGGTTTTATAATATATATATAATATATATATAATTAATATAATTAATTATATATTATATTATATTTATATACATAGTTAAATTGTAATTTTTAGTCCGTTGCGTCGAGCGTTAAGAGTTGACTCTGGTCCCTGTTCCGGATTTTTTAACGTCCTTGCGTACAATTTTATATTTTGTACTTTGCGTTTTGAATCTTGTACTCTTGTAATTTCGAGACGTTTCTTATCAATAATTGGAACCTCTTTGATTGTCTTTTGTTCTTTTGAGCTTTTTGGTCGTTTGCGTCTTCAATTCGTCGAATCTGTCTTTTGTCTTCACCTTTTATTATTTAAACGAATATCACTTGTAAATAGAACAATTGCAACTAAAAGCTTGTCTTTCTTGAGGAATAATGCTATGAAATATATGTTCGTTTTTAGCATTATCAAATATTCCCACACTTGAGCGTTGCTTGTCCTCAAGTAATATCGTCTTGAAATACTAGAATCACTTCTTTATTCTTCACACTTTGTACATCAGTGATTTCTATACGGCGGTATAAACAATGGTAGTAACGATATGGTTTACAGTCCCACATGACTATAAAAATTTAGATCCATTAAGGAAATTGGATCTTTATGAAAACATTTGATCTTTTGAAAATTAAATCTAGTTTTTACCCTAGATAAGTTTTCCGGGATAACCCTTTACCGGTGTTTGCAAAATATTTTTGTGGGTTTGGTGGGTTTCAGATTTGAAAATTTTAGCTCAAAACTTGCGGTTTTGTGTCACCCACTTGCTAACCTTGTATTTGGAAAGAAACACGTCCAGTTTACTTGTCCCGTATATTACCTTTCGATAAACTACCGTCCGGTTGTAAAGGAAAGCGTTGAACAAGCAACTGTTAAGGCAATGTCCCCTGACATGCTTTTAATTATGGTCTGTAACGTGTCGGACGCAATTACTATCCTTGGTAGGAGCAATAGTAAAGCTCACCCTCAAAATTTTTTGGTATGGCACAAGGTCCTGTCTTTGACCATGCTATGCAACCACCGTTCTTACGGTTGACACCCGATTTAGTTCAGGCGACCTAATGAATTCCAGGTGAATTCCTAGGATTTTACGTTCAATGGTAATGAACGCATTGAAAATAGGGTTTTCAGAAAACAAATCGGTTTATAATTTTGATCAAAATATTTTCTCGTTCAAGCTCGAGTTTAGATATCATTGAATTCCATGAGTTTGAATTCTCAATCTTTAAGGTCAATCTCTAGGATTGAGTAATATCAGTCTTAAAAGCTGATTTTTAATCTTTAAGGAGATTATCCTTTCTGGGGATCTGATTCATTAGTCTTATCCAGCTAATTTGCATGGTGCCCCCCATTGTACGAGATAAATCCT
Organism: Rutidosis leptorrhynchoides; assembly: GCF_046630445.1. Taxonomy (NCBI): domain Eukaryota; kingdom Viridiplantae; phylum Streptophyta; class Magnoliopsida; order Asterales; family Asteraceae; genus Rutidosis; species Rutidosis leptorrhynchoides. Next base: position 193,478,046 of record NC_092337.1, on the reverse strand, counting down.
TCTCATGGTTAGGATAAATCTGACCACTTGGCGACCCTGTTTAATGCTGAGGTCCGTGGATTTCCTGCTGATTTTAGTGATGACTTTTCTAGATTTTTCGTCAACCTACAGCTGGTCTGGACGACAACTTCATGACCTAAATCAAGAAGCGCGTTTCTTTTTCGGAAGACTTTACTTCCTTTTAATGATGGAATTGATTCATCGTGTAGATCCATCTCTTCTTTTCTTTCATTGGGTAAAACAGTTTAGTTTAGTCCAAAGCAAAAGTATTTTCAGTTATTTGTTACAGATATATGTGACATATGTTTAAGATAACTTGGTAAATTTTCCCACACTTGGCATTTATTTTCCTTTTTATCGTCCTCTATTCCATTTTAAATGAATTTTGACATTTTAGTTTGTTTCTTAATTTATGTCCTTTCCGAGGTAACAATAATTTCGGTGTTAAAACCTAGTTTTATCGTTCATAAATATGTATAAACATAATTTGAATTCATTTAATTGAAAATTTTGAAAAATTTTACTAGAATTGGGTAGTCAGTATATAAGACTAGGGCTGTTCTTTTTTTTATTAGAGAGCACTAGATTCTAATACAACTACTGCTTTACTAGTATTTTTAATGGTAACCAAGTGTTTAAGATAAAAATTTTAAAATCCGAAAGAATTTAACCCCTTCCCACACTTAAGTTCTTGCAATGCCCTCATTTGCAAGAAATCAGTAACAATTTAAATTATTGAGGGTGATTAGTGTGAAAATGATTAAATTTTTACCAAAGTTTCCAATTATATTGGCGTTTGTTTGCTGAATGATAAATGGTGCACATCATTTGTTCATTCCGTCTTGTTGTTATTTCACATATATTTTGCATCTTGTCGTCAAAATTAGTTGCTTTTGCTGAACTTAATGCCAGTCTTTGAAAATGCGTTGTTTTACCCTGTTGTGTACATAAGATAAACTTGCAAACATATATACATATTTTTGAAGTTTGGTACATTACCCCACATTCAAAAATTATTAAAATCTAAGAATAAAAGTTAGATAATTATAAAAATGATTACAATATTAACAAAAGTATTAAACGTATCAATAATTACAAATTACAAAACAATAAAAAATAATAAGTAAACTAAGGATGATATTGGTACCAATAGGGGTTCCAGGCATAACCATAAGTGCTATAGAATGCTTCGGCAGGGTCATACGTAGGATATGGTGGCTGCATCTCTATAGACCAAGGAGGGAAGATGGGTTTCGGTGTAGGAATATAGTTTCTACCTATATGTTGGCAATGAGCTATGATCTGGTTCTGATGAACTTGCCAATCTTCAAATGCTCTCTGTCTAGCATTTTCGTATTCCTGAGAAGCTATAAACCTATGCATTTCTTGCATCTCATTCCCCCCTCCTACATTACCTTGCTGCTGGTTTCTCTCCACCTGTGGATGTCTACCATGGTATCGTACTGCGGCGTTATTTCGCCTCTTCAAAACTTTCGCACCATGGTATACATTTAAACCTATAGTATCGCGGGGTTCCGGTTCTTCTACTAATAATCCCCCCCGACTTATATCCACACCGAGATATTCACCAATCAAAGTAATAAAAATACCACCTCCTATTATGCTATGTGGTCGCATCCCCCGAACCATAGCTGATAAATAATAACCCACACAATATGGTATACTTACAGTGCTTTGTGGGTCTCGAATACACATATGGTAAAACAAATCCTGTTCATTTACTTTTTCTTTGTTCTTACCCCTTTGTGTAATCGAATTAGCTAAAAACCTATGTATCACTCTTAATTCGGCTCTATCTATATCCAAATAAGAGTAATTTCCCCCTTTGAAACGGTGATGGCTTGTCATTTGACTCCACACACCGTGTGTATCAAAATTCTCATCTATCTTTCTACCGTTTAGTATCAATCCTCTACAATCGGCAGACGCTAACTCATCAGGCGTATATATACGTAAAGCCTGAGCCATGTCCAGTAAAGACATGTGGCGCATCGAACCGCCTAACAAAAATCTAATAAAAGAACGATCGGTTAAACTAGTTACCCGATCATTCAACTCTATACTACATAACAATTCTTCACACCATACTTTATATACAGGTCTACGTATGGTGAATAAACATACCCAGTCATTAAAAGAAGAATTACCATACCTCTGTACAAGTAATTCCCTAATTGGCCCGGCCAATTCTACAGCTTCTAAGGGTCCCCATTCTATGACCCTCGGTACCTCAACAACCTTAGAATGAAGAGTATGCAAACCCCTTTGATATTTTGGATAATCTATCCAAAGTCTGTCAAATCTCAGGTTCGGGTGCAACTCTTCCAAGTGCATATCGGAAAAGGTCATGACTTGATGAGGTATATCCTGCTTGTAGTAGTTATCCACCTCCTGTTGTTCCAAATTCTCAGCAGGAGCATTGCGGGCTTGGGATGAAGATTCACCCCTTTCATTCTGCAAAACACATCAAACACAATTTTTGTGCATCCAAATATGCATTAGTGTCAGCAAAATCATCAATCAAAATAATTACAATGACATTATCAATTTATATCAAACTTAAGCTTATTTTCACATTTTTATCAAATCTACACTTTTTCAAATAAGCATATACGAAAATGTTCGCCAAGTTCATAAGCATTCAACTCAAATAACATGTCAAAATAATCATTATTAGCAATTAAACAAGTCTCAAATGGCATTATCTTTCAAAAATCAAGTTCATGAATTTTAGACTTGAAAAAGTCCACTTTAATTCTCAAAATCATGTTTAGGCTCAAAGTTTGGATCATTTAACTACCTAGACATGTTACACTACTCAATTTAGCAACAATTCATTACAAAAATCGGCCATAACCTGTTTATATCAAAAAGCCCCAAATTTGCTCAAGAACACAAACCCTAGATTATTCAAAATTTGAAGTTTAAGGCTTCTAATCATGTTAAACAGCATCAATCTAGGTTATACAAACATAATACATAAACAATTTAAGTCTAATTACACTAAAAAGCATCAAAATTAATTTGGGGAAAAAATAGCTCAAGAACACCAAATTTCGGATTAAATGGTGTTTAGGTGTAGAAATTTACCATTTTTCTTGAGTAATTCTTAGATAGCATCCTTCTCAACATGATTTTAGCAAAAGATTTGGTGATTAACCGTTAAAAATTGTGATTTTGGGGGTGTTTTTGGGTGGTTTTTCGGAGTCTTTTTTCGCTGTGTTTTTTGAGTTTGGGTTGGACTGATCAGTTTGCAGCTCTTTATTTTTTTTTTCTGATTTCCGACCCCTCCGCGAGTCGCGGCGAAATGCACTTCAAACTCCGCGACTCGCGGAGTTTTTTATTTTTTTTATTTTTTTTTTATAATCATTAACTTTTGAAAACAATTAAGAAATTAATTTTAAAATTTTGTTTCCCTTATTATTTAGGACGAGGTCGTTTCGGATCGATGTCCTAGTCCGTCCCTCGACAAAATTTTAAAATTTGTCTTTTTGTAGCGATTGTTTTAAAAGCTAAGATTTTTTTTTTGGGTTTTTTAATGTTTTTGGCATACTTTAAATCAATAAGATTAAAAATAATGATAATAAAAGTTCTCGTCCCTCCCTTGGGTAAAGCAATTTCGGTTCAAAGACCTAGTCTTCAACTTACGATGAATTTTAAAAATCATATTCTTAACTTAATGAGATAAAGTAAATTTTTGTTTTTAAATTCACACAACTTAAATATAAAATTCAAAATTATTATTAAAAATTCACACCAAACTTAAAATTTGAAATGCATAAAATTAAAAATTAATATTTTAAAAATTAAAAATTCACACCAAACTTAATTTAAAAATTTATAAATTCATACTAAACTTATATTAATTTTTCAAATATTTACAATTTTAAATATATTGTTTTTACAAAGTTTACAATATTAATTTAAGATTTAAATATTAATTTTAAAAATATGGTAAAAATAAAATTAAAAATCTTTTTGTCTTTTTATCCCACTTTAATCAATCAAATATTATCAAAAATATGCGCCCCTCTTTTCGGTAAAGTAATTTCGGTTCCAAGACCTAATTTAACTCATGACGAATTTTTGAAATATTTTGGGTTGATTGTTTAAAGATATTTATACCTTAAGAATAAACGTTAAATTTCGCAGTGATGTAATAAATTTTTGAATGATATCAATAATTTCGGTCGCCAAACCTAATTTTATTCAATACCAATTTAATACTTTTTAGCGAACAAATTAGCGTTTATTATCAAAAGGTTAAAAATAAAAATAAAAATAAAAACTGTACAGACATACCTGTGAAATAGATTTCTTAGTTATATGATCTATCCCATTCATAAGATAGTCGGTTTAATTGGTTTTCCATGGCTACATAGGCGTAACCTCGAGCATTCAGTATCTTTTCTTCTAAACATATGAACGGTCCGTCTCTGCATAAAGTAACAAATTCGGTATTTGAATAGGTTTGATTATTTGAACATTTACCTCCATGTGACCATTTTCCGCATTTGTGACATCTTTCTAGGTGTCGTGCTCTTCTTTTCGCTGCGGATTTTGATTTTCCTTTACCAAATTGTAACTTATTATCTTCGCATCTGGATTCTTTTCTAACTCCGTCCATTCTTTCTCTGATTACTGATACTATTTCACTCGGGAGTATGTCATTATTACGTTTAGTGATCAAAGCGTGTAGCATTAGACCATGGTTTAGTTCACAGGCAGTCTTCATTTTGTAAAAACCTAAAAAAAATAAAAATTCAGAATGGGGGGAGAAGACTAGTTCTTTAGGGTCTGCTAGGGAAAGACCATTCGGGTTCCATTTTCGAGAACTATACGAAAACAGACAATCTAACTCTAACAGAAATACATATTATCCTTTAAAGACTTGATTCTCCCCACACTTAGTTAGCTGTGGTGTCGAAATTGTGATTAACTTCGTTGTCGACTTCCATCGGACCATGTATGTAATGTTTAACTCTGTGACCATTAACTTTAAATTCAATCCCATTTGAATTTATTAATTCTATCGTTCCGTATGGGAAAACTCTTTTGACTATGAATGGTCCAGACCTTCTTGATTTCAATTTTCCAGGAAATAGCTTGAATCGTGAATTGAAAAGAAGAACTATGTCTCCTTCTTTAAATTCTTTTGAACTTCTGATTCTTTTATCATTCCATTTCTTCGTTCTTTCCTTATAGATTAACGAATTTTCGTATGCTTTATGTCTTAATTCTTCTAATTCGTTTAGTTTACTTAATCGTAGACGTCCGGCTTCATGTAAATCAAGATTACATGTCTTCAAAGCCCAAAATGCTTTGTGTTCAATTTCTACTGGAAGATGACATGCTTTTCCATAAACAAGTCTAAAAGGTGTGGTTCCAATTGGAGTTTTGTAGGCTGTTCTAAAAGCCCAGAGTGCATCCTCCAATTTAATGGACCATTCCTTCGGATTTGATCCTACGGTTTTCTCTAGAATACGTTTTAAAGCTCGGTTGGTATTTTCAACTTGTCCACTTGTTTGTGGATGATATGCGGTGGAGATTTTATGAGTTACTCCATATCTTTTAAGAACTTTCTCAAGTTGATTATTACAGAAATGAGTACCCCGATCACTTATTAAAGCTTTCGGTGTTCCAAACCTTGCAAAAAGACGTTTTAAAAAGTTGACTACAACTCGTGCATCGTTAGTTGGGAGAGCTTGTGCTTCCGCCCATTTAGATACATAATCAATGGCTACGAGTATATATAGATTATCATGAGATTTTGGAAATGGACCCATAAAGTCAATACCCCAAATGTCAAATACTTCACATACTTGGATGACATTTTGTGGCATTTCATCACGTTGACTTATTTTTCCGGCCCTTTGACATGCATCACAGGATTTGCAAAGAAGGTGTGCGTCTTTGTAAATTGTAGGCCAATAGAATCCAGCTTCATAAACTTTTCTTGCTGTTAGTTGAGGCCCATAATACCCTCCTGTTGGTCCTGTGTGACAATGGTTTAAAATTTTACTAGCTTCATCTCCAAATACACATCGGCGTATTATTCCATCGGGACAACTTTTAAACAGATGTGGATCTTCCCAGAAATAGTGTTTTATATCACTGAAGAATTTCTTTCGTCTTTGGTACGATAATCCTTTTTCAAGGAATCCACAAACTAAGTAGTTTGCATAGTCTGCAAACCATGGGATTTCTTTATAATCTATCTTCAATAGATATTCATCAGGAAAGTTGTCTTGTATGGCTGATTCATTTAGAACTTCTAATTCGGGATTTTCAAGACGAGAAAGATGATCAGCGGCGAGATTTTCTGCTCCTCTTTTATCTCGGATTTCAATATCAAATTCTTGTAAGAGTAAGATCCAACGGATTAATCTTGGTTTAGCATCTTGTTTTGAAAATAGGTATCTAAGAGCAGAATGGTCGGTATAGACCACCGTTTTTGCTAGAACGAGATATGATCGAAATTTGTCAAAAGCAAAGACAATAGCAAGGAGTTCTTTTTCAGTAGTTGTATAGTTTGTTTGTGCTCCTTGTAACGTCTTACTAGCATAATATATAGGTTGAAATCGTTTTTCAATCCTTTGTCCTAAAACGGCTCCCATTGCAAAATCACTTGCATCGCACATTAGTTCAAATGGTAGATTCCAATTTGGTGTTATCATGATCGGCGCATTAGTGAGTTTCTCTTTAAGAATATTAAAAGATTTGATACACTCATCTGAAAAGATGAATGGCGCATCCTTTTCTAGGAGTTTATTCATAGGAGTGGCAATTTTAGAAAAATCTTTTATGAAACGTCGGTAAAAACCGGCATGCCCTAGAAAACTCCTAACTCCTCTAACATTGGTGGGATGTGGAAGTTTAGCAATTACATCTACTTTAGCTCTATCCACTTCAATTCCTTCTTTTGAAATTTTATGTCCAAGAACGATGCCTTCTTTAACCATGAAATGGTATTTCTCCCAATTAAGTACTAGATTTGATTTTTCGCATCTAATTAGCATTCGTTCCAGATTAACTAGACATGATTTAAATGTATCACCGAAGACTGAAAAGTCATCCATGAATACTTCCATGCATTCTTCTATCATGTCGTGAAAAATCGCCATCATACACCTTTGAAAGGTTGCAGGGGCGTTGCACAGTCCAAATGGCATGCGTTTGTAAGCAAAAGTACCATAAGGGCACGTGAATGTGGTTTTCTCTTGGTCCTCGGGTGCTATTGGAATTTGAAAATATCCGGAAAATCCATCTAGAAAACAATAGTAACTATTTCCGGCTAATCTTTCCAACATTTGATCTATGAAAGGTAAGGGAAAGTGATCTTTTCTGGTGGCGTCATTTAATTTTCTATAATCAATACATACACGCCATCCTGTTACAGTCCTAGTAGGAATAAGCTCATTTTTCTCATTTGTAATGACAGTCATGCCACCCTTCTTAGGTACGCATTGAACTGGGCTTACCCATGGACTATCAGAAATTGGATATATCAAACCTGCATCTAGCAGTTTAATAATCTCTTTCTTAACTACATCTTGCATATTAGGATTTAGTCTTCGTTGGCGTTGCACATACGTTTTATGACCTTCTTCCATAAGGATTTTATGTGTGCAATACGAAGGACTTATTCCTTTAATATCATGAATCTTCCATGCAATGGCTGGTTTATGAGCTTTCAACACAGAAATGAGTTGTGATTTCTCATTTTCAGTAAGAGAAGACGATATTATTACAGGTAATTCAGATTCACCATGTAAATAAGCGTATTCCAAATGGTTTGGAAGTGGCTTTAACTCTAATTTCGGAGGTTCTTCTATCGATGATTTATATCGATATCTGTCTTCTTCTTTTAGCATTTGAATTTCTTCTGTTGTTGGTTCATATCCATTAGCTATAAGTGTAGCTAACATTTCAGCTTCATCAATTGGTTCATTACCTTCTCCTAAAGAACATTCTCCTGTTCCTTGTAATTCTGGAAATTCTTCTAATAATTCTGCATGTGCATCTATAGTTTGAATATAATAACATGTATCATCTGCAGATTGTGGTTGTTGCATTGCTCTATCAAATGAAAAGGTAACACTCTCATCTTCTATACTTAGGGTCAGTTTCTTACCGAACACGTCTATCATTGCTTTAGCCGTGTTTAAGAATGGTCTTCCTAATATGAGAGGAACTTGAGAATCTTCTTCCATGTCTAAAACAACAAAATCTACTGGAAATACTAAAGTACCAACTTTAACTAGCATGTTCTCCATTATCCCTCTAGGATATTTTATTGATCTATCGGCTAGTTGTATGCTTATTCTGGTTGGTTTCAATTCTCCAAGGTCTAGTTTAGCGTATAGTGAATACGGCATTAGATTTATACTAGCACCTAAGTCTGCCAATGCTTCTATTGAACTAAGACTACCCAGAAAACATGGAATTGTGAAACTTCCTGGATCAGATAGTTTTTCTGTTATCTTATTCAACAGCACTGCTGAACAATTAGCATTCATAGTAACAGCCGAGAGTTCTTCCATTTTCTTTCTATTTGAGATTAGATCTTTCAAGAATTTAGCATATCTTGGCATTCCTGAAATCACATCAATGAAAGGAAGATTTACATTTATCTGTTTAAACATATCCAAAAATTTGGATTGCTCGGCTTCAAGTTTCTCTTTCTTCATTTTACTCGGGTAAGGAAGTGGTGGTTGGTATGGTTTAACATAAGGTTTATCCTTAACTGTGTTATCTTTATTAACTTTTTCAACTACCGGTTCTTTTTCCTTATCTTGATCAGGTTGTGGTTCTTGTGGAGTAGGAATAGTTTCATCAGAAGTTACAGGTATTTCAGGTGGTTTAAGTGTTGTACCACTTCTTGTGGTAATGGCTTTAGCTGTTTCATTCCGGGGGTTAGCATTTGTATCACTAGGTAGACTTCCCGGTTTTCTTTCACCTATTAACCTTGCTAGGTTACTTACTTCTTGTTCCAGATTTTGAATAGAAGCTTGTTGATTTCTAAATGCTTGAGCATTTTGTTCATTAGTTTGTTTTTGAGATGTGAAAAACTGCGTTTGAGTTTCAACTAGCTTCGTCATCATATCTTCTAAATTCGGCTTTTTATCATCGGTTTGTTGTGGTGGTTTGTTTTGAAAATTAGGTCTTTGCTGATTATAAGTATTATTGGATACTTGTTGATTGCTAGGACCTTGTTGGTTGTTGTATGGAATATTTCGGTTATAATTCTGGTTCTGATTGTAAATCGGTCTTGGCGTTTGATAATTATTCTGATAATTATTTCCAGGCCTTTGGTTTATGTATGAAATATTCTCTCTTTGTTCCATTGTTAATTCAATACTGAGACAATCTTTTGTCAAATGTGGTCCTCCACACTGCTCACAACTAATTCGTATTGAGTGAATATCCTTAGTCATCTTTTCCATTCGTCTCTCCACAGCATCTATCTTTGCGGAAATGGAATCTAAGTCATGACTAGAATCGGCTCTAGCTGCTTTAGATGATCTAATGATATCTTTTTCTTGGTGCCACTCATGTGAGTGGGAAGCAGTGTTATCAATAATTTTGTAAGCATCAGTTTCGGTTTTCTTCATAATAGAACCACCAGCTGCTATATCTATGTCTTTCCTTGTAGTGATGTCGCATCCTTGGTAGAATATTTGTACTATTTGACAGGTGTCTAAACCATGTTGCGGACATCCTCTTAACAACTTTCCATATCTAGTCCACGCCTCATATAGAGTTTCATTTGGTTTATGTGTGAACGTAACAATTTCTGCTTGAAGTCTTACGGCTTTAGATGCAGGAAAGAATTGTTTAAGAAATTTGTCAACTAAAACATCCCATGTATCGATCGCCCCTTCAGGTAACGATTCCAACCAATCTTTGGCTTCTCCCTTTAAAGTCCAGGGAAATCACATGAGATATATCTGTTCATCCTCCACTTCTCGTATTTTAAATAGTGTGCAGATCCTATTAAAGGTACGTAGATGTTCATTTGGATCTTCCTTCGGCGCACCACTAAATTGGCATTGATTAGTCACCATGTGTAGAATTTGTCCTTTGATTTCATAATCTAGCGCATTAATGTCTGGATGAGTAATTGCGTGACCTTGGCCAGTGCGTTTAGCTCTCATTCGGTCTTCCATACTTAAAGGTTCCAGATTCTCCATAATTGAATTTGTTGAATCGGTATCACTAGATAATTCTGATTTAATGGTTCGTTCCTCAACAATCTCTGTTTGAATGATTGGTGGTTCCGGAGGAAAGTTTAATGGTTCAGGATCTACAAACCGTTCCTGAATATTCTCCGGATTCTCAATTGTGATGTTGGGTTCAAAAAATGGATTATCGGAAATTTGAACTGAAGTACTTGGTCGACTGGATGACGATTCTAAAGAAAAATCAACGGCGGTTATTTTTGCTAAATGTCTTGATCTAGTTACAGGTGGTGAACGTACAAAAGGTGGTGAACGTCTTGCTCGGTGCATTCACTGAATATCCTATTAGTTTTAAAAAGGAAAGAAAAATTATAATAAGTTATCCAATCAATAGACTTTTCTGATTTTGCCCACGTTTCGAATAGCCAAAAGATGCAGCAGAGGGGCAGGATTCGTTTGGTCTCAATATAATTGAGGACTGTTTGGCTCCAATAACCCGGTCCACGTACAAATCCAACTATTACTACGAATCAGAAAATTTTGATGTCTATTAATTTAACCACTTAAAATAAATTTTCGTAATTTTAAGAAATTTAGATAAGAAGTAGAAAAAATTCTAAGTCCTAAAAACTAGAATAGCGAGAAATAAGAGAGAAAAAGAGTTCGTCGAAAAAGGTCGAAAGAAAAAAAATGGTTGAAAAATAAAAGGTGACGGAAAAATAAAAGAAACTTATAAAAACTTAAAAATACTTGACTAACCTAACCTTATTACTACAACTAACTTAAAATTATAATCGCAAATTGAAATTACTAATTGGAATGATAATTGATACATAGTAAAAGGTGTCTAAAAAATATTAAAGCTTACAGGAAAAACTAAATACCAAATGGAAATAACTTAAAAAGAAACTAAAACTTAAAAAGGCGTCGCAAAATTTTAAAGTACCTAAATCTTAGTCTAAAGAAAAAGCACTTAAGGAATTCTACGGCAAAGCCTAAAAATCTAGGAGTAAAAATAACTATAGCAAAAACTAAGTTTAAAATTAAATATGAGCTAAAAATACAAATATTACGCTAAAACGATTAAAAAGGGACAAAATATAAAAATATATAAAAAGTTGTAAAAAGTACAATTTTTATAAAAATATTATTTTTATATTATTTATTTAATAAAACTACTAATTTTACAATTTAATAAAACTTATTTAACTAAAGTATATAAATTAAATAAAACTTAAATAAAGTTAATTATAATAATAATAATAATTAGGGTTAATAATAATAATAATTAATAATAATCCGTAATTAATGCTGAATTAGGGCTTCCTGTTCGCGTGTCAGAAAGTCTCCGCGAGTCACGGTTTGTAATGCTTCAAACCCCGCGAGTCGCGGGGTTCAGAATTTCAGATCTGGAGCAGTTTGAAATTTTTACGCGTTTTTTTTTTTTATTTTTTTTTTATTTTCTGTTTTCAGTTTTTTCTATAAATAAAAGATATTTAATAAAATTTATATTATTATAAACTAAAATAAAGATAAAGAAACTTATAAAACTTAAATATTTAACAAAATCTTAAAAATACTTATATTTTTGTTTTTCTTTTTATATTTTTGAATAATTAACACGTATTTTTACAAAAACGAATTTTTAATAAAAGTTAACTAAAATTTTTTTTTTTTATTATATTAGCGTTGCGCTTCCGGCGTTTAAGAGTGTCCCCGGCAGCGGCGCCAAAAATACTTGATGATGTAGCAGAGTGTATAAAATACTATTAAATTTTAGCAGGAAATACTATTAAATACGATACAATTTTACACAAGATATTTATTTATTTTTAGAATGGATATACTTAAACCTTGCTACAACACTTATAGGCAGTGTACCTAATCGTACAGTAGTGTAGTTTTTAGTAAGTCCGGTTCGTTCCACAGGGAAATCTTTAAACAAAGCTCAACGCTATATTAGTTTACTTTTATAAAAATACAAACATATATATAAGTAATATTATTATTATAAAGGGGGGTTTTTACCGTTTAATGACCGGTTTGTCGATTTTAAGACTTTAGTCGCAGTTAAAATCTAATGTAAAATATAAAATAAATAAAAGACTTAATTTAAAGCGTAAAGTAAATAACGATAATGAAATTGCGAATAATAAAAGTGCGATAAAATAAACTTGCGATAATTAAAAAGTACGATAATTAAAAATGCAATTAAATATAATAACAATAAAAATGCGATAATTAGAAGTGCAATTAAATATAAAATAAAGGAAATTAAATATGAAATAAAAGAATTATGCTTATTTAAACTTCCGTAATCATGATGTTTAACGTGTTGATTTTAGTTTTATGCCCATGGGTTAATTGTCCTTTGTCCTGGATTATTTAATATGTCCGTCTGGTTTTTGTCCATAACAGTCCATCAGTCATAAATATAAAGTGCGAGTGTCCTCATCAAATTATTCTTATACCCGAAGTTAAATATTCCAACTAATTGGGGATTCGAATTGTAACAAGGTTTTAATACTTTGTTTAATGAATACACCAGGTTATCGACTGCGTGTAAACCAAGGTTTTACTACTTTGTTAACAATTACACCAATTACCCTTGAATGTAATTTCACCCCTGTTTTAATTATTCTAGTGGCTATTAATCCATTCCCGTGTCCGGTTAAATGAACGATTATTCGTACATATAAATACCCCGCCCATCGTGTCCGATCGAGTGTATATGGTAATTTATAGGGACGCCCAATTGTAAATCTTTATATTAACATTAACAAACTATCATTTAGTTAAACAAATATAAAGCCCATTAATAGCCCATAGTCTAATTTCCACAAGTGTCGTTCTTTTGTCCAAACCTCAATTATGGTACAAAGCCCAATTACCCAATTTTAGTAATTAGCCCAACATCATGATTACTTCGGATTAAATAAGCATAATAATAACTTAGCTACGAGACATTAATATAAAAAGGTTGAACATAACTTACAATGATTAAAAATAGCGTAGCGTTACACGGACAGAATTTCGACTTACACCCTTACAATATTCGCTAACATACCCTTATTATTAGAATTATAATTAAAATTAAAATTAAAATTAAAATATAAATATAAATATATACGATATAGATAGAGAGATGGATATATTTGGTGGTTTTTTCGATCAGAATTCGTTTGCTTTTATAGGAAGTTTCTGAAATTGGGGCTCCGCGACTCGCGGCAAAATCCTCTTCAAACTCCGCGAGTCGCGTAGAATGAATTTACAGCTCACACCCTTGGAGTATTTCTCTGCCGACGGTTTTATAATATATATATAATATATATAATTAATATAATTAATTATATATTATATTATATTTATATACATAGTTAAATTGTAATTTTTAGTCCGTTGCGTCGAGCGTTAAGAGTTGACTCTGGTCCCGGTTCCGGATTTTCGAACGTCCTTGCGTACAATTTTATATTTTGTACTTTGCGTTTTGAATCTTGTACTCTTCTAATTTCGAGACGTTTCTTATCAATAATTGGAACCTCTTTGATTGTCTTTTGTTCTTTTGAGCTTTTTGGTCGTTTGCGTCTTCAATTCGTCGAATCTGTCTTTTGTCTTCACCTTTTATTATTTAAACGAATATCACTTGTAAATAGAACAATTGCAACTAAAAGCTTGTCTTTCTTGAGGAATAATGCTATGAAATATATGTTCGTTTTTAGCATTATCATTAGGTACCACTTTTTACTTGATCATGTCCTAAAAGGAAATATTGTGATTGATAAGGCAGATTCCGTAGAAAATATAGCTGGAATCTTTACTAAGCCTCTAAAAAAGGAAACCTTTACTTTAATTAGGAATGGATTGGGAATGATGGAATTTGTGCTTAAATAAAAATTCAACAGAACTCGTGCGGTCGAAGCACGGTCGACCATAGTCTCGACCGCACATCAGCTAACGGTTGTTTTGTCTTCTTCTCACCATCTTTATTATTTAAATAACCTTTTCACCAACCCCACTCTTTCTTTAAAACCCACCCACTAGATCCCCGATCTCATTGTCTCCTTTCTCACAAACATCTCTAGTGGTCCTTCAAGGTAAGCATCCAAATTCTTTAACTTTGCTTACTTTTAAAAGATTTCTCATGTGCTCTCATGACCTTTACATAATCTTCCATGAGAATATATTTGGTATCTTTCATACTATTAGAACACTTGTTTTGATGCATAACGCATCCATTGTGTGAAAATTCTTTTGAAAATCATTACTATTAGGGTGCCATGTAAGAACTTTTTCTTGCATAATTCATGAAATTCATTTTTAAAACCACTCATACACACACAAATGTTTGGCCAAGCCCTCATGATAAATGTCAATCTCATGACGCTTCTCAAATCTTGGAAAACATATATGGAAATGATGAAACTTGTCTATTTTTCAAAATATGGCACAAGTCACTTGTTTTCAAAATGCGCCTAAACAAGAATTAATCGACATGTGTTTAGCATATAGGTCTTTTTTTTTTTAAAATATGTTGTAAACATGATTCCTTTGCTAAAATGTTCACGTTCCTAGTAAATGACCACCACACGAAGACAACGTTCTGCATTTCACCGTCAACAAATGAAAACTAGAACCCTTTTTGAAGAAAGATTCATTCACTACAACGAGTTTCTAAACCTTCACACATCATTTACTCAAAAAGGATGCCTCTCTTTCTTAAATCTAGATGAAGTCATCTACCCATCTCTTATTCGGGAGTTTTATGCCAACTTTGAACTTGTCCACCCGAAATGAGTCAAAAATTTATAATAATTAAGACTCACTCTTGGCCTCTCTCTCTCTCTCTTAATTTGCCTCAGTTATGGAGATTCCTTCACACGGTCCTCGTTTCTATACTCCTTGAATCGATTTTCGATCGTTGAATCCTACCTACCCGACACAAGAGGTACTATCCACCGTCACTAATGCGGACGTACCTCACAACCTCAACCGTTGAATCCTTGTTCAAGACTTTAAGATCTGCCATGATCTTCAACTCCTCTTGACGATCATTCGACGTAACATCTTTTGTAGGGAGACTCCTGTCAATCATCTCTCAGGAACCGAATTGGCCCTTCTATGTTCCTTTCTCTCTAATGACACCATAAATATCGCATACATCATGACTCAACAAGTGAGCAACCTTCGTGAACTATCCAATCACTCACTTTCCTACTCTATTCATCTTAATCGCCTATTTTGACACATCGGTGTGATAACTCCTCTAAGGGTTCCTCGTCGCGTGTCAAACATTCCGCTCACTTTTTGGATTGAGACTCCTATCATAAATCTTTCATCCGACACTGAGGACTCTACCATCTCTGATGCCGTCAGCACCAATGCTCATTATCTTTAAAATGCTGGTTAGGAAAATATTAAGTGAGGGTAGTTATGTCACCTAGTTTGTGATTATGACTTATCATAACTTATTATGTTGTACACACTATTTACTTTAATTATGACTCTTATTATGCTAATCCTTTCTCTATGAGCCCTATGTTATATAGTTCAAGCAGGAGCTATACTTTCTTTAAAAGGGGGGCTATGTAAGATTCAATGGGGAGCTATACTCTAGGGCGTGCTTAGTTCCAGGGGAGCTAACCTTTTTGCTTTTACAAAAGGGAGAGAAAGTGCATGGTAAGTGACGTTAACACCTGTGTTGTACTATACATCTAAGCACACTTACTTATGTTTGTCAACATCAAAAAGGGGGAGAATGTTGGTTAGTGATCCAATGATAATATTCAATTATTAATCACTTTGTGATGATGATACCAAGTCTTAAGTTCCAAAAATAATATTGAACAACTCAAGTTCACGGGTCTACATGATTTCTAGCAAATGACCGATACACATAATAAACAAGTCAAAAGAGTCATTTAAAAAAACTCAGGAATTACACGGCTAAAACTGTAACACCCTGAATTTTAATACACCAGAAAGTGTCACCAGAAAGTGTCAGTAGAAAATGCCAGTAAAAGTGTGCATCAAAAAGTGTCACTGAAAGTCTACCTAACACTTCTGCATTTTCAGATTTTACATCAGAACCAGAATCAGACAACTTTAGTCCCTGAACTTCGAAGAAATGGTATCATCGCGTTTCAAGTGAGTATATCGCGTTTCAGTCTGTCGCGGAATGCGACAGACATGACCAAAATGCGACAAAATTAAATCTTGAGTTCTGATCACTTCGTCGCGTTTTAGGCAGGTGTATCAAGTTTGGGGTGTTGCATTTGTGCAGAATGTCCATTTTGAACTTGTTTTTGGGTTTAAATTGGGGGTATTTGTGTCTTTTCATTTGTGGATGGGATATAGGCTAGAGATCTGATCCAAATCTTATCTCTAACTCATTTCACACACACACACACAAACCCTCCCAACCATTTTTAGAGAGATAAACCTAATTTTAGAGAGAGAGCTCGATTTGGGGAAGAAGAAGGTCGATTCGAGTGAAAGCTCAAGTGTTAAAGTTGTTCATCTTGCTCCTAGCTACGTTTGGTTATTGTGGTAAGTTCTAACTCCGAATTTCATTGTTTGAGTTGAGATTCAATGTTAGGGTTTGAACTTAAATTTTCAAGAAATCCATATAAACTCATGAAGTGAGTTTAGTGATGCTAGTAATCGGGTTTTATAGTGTCGTTGGTGGATTTTGGGTTGGTTGATGTTTTGGTCAAGTTTAAGGCTTGCAAAATGAGTTAAATCACTAGGTTTAGTGATTATGGAAGTATTGAAACCTATTTGAGTGTATTTGGTTGACTAATTTTGAAATGGGTCAAAATTAGGGTTTATGTGTCAAATTGGGTAAGACAAGTGTTTAACACTTATGATTTGGTTTAATTGGTGTATTAGGACCATTTTCACTTGTGTTAGTGATTATTGGTTAGTTTGGGCGCAGTTTGTGCTTGGAAGTGCTTCTGGGTCGAAATTGCACTAAGTGTCAATTTGGATTGATTTGTAATCCACCTTAATTGTGTTGTGTGTTATGTGATAAATGGAATAGGTACATTCCATTGGCGAGTTGCGGATTATTCGTTTGCTTTCATTGAGGCGCTAAGGTGAGTAGAATATTTATACTTGTATGTATGTAGTTTATTTACTCGTACGCTATGTGGGCCTTAGGCGCCACATCGTGAGTATTGGTGTTATGTCACAAGACGGTGACTTGTTGATGATATGGGTGATGAGAACTACGGGTTGGTAGTGTCTTGATAGGTAATTCATAAGTTGGTGATACCTCATGGTGGTTCACAAGTCGGTGGCCCCTTAAGTTGGAGTAGGTGATTCACAAGTCTGTGACACCTCATGGTGGTTCACAAGTCGGTGACCCCTTTTGTAGTGGCGGGTGATTCACAAGTCGGTGACACCCTATAGTGCTTCACAAGTCGGTGACACTTAGTGGCGCTGATCACAAGTCGGTGGCGCCATATGGCGTTCACAAGTCGGTGACCCATATGTATTGGTGGATGATTCATAAGTCGGTGATATCATACGAGTGAGACTCGACATTATTGGCCATCTACAAGTCGGTAGTGCCATAGCGGGTAATGGTTAAGCATGTTTATGCATTGTTATATTTAAGTATATTATTGTTGTGATCTATATACTAATGTTGTTGCTAGTTGTATGTTTGGTGATGCTAGCTCGTTTATGCGTTGTTTGCATGGTATTTGTAAGTGGATGCGTGTACGTAAACTATATATGTATATGTATAAGTATTGCATTCACTAAGCAATTAGCTTACCCTCTCGTTGTTTATATTTTTATAGGTTGCAAGTGGCGAGTTGGGTTTGCTTGGGGACTAGTGCTTTACGGATTGCTTTAAACTTTTGATTAGGATTGGGTACCGTTCCCAATCACCATGCTCGGTTTGGTTGTAAAGTGAACTAGTCGGGTCATGATCTATCTTTTGGATACGTCAAATGGGTCCCGGGTTGTATTCTCATTTTGTAAACTTAATTCATGTGTTGTATGTTTTAAATATGTTTAAACTTAATATTGTAATGATGATGTTTTTGAAAACATAAATGGGCTAACGATATATATATTGTCATGTGATGTGCGCAGAGGTGTATACAAAATAGTCATATTTTTATTACGAAATACATATTAAATACGATACAATTTTACACAAGTTTTTTATTTATTTATAGAGTGGATATACCTAAACCTTGCTACAACACTTATAGGCAGTGTACCGAATCATACAGTAGTGTAGTTTTTAGTAAGTCCGGTTCGTTCCACAGGGAGCTAGCCAAGTTTAACGCTATATTTTTAAAACTATATATATATATATATATATATATATATATATATATATATATATATATATATATATATAGATATATATATAGATATATATATATATATATAAGTAGTATTATTATTATTATAAAAAGGGGGTTTTTACCGTTTAATGACCGGTTTGTCGATTTTATGTTTTTAGTCACAATTAAAAAGCGTAAAGTAAATGACGATAATTAAAATGCGTAAAATAAATAACAATATTTAAAATGACAATAAATAAATGACAGTAAATAAAAGTACAATGAAATATGAAATAAAAGTATTAAGCTTATTTAAACTTCCGTAATCATGATGTTTGACGTTTTGATTTTAATTAATTGTTACCCGGGTTAATTGTCCTTTGTCCTGGTTTATTTGATACCTATATGGTTTTTGTCCATAATAGTCCGTCGGTCATAATTATAAAATGCTCGTCAAATTAACCTTATTCCCGAAGTAAAATATTCCAACTAATTAGGGATTCGAACTGTAACAAAGTTTTAATACTTTGTTAATAATTACACCAGGTTATCGAATGCGTGTAACCCAAGGTTTAAATACTTTGTTAACAATTACACCAATTACCCTTGTATGTAATCCACCCCTATTTTAATGAGATATGAATATTAATTTACTCACTTGATCAGAATGAATAATCAATTACCCAACCCGTATAATTAATTAAATGATCGTAAAAGATGTCGTATAAACGTCACTAAATAGAACATACATAATCATTTTAATAATTATTAGATTAACTAATTTGAAGATAGGTTCGACAGATTCTAATGAGTTGTCATTCGATTAGACAATACCCCCTATCTATTAATAGTCAATAGTCCAATGTCCACAAGTGTCGGTCTTTTGTCCAAACCTTAATTATGGTACAAAATCTAATAACCCAATCTTAATTTTTAGTCCAACATCACGATTACTTTGGCTTAAATAAGCATAATAATAACTTAGTTACAAGACATTAATTTAAAAAGGAAGAACATAGCTTACAGTGTTGATTAATCGCATAGCGTTACACGAACAGAGTTCAGACTTACAAAACCTTAAAACATTTCTTACAATAACCCAATTATTATTAAACTTAAATATATATATATATATATATATATATATATATATATATATATATATATATATATATATATATTTCTTACAGAGAAAGGAAGAGAAAAAAAATATGTTAACTCGCCCGAAAAATGCTGAATTTATAGGACCTGGCCACCAATTCCCTGCCATGCGATCGCATGGGAATAAGGCAGCCAGGCCATGCGATCGCATGGCCAGCTGGATCTAGCCCAATCACTTTGTTTTCTAGTTTTACCGATGTTTTATTAATATATAATATAATATCTATATATTTTTAAGAATTATTTATATATTATATTATATTTATGTGCATAGTTGACTTGTCATTTTAGCTCCGTTGCGTCGCGCGTTGAAAGTTGGTTCATGTTCCGGTTCCGGATTTTCGAACGTCCTTTCGTACTATTTAATATCTTGTACTTTGCGTTTCGCGGCTCGTACTCTTGTAACTTTTAGACGTTTGTTATCAATAAATTGAACCACTTGGATTGTACTTTGTACTTTTGAGCTTTTTGGTCGCTTGCGTCTTTAAATCGTCGTTTTCTTCTTTTGTCTTCGCGCTTATTTATTTAAACGAATATTACATAAAAATAGAACAATTGGAACTAAAAGCTTTACATATTGGAAGGATATTGTGCCTAAATATATGTTCATTTGGAGCACTATCAAATATCCCCACACTTGAGCGTTGCTTGTCCTCAAGCAATACAGAACTTGAAATTAAATCACACTTCACTCGAATCACTTTTTTTATTCTCACACTTTATACATCAGTGATTTTGATACGGCGGTATAAACAATGATAGTAACGATGTGGTTTACAGTCCCACATGACTGTGAAAATTTAGATCCTTTAAGGAAATTGGATCTTTATGAAAACATTTGATCTTTTAAAAATTCAATCTAGCTTTTACCCTAGATAAGTTTTCCGGAATAACCCTTCACCGGTGTTTGCAAAATGTTTTTGTGGATTTTGTGGGTTTCAGATTTTAAAATTTTACCTCAAAACTTACGGTTTTGTGTCACCCACTTGCTAACCTTGTATTAGGAAAGCACACGTCCAGTATACTTGCTCCGTATATTACATTTCGGTAAACTACCGTCCGGTTGTAAAGGAAAGCGTTGAACAAGCAACTGTTAAGGCAATGTCCCGTGACATGATTTTGATTATGGTCTATATCGTGTCGGATGCAATTACTATCCTTGGTAGGAACAATAGTAAAGATCACCCTATAGTTTTTTTTTTGGTCTGGCACAAGGTCCTGTCTTCGACCATGCTATGCAACCACCGTTCTTACGGTTAACACCCGATTTGGTTCAGATGACCTAATGAATTCCAAGTGAATCCTAGGATTTTACGTTCAATGGTAATGAACGCATTGAAAATGGGTTTTCAGAAAACAAATCGGTTTGTAATTTGATCAAAATATTTTCTTGTTCAAGCTCGAGTTTAGATATCATCGAATTCCATGAGTTTATAATTCTCAATCTTTAAGGTCAATCTCAAGGATTGAGTAATATCAGGCATAAAAGTTGATTTTTAATTTTTTAGGAGATTATCCTTTCTGGGGGTCTGATTCATTAGTCTTATCAAGCTATTTTGCACGGCGCCCTCCCCATTTTACGAGACAGATCCTCTCATGGTTAGGATAAGTCTGACCACTTAGCGACCCTGTTTGATGCTGAGGTCCGTGGATTTCCTGCTGATTTTAGAGATGACTTTTCTAGATTTTTCGTCAACCTACAGCTGGTCTGGACGACAACTTCCTGACCTAAATCAAGAAGCGCGTGTCTTTTTCGAAAGAATTTACTTCCTTTTAATGATGGAATTGATTCATCGTGCAGATCCATCTTTCTTTCAAATATATTACAGTAAATTAGGTAAAACTAATTAAAATCGTCCAAAACAAAAGTACCTGCAATAATCTTGTACAAACATATGTGATATGTGTTTTAAATAACTTGGTAAATTCTTCCCACACTTAGCTTTTATTTATATTTTTCTTTACCTTTTTATTCTCTTCTATTCCATTTTAAATGAATTCAAGCATTTTGGGTTGTTTCTCCATTTATGTTCTCTCCGAGGCAACAATAATTTCGGTATTATCACCTAGTTTTATCGTTCATAAATATGTATAAACATGATTTTGAATTCATTTAGTTGAAATTTTTTCAAATTTTCACAAAATTTGGCAATTAAACTAATTGTAAACCAGAGAGAATTTATAACCCTTTCCCACACTTGAGATCATGCAATGCCCTCATCTGCATGAAATCAGACTATAATTATAAATTCATGAGGGTGATTAGTGTAGAAAAGTGATTAAAAATACCGAGTTTGCAAATATATTATTTTATATCACATTTGATATTTTGCGTCTTGTCATCAAAATTAGTAGCTTTTGCTGAACTTTAATGCCATTCTTTGAAAGTGCGCTGTTTTACCCTGTTTTGTACATAAACTACAAACATATATATATATATATATATATATATATATATATATATATATATATATATATATATATATATATATATATATATATATATATATATATATATATATATATATATATATATATATATATATATATATATTATTTTTTTTATAAAACCTTTATTTATTAAAACAATTTAAATGAATAATTTTTTTAAAAATTTTGTTTCCTTTTACTTTAGGTAGTTTCGGTATGTTTACCTAGTCCGTCCCTCGACAAAATTTAAAATTTGTCGTTTTTAAAGCGATTGTTTTAAAAGTAAAGATTTTTGGATTTTTTAATTTTTTGGTATACTTTAGATCAATAAAATTAAAAATAATGATAACAAAATTTTTCGCCCCACCCTCGGGTAAAGTAATTTCGGTTCCACGACCTAGTCTTCAACTTAAGCTGAATTTTAGAAATCATTTTTTAAACTTAATGAAATAAAGTAATTTCTGTTTTTTTAAAATTCACACAAAACATAAATTTAAAAAGCGTATTAATTTCATACAAAACCTACAAAACAAAAAATTCAGAATGGGGGGAGAAAACTAGTTCTTTAGTGTCTGCTAGTGGAAAAGACCAATCGGATTCTACTCTCGGAACTACACGAAAACAGAACAATTAACTCTAGACAACATTTTCTTTTTAGAACATTTGAATCTCCCCACACTTATGTAGCCGTGGTGTCGAAATTGTGATTAACCTCATCGTCAATTTCTTTTGGACCATAATCAACTTGCATATCTGTGACTTTTGCTTTAAGCCATTGGTCGGATTCCTGTGTAATATCCACAAATTTAACTAGTTTCGCCTTTTCTTTAGGCGATAGATTGGACACTAACCGGTTACATAACTTAAAGTTCCCTTTAGTTCTAGCATCGCGAATCCGTTTAATAAGTTTCTTCATTGAAATGTTAATAACGGGATCTTTTAATTTCGTATCAACAGTGGGGTTCTTTGTTATCAAGTCATCATTAGGTGTTTGATAATGCTAAAAACGAACATATATTTCATAGCATTATTCCTCAAGAAAGACAAGCTTTTAGTTGCAATTGTTCTATTTACAAGTGATATTCGTTTAAATAAAAAAAGGTGAAGACAAAAGACAGATTCGACGAATTGAAGACGCAAACGACCAAAAAGCTCAAAAGTACAAAAGACAATCAAAGAGGTTCCAATTATTGATAAGAAACGTCTCGAAATTACAAGAGTACAAGATTCAAAACGCAAAGTACAAAATATAAAATTGTACGCAAGGACGTTCGAAAATCCGGAACCGGGACCGGAGTCAACTCTCAACGCTCGACGCAACGGACTAAAAATTACAAGTCAACTATGCACATAAATATAATATAATATTTAAATAATTCTTATAATTATTTAATATATTATATTATTTATAAAACCGTCGGCAGAAGAAAACAATCAAAAATGAGCCTCCCCAGCTGGCCATGCGATCGCATGGCCTGGAAGGCATAAATCCATGCGATCGCATGAGCCCCAGTTCCAGCCCACATGCCTATAAAAATCGAGCTTTGTGCACCAAAAATCCATCCATCTTTCTCTTTTCTCATACGTAAAACATATATATATATATTTATAATTTATATTTTAATTTTAATTATAATTCTAATAATAAGGGTATGTTAGCGAATGTTGTAAGGGTGTAAGTCGAAATTCTGTCCGTGTAACGCTACGCTATTTTTAATCATTGTAAGTTATGTTCAACCTTTTTACATTAATGTCTCGTAGCTAAGTTATTATTATGCTTATTTAATCCGAAGTAATCATGATGTTGGGCTAATTACTAAAATTGGGTAATTGGGCTTTGTACCATAATTGGGGTTTGGACAAAAGAACGACACTTGTGGAAATTAGACTATGAGCTATTAATGGGCTTTATATTTGTTTAACTAAATGATAGTTTGTTAATGTTAATATAAAGATTTACAATTGGGCGTCCCTATAAATTACCATATACACTCAATCGGACACGATGGGCGGGGTATTTATATGTACGAATAATCGTTCATTTAACCGGACACGGGAATGGATTAATAGCCACTAGAATAATTAAAACAGGGGTAAAATTATGTACAAGGACACTTGGTATAATTGATAACAAAATATTAAAACCTTGGGTTACATTCAGTCGACATCCTGGTGTAATTATTAAACAAAGTATTAAAATCTTGTTACAGTTTAAGTCCTCAATTAGTTGGAATATTTAACTTCGGGTATAAGAATAATTTGACGAGGACACTCGCACTTTATATTTATGACTGATGGACTGTTATGGACAAAAACCAGACGGACATATTAAATAATCCAGGACAAAGGACAATCAACCCATGGGCATAAAACTAAAATCAACACGTCAAACATCATGATTACGGAAGTTTAAATAAGCATAATTCTTTTATTTCACATTTAATTTCCTTTATTTTATATTTAATTGCACTTCTAATTATCGCACTTTTATTTATTGTTATTTAATCGCACTTTTAATTATCGTACTTTTTAATTATCGCAATTTTATTTTATCGCACTTTTATTATTCGCAATTTCATTATCGTTATTTACTTTATGCTTTAATTTAAGTCTTGTATTTATTTTTAATATTTTATATTAGGTTTTAACTGCGACTAAAGTTTTAAAATCGACAAACCGGTCATTAAACTGTAAAAACCCCCTTTATAATAATAATATTACTTATATATATATATATATATATTTGTATTTTTATAAAAGTAAACTCATATAGCGTTAAGCTTTGTTTAAAAAGATTCCCCGTGGAACGAACC
Organism: Rutidosis leptorrhynchoides; assembly: GCF_046630445.1. NCBI lineage: Eukaryota > Viridiplantae > Streptophyta > Magnoliopsida > Asterales > Asteraceae > Rutidosis > Rutidosis leptorrhynchoides. Next base: position 193,453,137 of record NC_092337.1, on the reverse strand, counting down.
GGACTTACTAAAAACTACACTACTGTACGATTAGGTACACTGCCTATAAGTGTTGTAGCAAGGTTTAAGTATATCCATTCTATAAATAAATAAATATCTTGTGTAAAATTGTATCATATTTAATAGTATTTCCTTGTAAAAATTAATAGTATTTTATACCCCTCTGCTTTGACATCAAGTATTTTTGGCGCCGCTGCCGGGGAGCGTCTTAAAAGCCGGAAGCGCAACGCTATTAAAAAAAAAGATTTTTACTTTTAGTACGCATTTGTAAAAATACGTTTTAAATATTCAAAAATAAGAAAAAAAAGAAAAACAAAAATATAAATATTTTTTTTTTTCTTAGAGTTTGGTAAATATTTAAGTTTTATAAAGTTTCTTTATTTTTATTTTTTTTTATTTTGTAAAAATATAAGTTTTATTTAATTAATAAATATATTTTATATTTTACAGCAAAAACAGAAAAAAAAAAAAAAAAAAAATTTAATCGGCCTGTACTGTAGCAGCCCAACTCTGGCCCGAAACCCTAGCCCATGCGATCGCATGGCTGGGTAACTTAGAACTCATGCGATCGCATGAGCGTATCTGACAGGCCATCATCGTACAACAATTAATGCGATTAGGGTTTTAATTAATTATTAATTTTATTATTAACCCTAATTAAGTTTTTTTATTTAATTAAGTTATTAGTTTAAGTTTAATTTGTATTTTTAGTTTAATTAGTTTATTTAAATTATAAAATTAATAGTTTTATAAAATAAATAATATTTTTATAAAAATTGTACTTTTTACAACTTTTTATATATTTTTATATTTTTTTCCTTTTTAATTGTTTTAGCGTAACTTTTGTATTTTTAGCTCATATTTAGTTTTAATTCATAGTTTTTGCCATAGTTATTTTTACTTCTAGATTTTTAGGCTTTGCCGTAAAATCCCTTAAGTGCTTTTTCTTTAGACTAAGATTTAGGTACTCTAGAATTTTACGACGCCTTTTTAAGTTTTAGTTTCTTTTTAAGATATTTCCATTTGGGATTTAGTTTTTCCTGTAAGTTTTAATATTTTTAGACGACTTTTACCTATGTATCAATTATCATTCCAATTAGTAATTTCAATTTGCGATTATAATTTTAAGTTAGTTGTAGTAATAAGGTTAGGTTAGTCAAGTCTTTTTTTAAGTTTTATAAGTTTCTTTTATTTTTCCGTCACCTTTTATTTTTCAACCATTTTTCTTTTTCGACCTTTTTCGACGAACTCTTTTTCTTTCTTATTTCTCGCTATTCTAGTTTTAGGACATAGATTTTTATTCTACTTCTTATCTAAATTTCTTAAAATTACGAAAATTTATTTTGAGTGGTTAAATTGATAGACATCAAAATTTTCTGGTTCGTAGTAATAGTTGGATTTGTACGTGGACCGGGTTATTGGAGCCAAACAGTCCTCAATTATATTGAGACCAAACGAATCCTGCCCCTCTGCTGCATCTTTTGGCTATTCGAAACGTGGGCAAAATCAGAAAAGTCTATTAATTGGATAATTTATTATAATTTTTCTTTCCTTTTTAAAACTAATAGGATATTCAGTGAATGCACCGAGCAAGACGTTCACCACCTTTTGTACGTTCACCACCTGTAACTAGATCAAGACATTTAGCAAATATAACCGCCGTTGATTTTTCTTTAGAATCGTCATCCAGTCGACCAAGTACTTCAATTCAAATTTCTGATGATCCATTTTTTGAACCCGACCTCACAATTGAGAATCCGGAGAATATTCAGGAACGGTTCGTAGATCCTGAACCACTAAACTTTCCCCCGGAACCACCAATCATTCAAAAAGAGATTGTTGAGGAACGAACCATTAAATCAGAATCCTCTAGTGATTCCGATTCAACAAATTCAATTATGGAGAATCTGGAACCTTTAAGTATGGAAGACCGAATGAGAGCTAAACGCACTGGCCAAGGTCACGCAATTACTCATCCAAACATTAATGCGCCAGATTATGAAATCAAAGGACAAATTCTACACATGGTGACTAATCAATGCCAATTTAGTGGTGCGCCGAAGGAAGATCCAAATGAACATCTACGTACCTTTAATAGGATCTGCACACTATTTAAAATCCGAGAAGTGGAGGATGAACATCCCTGGACTTTAAAGGGAGAAGCCAAAGATTGGTTGGAATCGTTACCTGAAGGGGCGATTGATACATGGGATGTTTTAGTTGACAAATTTCTTAAACAATTCTTTCCTGCATCTAAAGCCGTAAGACTTCAAGCAGAAATTGTTACGTTTACACAGAAGCCAAATGAAACTCTATATGAGGCGTGGACTAGATATGGAAAGTTATTAAGAGGATGTCCGCAACATGGTTTAGACACCTGTCAAATAGTACAAATATTCTACCAAGGATGCGACATCACTACAAGAAAAGACATAGATATAGCAGCTGATGGTTCTATTATGAAGAAAACCGAAACTGATGCTTACAAAATTATTGATAACACTGCTTCCCACTCACATGAGTGGCACCAAGAAAAAGATATTATTAGATCATCTAAAGCAGCTAGAGCCGATTCTAGCCATGACTTAGATTCCATTTCCGCAAAGATAGATGCTGTGGAGAGACGAATGGAAAAGATGACTAAAGATATTCACTCAATACGAATTAGTTGTGAGCAGTGTGGAGGACCACATTTGACAAAAGATTGTCTCAGTATTGAATTAACAATGGAACAAAGAGAGAATATTTCATACATAAACCAAAGGCCTGGAAATAATTATCAGAATAATTATCAACCGCCAAGACCGATTTACAATCAAAACCAGAATTATAACCGAAATATTCCATACAACAACCAACAAGGTCCTACCAATCAACAAGTATCTAATAACAATTACAATCAGCAAAGACCTAATTTTCAAAACAAACCACCACAACAAACCGATGATAAAAAGCCGAATTTAGAAGATATGATGACGAAGCTAGTTGAAACTCAAACGCAGTTTTTCACATCTCAAAAACAAACTAATGAACAAAATGCTCAAGCATTTAGAAATCAACAAGCTTCTATTCAAAATCTGGAACAAGAAGTAAGTAACATAGCAAGGTTAATAGGTGAAAGAAAACCGGGAAGTCTACCTAGTGATACAAATGCTAACCTCCGGAATGAAACAGCTAAAGCCATTACCACAAGAAGTGGTACAACACTTAAACCACCTGAAATACCTGTAACTTCTGATAAAGCTATTCCTACTCCACAAGAACCACAACCTGATCAAGATAAGGAAAAAGAACCGGTAGTTGAAAAGGTTAATGAAGATAACATAGTTAAGGATAAACCTTATGTTAAACCATACCAACCACCACTTCCTTACCCGAGTAAAATGAAGAAAGAGAAACTTGAAGCCGAGCAATCCAAATTCTTGGATATGTTTAAACAGATAAATGTAAATCTTCCTTTCATTGATGTGATTTCAGGAATGCCTAGATATGCTAAATTCTTGAAAGATCTAATCTCAAATAGAAAGAAAATGGAAGAACTCTCGGCTGTTACTATGAATGCTAATTGTTCAGCAGTGCTGTTGAATAAGATACCAGAAAAACTATCTGATCCAGGAAGTTTCATAATTCCATGTTTTCTGGGTAGTCTTAGTTCAATAGAAGCATTGACAGACTTAGGTGCTAGTATAAATCTAATGCCGTATTCACTATACACTAAACTAGACCTTGGAGAATTGAAACCAACCAGAATAAGCGTACAACTAGCCGATAGATCAATAAAATATCCTAGAGGGATAATGGAGAACATGCTAGTTAAAGTTGGTACTTTAGTATTTCCAGTAGATTTTGTTGTTTTAGACATGGAAGAAGATTCTCAAGTTCCTCTCATATTAGGAAGACCATTCTTAAACACGGCTAAAGCAATGATAGACGTGTTCGGTAAGAAATTGACCCTAAGTATAGAGGATGAGAGTGTTACCTTTTCAGTTGATAGAGCAATGCAACAACCGCAATCTGCAGATGATACATGTTATTATATTCAAACTATAGATGCACATGCAGAATTATTAGAAGAATTTCCAGAACTACAAGGAATAGGAGAATGTTCTTTAGGAGAAGGTAATGAACCAATTGATGAAGCTGAAATGTTAGCTACACTTATAGCTAATGGATATGAACCAACAACAGAAGAAATTCAAATGCTAAAAGAAGAAGACAGATATCGATACAAATCATCGATAGAAGAACCTCCGAAATTAGAGTTAAAGCCACTTCCAAACCATTTGGAATACGCTTATTTACATGGTGAATCTGAATTACCTGTAATAATATCGTGTTCTCTTACTGAAAATGAGAAATCACAACTCATTTCTGTGTTGAAAGCTCATAAACCAGCCATTGCATGGAAGATTCATGATATTAAAGGAATAAGTCCTTCGTATTGCACACATAAAATCCTTATGGAAGAAGGTCATAAAACGTATGTGCAACGCCAATGAAGACTAAATCCTAATATGCAAGATGTAGTTAAAAAAGAGATTATTAAACTGCTAGATGCAGGTTTAATTTATCCAATCTCTGATAGTCCATGGGTAAGCCCAGTTCAATGCATACCTAAGAAGGGTGGCATGACTGTCATTACAAATGAGAAAAATGAGCTTATTCGTACTAGGACTGTAACAGGATGGCGTGTATGTATTGATTATAGAAAATTAAATGACGCCACCAGAAAAGATCACTTTCCCTTACCTTTCATAGATCAAATGTTGGAAAGATTAGCCGGAAATAGTTACTATTGTTTTCTAGATGGATTTTCCGGATATTTTCAAATTCCAATAGCACCCGAGGACCAAGAGAAAACAACATTCACGTGCCCTTATGGTACCTTTGCTTACAAACGCATGCCATTTGGACTTTGTAACGCCCCTGCAACCTTTCAAAGGTGTATGATGGCGATTTTTCATGACATGATAGAAGAATGCATGGAAGTTTTCATGGATGACTTTTCAGTCTTCGGTGATACATTTGAATCATGTCTAGTTAATCTGGAACGAATGCTTCTTAGATGCGAACAATCAAATCTAGTACTTAATTGGGAGAAATGCCATTTCATGGTTAAAGAAGGCATCGTTCTTGGACATAAAATTTCAAAAGAAGGAATTGAAGTGGATAGAGCTAAAGTAGATGTAATTGCTAAACTTCCACATCCCACCAATGTTAGAGGAGTTAGGAGTTTTCTAGGGCATGCCGGTTTTTACCGACGTTTCATAAAAGATTTTTCTAAAATTGCCACTCCTATGAATAAACTCCTAGAAAAGGATGCTCCATTCATCTTTTCAGATGAGTGTATCAAATCTTTTAATATTCTTAAAGAGAAACTCACTAATGCACTGATCATGATAACACCAAATTGGAATCTACCATTTGAACTAATGTGCGATGCAAGTGATTTTGCAATGGGAGCTGTTTTAGGACAAAGGATTGAAAAACGATTTCAACCTATATATTATGCTAGTAAGACGTTACAAGGAGCACAAACGAACTATACAACTACTGAAAAAGAACTCCTTGCTATTGTCTTTGCTTTTGACAAATTTCGATCATATCTCGTTCTAGCAAAAACGGTGGTCTATACCGACCATTCTGCTCTTAGATACTTATTTTCAAAACAAGATGCTAAACCAAGATTAATCCGTTGGATCTTACTCTTACAAGAATTTGATATTGAAATCCGAGATAAAAGAGGAGCAGAAAATCTCGCCGCTGATCATCTTTCTCGTCTTGAAAATCCCGAATTAGAAGTTTTGAATGAATCAGCCATACAAGACAACTTTCCTGATGAATATCTATTGAAGATAGATTATAAAGAAATCTCATGGTTTGCAGACTATGCAAACTACTTAGTTTGTGGATTCCTTGAAAAAGGATTATCGTACCAAAGACGAAAGAAATTCTTCAGTGATATAAAACACTATTTCTGGGAAGATCCACATTTGTTTAAAAGTTGTCCCGATGGAATAATACGCCGATGTGTATTTGGAGATGAAGCTAGTAAAATATTAATCCATTGTCACACAGGACCAATAGGAGGGCATTATGGGCCTCAACTAACAGCAAGAAAAGTTTATGATGCTGGATTCTATTGGCCAACAATTTACAAAGACGCACACCTTCTTTGCAAATCCTGTGATGCATGTCAAAGGGCCGGAAAAATAAGTCAACGTGATGAAATGCCACAAAATGTCATCCAAGTATGTGAAGTATTTGAAATTTGGGGTATTGACTTTATGGGTCCATTTCCAAAATCTCATAATAATCTATATATACTCGTAGCCATTGATTATGTATCTAAATGGGCGGAAGCACAAGCTCTCCCAACTAACGATGCACGAGTTGTAGTCAACTTTTTAAAACGTCTTTTTGCAAGGTTTGGAACACCGAAAGCTTTAATAAGTGATCGGGGTACTCATTTCTGTAATAATCAACTTGAGAAAGTTCTTAAAAGATATGGAGTAACTCATAAAATCTCCACCGCATATCATCCACAAACAAGTGGACAAGTTGAAAATACCAACCGAGCTTTAAAACGTATTCTAGAGAAAACCGTAGGATCAAATCCAAAGGAATGGTCTATTAAATTGGAGGATGCACTCTGGGCTTTTAGAACAGCCTACAAAACTCCAATTGGAACCACACCTTTTAGACTTGTTTATGGAAAAGCATGTCATCTTCCAGTAGAAATTGAACACAAAGCATTTTGGGCTTTGAAAACATGTAATCTTGATTTACATGAAGCTGGACGTCTACGATTAAGTCAACTAAACGAATTAGAAGAATTAAGACATGAAGCATACGAAAATTCGTTAATCTATAAGGAAAGAACGAAGAAATGGCATGATAAAAGAATCAGAAGTTCAAAAGAATTTAAAGAAGGAGACAGAGTTCTTCTTTTTAATTCAAGATTCAAGCTATTTCCTGGAAAATTGAAATCATGATGGTCTGGACCATTCATAGTCAAAAGAGTTTTCCCATACGGAACGATAGAATTAATAAATGCAAATGGGATGAAATTTAAAGTTAATGGTCACAGAGTTAAACATTACATACATGGTCCAATGGAAGTCGACAACGAAGTTAATCACAATTTCGACACCACAACTAACTAAGTGTGGGGAGAATCAAGTCTTTAAAGGATAATATGTATTTCTGTTAGAGTTAGATTGTCTGTTTTCGTGTAGTTCTCGAAAATGGAACCCGAATGGTCTTTCCCTAGCAGACCCTAAAGAACTAGTCTTCTCCCCCCATTCTGAATTTTTATTTTTTTTTAGGTTTTTACAAAATGAAGACTGCCTGTGAACTAAACCATGGTCTAATGCTACACGCTTTGATCACTAAACGTAATAATGACATACTACCGAGTGAATTAGTATCAGTAATCAGAGAAAGAATGGACGGAGTTAGAAAAGAATCCAGATGCGAAGATAATAAGTTACAATTTGGTAAAGGAAAATCAAAATCCGCAGCGAAAAGAAGAGCACGACACCTAGAAAGATGTCACAAATGCGGAAAATGGTCACATGGAGGTAAATGTTCAAATAATCAAACCTATTCAAATACCGAATTTGTTACTTTATGCAGAGACGGACCGTTCATATGTTTAGAAGAAAAAACACTGAATGCTCGAGGTTACGCCTATGTAGCTATGGAAAACCAATTAAACCGACTATCTTATGAATGGGATAGATCATATAACTAAGAAATCTATTTCACAGGTATGTTTGTACAGTTTTTATTTTATTTTTTTTTTATTTTTAACCTTTTGATAATAAACGCTAATTTGTTCGCTATAAAGTATTAAATTGGTATTGAATAAAATTAGGTTTGGCGACCGAAATTATTGATATCATTCAAAAATTTATTACATCACTGCGAAATTTAACGTTTATTCTTAAGGTATAAATATCTTTAATCAATCAACCCAAAATATTTCAAAAATTCGTCATGAGTTAAATTAGGTCTTGGAACCGAAATTACTTTACCGAAAAGAGGGGCGCATATTTTTGATAATATTTGATTGATTAAAGTGGAATAAAAAGCCAAAAAGATTTTTAATTTTATTTTTACCATGTTTTTAAAATTAATATTTAAATCTAAAATTAAAATTGTAAACTTTGTAAAAACAATATATTTAAAATTGTAAATACTTGAAAAATTAATATAAGTTTGATGAGAATTTATAATATAAATTTTTAAATTAAGTTTGGTGTGAATTTTTAATTTTTAAAATATGAATTTTTAATTTTATGCATTTCAAATTTTAAGTTTGGTGTGAATTTTTAATATTAATTTTTAATTTTATATTTAAGTTGTGTGAATTTAAAAACAAAAATTTACTTTATCTCATTAAGTTAAAAATATGATTTTTAAAATTCGTCGTAAGTTGAAGACTAGGTCTTTAAACCGAAATTGCTTTACCCGAGGGAGGGACGAGAACTTTTATTATCATTATTTTTAATCTTATTGAATTAAAGTATGCCAAAAACATAAAAAAAACCCAAAAATCTTTACTTTTAAAAAACCGCGCTTTGATTTGACAAATTTTAAAATTTTGTCGAGGGACAGACTAGGACAACGATCCGAAACGCCCTCGCTCCTAAAGGAAACCAAATTTTTAAAATTTAAATAATTATAAGTTTTATAAAGTATAAGGTTTTACAAAAAAAAAAAAAAAAAAAAAAAAAAAAAAAAGGCTTAAAACACTGTACCCGGACCCCCATGCGATCGCATGGGTTTTACACTTCAACTCCATGGAATCGCATGGAGCTGAAATCCGGGCCTGATACAAAGACAGTCGACTGGTCTGTCTTTCTCCACAAAAACACACACATACCCGAAAAAACTCTCAAATCTTCACCAAATTTCGCCAAAATTCACCGTAATTCGTCATTTTTCTTGCTCTAATCATGCCTAGATTCCCATTCTTCAGCAAATTGGTAAAAATTACACCCCTAAACTCTATAAATTCCTAGTTTTTGTGATAATTACCAATTTTTTTTCCTAATGCAATTTTGTTAATTTCTAGTGTAATTAGTGATAAATTGTTAGTATTTTATGCATGTATAACCTAGATTGATGCTATTTAACATGATTTGAAGCCAAAAACTTCAAAATTTTTAGAAATCTAGGGTTTGTGTTCTTGAGCAATTTGGGGCTTTTTGATATAAACAGGTTATGGCCGATTTTTGTCATGAATTATTGCTAAATTGAGTAGTGTAACATGTTTAGATAGTTAAATGATCCAAACAATGATCCTAAACATGATTTTTGGAGATTAAAGTGGACTTTTTAAGTCCAAAATTCATGAACTTGATTAATTTGATATATTTGCCATTTGAGACTTGTTTAATTATTAATAATGAATATTTTGACATGTTATTTGAGTTAAATGCTTATGAATTTTGTATACATTTTCATATGTGCTTATTTGAAAAGTGTAGAATTGTGAAAAATTGTGAAAATGTGTATAAGTTTAATTTTGATTTAACATGTTATAGTGATTGTTTTAAGTTGTTATTTTGCTAACACTAATGCATATTTGGATGCACAATTTTTGTGTTTACTGTGTTTTACAGAGAGCCGATACTGGAGGTTCAGGAGCATCATCATCTAGACGACCAGCACCAGCACCAGAACCAGAACCAGAAATGCAACACGAACAAGAACCACAACAGGAACAACAACAGCCTGATCAGCACATACCTTATTATGATCCAGTACAGTTTGTTGATGAATTCATAGTATTCCCAATGAGGCCGCCAGTAGAATTCCCAACGATTCCTGAGCACACTCTACATCCTAATCAGAGATTTGATAGAAGATGGAGAGATTACGAGACATATCAAAGGAACAAATTCAAATTGGTAACAAAAAATGTAGAGGTGCCAAGGGTAATTGATTGGGCCCCTTTGGAAACGGTCCATCTAGCTGACCGTGTTAGACAGCTTTTAGTTCAAAGGTATGGCAGTTCTTCTTTTACAGATTGGGAACGTCTTTTCACCATTCGTAGACCTGTATATAAGGAGTGGTGTGTTGAGTTGATGAGTACTGTATCACTTGATACAAATATAGTTAGGATAGATGATAGAAGATTTCTTAGGTTTATCCTTGGCGGTAGGATGTACAGAATGTCCATGCTGGACATGGCCAGGGCCTTACAGATATATACTCCTGGTGAGTTGCTATTACCCGATTGTACAAACTTGATTCATTATGGTGAACGGGTAGATAGTAACTTTGACGCTGACGCCATTTGGAGGCGTATGTCACATTTTGATGTTTTTACACGAGCAGGAGGACACTCCTATACACATATTAACAGAGCTGAGCTTCGTATTATTCATAGATTTTTGGCTAACTCGATTACACAAAGAGGTCATAATAAAGAAAAAATTACCTTATATGATTTATTCTACCTAAAGTGTATTCGGGATCCTAGAAGCTTTGTCAATATCCCTTACTGTGTTGCTTTTTATTTATCTAAAATGGTAGAGGGAATGCAGGACGGGAGTATAATAGGAGGAGGTATTTTTGTTACTCTCATTGGAGAGTATTTAGGTGTTGATAGGAACCAAGGGGGTCCATTACAGATTTGTAGAGAACAGGTTGAGCCCTTAGGATTGAAAGTTTATGTGGGTGCTAAGGTATTGAAAAGTAGACGTAACCAGGTAGTACCCTATGAGGGATCTCATCCTCAGGTAGAGAGAGGCTCAGACGAGGAAATGGAGGAGGCGGAAGACATTAGGGATGTCTTTCGAGATGCTATTCTTGACGTCCACGTTCGTATAGATGAGGAAGCAATGACGAACGCTGCAAGACATAGTATGTATGAGCAGTGGAACTCCGAGCGAGTATACGAGGATTATAGGCGACGCCAACACGATAGCTGGTTAGTTCATCAGCACCAAATCATGAGCCAGCTATCATATCAGGTACCAAATAACTATGTACCTACTCGACCTGCTCATTTTCCGCCACATAGCCCCGATATCCGACCACCCTTTAACCAGTATGACTATGACCAAGCCTATCAGAACACCTATAACCAACAATGGAACCCACCCGATGAGATGAACTGGAACCCCTATCCAGACTGATTTAGTTCCATTTGGTTATTTTTATGATTTTTATGTTTTTATCTTTTGACTTTTTCATGTTTAAACTTATGTTATTGGATATATTTGTGTAATTTTTATTATTTTGTACTAATATTTCATATTTAGAATTTAAAAGTGGGATATTAAGTCCCATTTCAAATTGCCATGCATGATTATATTTGTATGTATGTATATTGTCGATTGTACAAAACAGGATAAAACAGCGCATTTTCAAAGACTGGCATTAAGTTCAGCAAAAGCTACTAATTTTGACGACAAGATGACAAATAAATGTGATGTAACAACAGACGAAATGAACAAATGATATGCACCATTTATCATTCAGCAAACAAACGCCAATATGTTTGGAAACTTTGGTAAAATTTAATCATTTCTACGCTAATCACCCTCAATAATTTAAATTGTACTGATTTCTTGCAAATGAGGGCATTGCAAGATCTTAAGTGTGGGAAGAGGTTAAATTCTTTCGGATTTTAAAATTTTTATCTTAAACACTTGGTTACCATTAAAAATACTAGTAAAGCAGTAGTTGTATTAGAATCAAGTGCTCTCTGATAATAAAGAACAGCCCTAGTCTTATATACTGACTACCCAATTCTAGCAAAAATTTTCAAAATTTTCAATTAAATGAACTCAAAATCATGTTTATACATATTTATGAACGATAAAACTAGGTTTTAACACCGAAATTATGGTTACCTCGGAAAGGACATAAATTGAGAAACAAACCAAAATGTTAAAATTCATTTAAAATGGAATAGAGGACGATAAAAAGGAAAATAAAAGCCAAGTGTGGGAAAATTCTCCAAGTTATTCAAAACATATATCACATATTTTTGTACAAATAACTGAAAATACTTTTGCTTTGGACTAAACTAAACTGTTTTACCCGATGAAAGAAAAGAAGAGATGGATCTACACGATGAATCAATTCCATCATTAAAAGGAAGTAAAGTCTTCCGAAAAAGACACGCGCTTCTTGATTTAGGTCAAGAAGTTGTCGTCCAGACCAGCTGTAGGTTGACGAAATATCTAGAAAAGTCATCACTAAAATCAGCAGGAAATCCACGGACCTCAGCATTAAACAGGGTCGCCAAGTGGTCAGATTTATCCTAACCATGAGAAGGATTTATCTCGTACAATGGGGGAGGGGGCACCATGCAAATTAGCTGGATAAGACTAATGAATCAGATCCCCAGAAAGGATAATCTCCTTAAAGATTAAAAATCAGCTTTTAAGACTGATATTACTCAATCCTTGAGATTGACTTTAAAGATTGAGAATTACAAACTCATGGAATTCGATGATATCTAAACTCGAGCTTGAACGAGAAAATATTTTGATCAAATTAAAACCGATTTGTTTTCTGAAAACCCATTTTCAATGCGTTCAGTACCATTGAACGTAAAATCCTAGGAATTCACCTGGAATTTATTAGGTCACCTGAACCAAATAGGGTGTCAACCGTAAGAACGGTGGTTGCATAGTGGTCAAAGACAGGACCTTGTGCCAGACCGAAAAATCATAAGGGTGAGCTTTACTATTGCTCCTACCAAGGATAGTAATTGCGTCCGACACGTTATAGACCATAATTAAAAAGCATGTCAGGGGACATTGCCTTAACAGTTGCTTATTCAACGCTTTCCTTTACAACCGGACGGTAGTTTACCGAAAGGTAATATACGGGACAAGTAAACTGGACGTGTTGCTTTCCTAATACAAGGTTAGCAAGTGGGTGACACAAAACCGCAAGTTTTGAGCTAAAATTTTCAAATCTGAAACCCACCAAACCCACAAAAATATTTTGCAAACACCGGTGAAGGGTTAATCCGGAAAACTTATCTAGGGTAAAAGCTAGATTGAATTTTCAAAAGATCAAATATTTTCATAAAGATCCAATTTCCTTAAGGATCTACATTTTCATAGTCATGTCGGACTGTAAACCGCCTTTCAAATGTGCACTTTGCTTTGGAACCCGAAAGTAAATCGGCTATTTGATTGCAAGTGTCGTTGACCTAAACCCGAGGCAACTGTGGATGACACACCCACCTTTAACCATGGTTCTATCGTTACTATCATTGTTTATACCGCCGTATAGAAATCACTAATGTACAAAGTGTGAAGAATAAAGAAGTGATTCTAGTATTTCAAGACGGTATTGCTTGAGGACAAGCAACACTCAAGTGTGGGAATATTTGATAATGCTAAAAACGAACATATATTTCATAGCATTATTCCTCAAGAAAGACAAGCTTTTAGTTGCAATTGTTCTATTTACAAGTGATATTCGTTTAAATAATAAAAGGTGAAGACAAAAGACAGATTCGACAAATTGAAGACGCAAACGACCAAAAAGCTCAAAAGTACAAAAGACAATCAAAGAGGTTCCAATTATTGATAAGAAACGTCTCGAAATTACAAGAGTACAAGATTCAAAACGCAAAGTACAAAATATAAAATTGTACGCAAGGACGTTCAAAAATTCGGAACCGGGACCGGAGTCAACTCTCAACGCTCGACGCAACGGACTAAAAATTACAAGTCAACTATGCACATAAATATAATATAATATTTAAATAATTCTTATAATTATTTAATATATTATATTATTTATAAAACCGTCGGCAGAAGAAAACAATCAAAAATGAGCCTCCCCAGCTGGCCATGCGATCGCATGGCCTGGAAGGCATAAATCCATGCGATCGCATGAGCCCCAGTTCCAGCCCACATGCCTATAAAAATCGAGCTTTGTGCACCAAAAATCCATCCATCTTTCTCTTTTCTCATACGTAAAACATATATATATATTTATATTTTATATTTTAATTTTAATTATAATTCTAATAATAAGGGTATGTTAGCGAATGTTGTAAGGGTGTAAGTCGAAATTCTGTCCGTGTAACGCTACGCTATTTTTAATCATTGTAAGTTATGTTCAACCTTTTTACATTAATGTCTCGTAGCTAAGTTATTATTATGCTTATTTAATCCGAAGTAATCATGATGTTGGGCTAATTACTAAAATTGGATAATTGGGCTTTGTACCATAATTGGGGTTTGGACAAAAGAACGACACTTGTGGAAATTAGACTATGAGCTATTAATGGGCTTTATATTTGTTTAACTAAATGATAGTTTGTTAATGTTAATATAAAGATTTACAATTGGACGTCCCTATAAATTACCATATACACTCGATCGGACACGATGGGCGGGGTATTTATATGTACGAATAATCGTTCATTTAACCGGACACGGGAATGGATTAATAGCCACTAGCATAATTAAAACAGGGGTAAAATTATGTACAAGGACACTTGGTATAATTGATAACAAAATATTAAAACCTTGGGTTACACTCAGTCGACATCCTGGTGTAATTATTAAACAAAGTATTAAAATCTTGTTACAGTTTAAGTCCTCAATTAGTTGGAATATTTAACTTCGGGTATAAGAATAATTTGACGAGGACACTCGCACTTTATATTTATGACTAATGGACTGTTATGGACAAAAACCAGACGAACATATTAAATAATCCAGGACAAAGGACAATTAACCCATGGGCATAAAACTAAAATCAACACGTCAAACATCATGATTACGGAAGTTTAAATAAGCATAATTCTTTTATTTCACATTTAATTTCCTTTATTTTATATTTAATTGCACTTCTAATTATCGCACTTTTATTTATTGTTATTTAAACGCACTTTTAATTATCGTACTTTTTAATTATCGCAATTTTATTTTATCGCACTTTTATTATTCGCAATTTCATTATCGTTATTTACTTTATGCTTTAATTTAAGTCTTGTATTTATTTTTAATATTTTACATTAGGTTTTAACTGCGACTAAAGTTTTAAAATCGACAAACCGGTCATTAAACGGTAAAAACCCCCCTTTATAATAATAATATTACTTATATATATATATATATATATATATATATATATATATATATATATATATATATATATATATATATTGTATTTTTATAAAAGTAAACTCATATAGCGTTAAGCTTTGTTTAAAAAGATTCCCCGTGGAACGAACCGGACTTACTAAAAACTACACTACTGTACGATTAGGTACACTGCCTATAAGTGTTGTAGCAAGGTTTAAGTATATCCATTCTATAAATAAATAAATATCTTGTGTAAAATTGTATCATATTTAATAGTATTTCCTTGTAAAAATTAATAGTATTTTATACCCCTCTGCTTTGACATCAGTGTTACTTCATTTTCCCCACACTTAGACGTTTTATTATTGTTAAGCACAACCGTTGGAGTTGGTAAAACAACATGGTTCTTACCAATCATTTTTGTTGGTTCAACGATTTTGGTTGATGGAGATTTAAACTTTCGACTTACAAAGGTGATTGATTTTTCATCATTACTAAGTGTCATTCTACCCTCTCTTACATCAAATAACGCCCCGGTAGATGCTAAGAATGGTCGACCTAAAATTAGAGGAATGTTTGGGTCCTCTTCTATGTCAATGACAATAAATTCGACTAGAAAGGTTAAATTACCTACTTGAACGAGTAGGTTGTCAGCAATTCCAACTGGGTGCCTAATGGTTTGATCAAAGAGTCAAACACTCATTTCCATTGGACTTAACTCACCTACTCCTAATCTCTTATATAATGAAAGAGGCATAACACTCACACTCGCACGTAAATCTGCTAGTGCATCATACATGACACAATCACTAAGTAGGCAAGGAACAATAAATTCACCCGGATCACCCACCCTGGGTGGAGGTTTTGGTGGAACTGTCTTCACCGAATTTATTTTTACGGTTTTTTTTCTTGCACTTTCTTATTCTTCTTCTTCTTTCCAGAGGTATCACAAACTTTATTACCTATTACTTGCTCATATTCAACTCCTTTTCTTGAAAACGGGATGGGTGGTCTTTATGGTGCCACCACTGGCTTTACATACTCGAGTGGTGGTGGTGATGTTGTAACTTCTTCATTGTTACTCACGTCGAAAATCTTCCCATCTTCTGGAGCTGGTTTTTCAGAATTTGTTGATACCATATTAACATTCTCATTCTAAGGATTTACTTCAGTATCACTCGGTAGTTTTCCTTGTTCCCTCTTACTCATCATGCTAGCAAGAGTACCTACGTGTTTTTCTAGATTCAAAATGGAAGCTTGTTGAGTTCTTAATGACTGATCAAACCTCTCATTTGTTTGGGTTTGAGATGTAATAAATTGTGTTTGAGATTCCATTAGCTTTGCCATCATTTCTTCTAGATTTGGCTTTTTCTCTTCGATTTGTTGTGGTGGTTTATATAAGCTAGGTTTTTGTTGATTGAAAGTGTTGTTTTGAGTTGGTTGGTTATTCAGACCTTGTTGGTTGTACGAGTTAGTGTTATGTCCATTTGGATTGTAAAGAATGTTTTGATTTCGATTAAAGTTTGGCCTTGGCGGTTGATAATTATTTTGATAATTATTTCCCGGTCTTTGGTTCATGTAGGAAACATTCTCTCGTTGTTCCATCGTTTGATCAATGTGACAATCTTTCGTTAAGTGTGGTCCACCGCATTGCTCACAACTACTTCGTATTGCGTGAATATCTTTAGTCATCTTTTCCATTCGTCTCTCGAAAGCATCTATTTTTGAGGAAACGGAATCAAAGTCATGGCTAGAATCGGCTCTAGCCGCTTTAGATGATCGAAAAATATCTTTTTCTTGATGCCACTCATGTGAGTGGGATGCTGTGCTATCAATGATTTTGTGAGCTTCGGTTGCGGTTTTCTTCATAATGGAACCACCAGCTGTTATGTTGATGTCTTTTCATGTAGCAATATCGCATCCTTGGTAGAATATTTGTACTATTTGATAAGTGTCTAAACCGTGCTGAGGACATCCTCTCAACAACTTTCCGAATCTTGTATACCCTTCATATAGAGTTTCATTTGGCTTTTGCGTGAACGTAACAATTTCTCCTTGAAGTCTCACAGCTTTAGATGCCGAAAAGAATTGTTTAAGAAAATTTTCAACTAAGACATCCCATGTATCAATCGCCCCTTCAGGTAACGATTCTAACCAATCTTTGGCTTCTCCCTTTAAACTCCAGGGAAATAACATGAGATAGATCTGTTCATCCTCAACTTCTCTGATTTTGAATAAAGTACAGATCCTATTAAAGGTTCGAAGATGTTCGTTTGGATCTTCTTTTGGCGTACCACTATATTGGCATTGATTAGTTACCATGTGTAGGATTTGTTCTTTGATTTCATAATCTGGCACATTAATATCTGGCTTAATAATGGCGTGTCCTTGGCCAGTGTGTTTAGCCCTCATTCGGTCTTCCATACTTAGAGATTCCGGATTTTTCATGATTGAATTTGTTGAATCTGAATCACTAGAGGATTCTGACTTAATGGTTTCTTCCTCGACAATCTCTGGTTGAGTGATTTGTGGTTCAAGGGGAATGATTAGTGGTTCAGGATCTCTGAATTATCCCTGAATATCCTCCGGATTCTCAATTGTGAGGTCGGGTTCAAAAATGGATTATCGGAAATTTGAATTGGAGTACTTGGTCGACTGGATGACGATTCTAAAGAAAAATCAACGGCGACAATGTTGGCTAGATGTCTTGATCGAGTTACAGGTGGTGAACGTATGAAAGGTGGTGAACCTTTTGCTCGGTACATTCACTGAATATCTTATTAGTTATAAAAGATAAAAATTATATAAGCTATCAAATTAATAGACTTTTCTGATTTTGCCCACGTTTCGAATAGCCAATAGATGCAGCTGGTAGCCAGGACCCTTTAAATCGGAAGCCCACAACTCGCCACTAACAAATCTAACTATTACTACGAACCAGAAAATTTGGATGTCTATCAATTTAACCGCTTAAAATAATTTTTCGTTTTAAAATTATAGAGAAGAAATAGAAAATTCTATGTCCTAAAAACTAGAGCGTCGAAAAATAAGAAAGAAAAAGAGTGCGTCGTAAAACGTCGAAAAATAAAAGGTCGAAAAATAAGCGTCAGAAAATAATAAAAGTCAGAAAACTAAGAATTAAAAACTTACGTCTAAAGGTATTAAAACTGAAAAGGAATTCTATATCCAAAACGGCAATAACTTAAAAAGGCACTAAAATTTATTTAAAACTAAAGCGATAAGCAACGTTGTAAAATTTTAAAGCGCCTAAATCTTAATCTAAAGAAAAAGCACTTAAGGAATTTTACGGCAAAGCCTAAAAATAAAGAAATAAAAATAACTACGGCAAAATACTAAGTTTAAAACTAAGTACGAACGATAAAAATACAAATATTACAAATAAACGATTAAAATATACAATTTATAAAAAGAAATAAAAAGTAATAAAATTACAATTTTATAAAAATATTATTTTTATATTATTATTTTATAAAAGTATTAATTTATATAATTAATAATAATATTAAAACTTAATATTACTAATTATAAACTAATATTAATAACTAATTAAATATTTAAACCCTAATTAGATTATTAATTAATAATAATAATAAATAATACGTAACCCTAATTCTGCTGTACCAGGTACCAGACGTGTCAGAAGCACTCATGCGGTCGCATGAGTTTTATGCTTCTGGGCCATGCGATCGCATGGATTCGGGCACCAGGCCTGTTCTTGGGCTGCTACAGTATTGTGGCCCGCTTTTATTTATTTATTTATTTTATTTTATTTTATTTAATAAAATTAATATATAGGTTATATTTAAAATTATATTTTTAAAAATACTTTTATACTTTAAATAAATAAAAAAATATAAACTTTTTAAACACTTAAATAGATAAATATACTTTTTTATATTTTTGCATTTTAAAACTTATATAAAATTATTTTTTTACAAAAATAGCTTAAAAACTAATTTTTTTTTTTAGAATATAGCGTAAAAATATAGCGTTTCGCTTTCGCTTCCCCGGCAACGGCGCCAAAAATACTTGATGTGCGCAGAGGTGTATACGAAATAGTTATATTTTTATTACGAAATACTTATTAAATACGATACAATTTTACACAAGTTATTTATTTATTTATAGAGTGGATATACCTAAACCTTGCTACAACACTTATAGGCAGTGTACCTAATCGTACAGTAGTGTAGTTTTTAGTAAGTCCGGTTCGTTCCACAGGGAGCTAGCCAAGTTTAACACTATATTTTTAAAACTATATATATATATATATATATATATATATATATATATATATATATATATATAATCGACAAACCGGTCATTAAATGGTAAAAACCCCCCTTTTATAATAATAATAATACTACTTACATATATATATATATATATATATATATATATATATATATATATATATATATATATATATATATATATATATATATATATATATATATATATATATATATATATAAGTAGTATTATTATTATTATAAAAGGGGGGTTTTTACCGTTTAATGACCGGTTTGTCGATTTTATGTCTTTAGTCACAATTAAAACCTATATGTAAAATATTAAATATACAAATAACTTAATTTAAAGCGTAAAGTAAATGACGATAATTAAAATGCGTAAAATAAATAACAATATTTAAAATGAAAATAAATAAATGACAGTAAATAAAAGTACGATGAAATATGAAATAAAAGTATTATGCTTTTTTAACTTCCGTAATCATGATGTTTGACGTTTTGATTTTAATTAATTGTTACCCGGGTTAATTGACCTTTCTCCTGGTTTATTTGATACCTATCTGGTTTTTGTCCATAATAGTCCATCGGTCATAATTATAAATTGCTCGTCAAATTAACCTTATTCCCGAAGTCAAATATTCCAACTAATTAGGGATTCGAACTGTAACAAGGTTTTAATACTTTGTTAATAATTACACTAGGTTATCGACTGCGTGTAATCTAAGGTTTTAATACTTTGTTAACAATTACACCAATTATCCTTGTATGTAATCCACCCCTATTTTAATGAGATATGAATATTAATTTACCCACTTGATCAGAATGAATAATCAATTACCTGTGATGACCCGGGAATTTCCGATCAAATTTAAACTTTAATCTTTATATGATTCCGACACAATGAGCAAAAATCTGTAATGTTGAGTCTCGAAAGTTTTGAAATCTATATTCGTGTAATCAATTACCATTTGACCATGCCTGACGATTCAAGAACAATTATGTGTAAACAAATATATATACATATGTGTGATTATTAAAGTAAGATATATTAATAAAACATTGAACGGATTAGTTGATATGAATATAAGCTATGAGATCTATTTTATGAACTTGAAAATGCTATCAAGGTATTGAATGAATAATACTTTACATGAACGTATTTGTCCGATGTAAGTTTATCGACGAGATTAACAGATAATATCAAAAGATTGAATTATCAGATACATTGAATTATGATTACGAGTCTCTGTTACGAGGTCCACGTTGATTTGAGAAATCGTTTCTTTTTAACGGTATTAGGAATAGTTGGTAAAAGTGATTTGCCAAAATGTCATTTACGAGAGTTAGTCAAAAGTTAGTAATCATTTCCGTTTAAAAATTCAAAAGTGTACTTTACTTGATTTACTCGTGTCTCTCGATAAATCAACTCTTTAGTTTCACATAAAAAAAAAATACTATTTGGTAAAATAACTACTAATATATAAAACAGGTAAATTATATAAAACGAACTTGAAATGTAAATTTGTTTTGAAAGACTAAATATTATACATTAGATAAATATTTCAAAACATATATATATATATATATATATATATATATATATATATATATATATATATATATATATATATATATATATATGGTACAAATTTACAATTTTAATTAAAAATATATATTTTAACTTAGTCATAAAACGTCATGATTTAAAATAAAATACTTTGACAAACAACGAGCCACTGATTTATAGAAGTAAATGACCACAACACTCAATTATATAAGCTACCTTTTTTATAAAGTAATTTGTTGATAAGAAAATCAAATTATTAATAAGGGTACGCGTCGCGTAACGTAAAAGGCTAGTTTTTTAAATGTACGAAAGTGCGCTCGAAAAACGGAAAGTGGTACATGAGTCGAGTGACAACGTACGAGTCATTTTTGTAAAAACTATATTTTTACTACGCACGTAAATATAATATAATATTTAATTAATTCTAAAGATTAAATATATTATATATTAATTAATATATAAAACTTATATTACGTATCATGTGTTAATATAAGTGTGTGTCGACAAGAAGTGAAATGGGTACCAGCTGGACAGGCTCAATTATATAAGCTCGATCGTTTTGGACTCAAACACACACATATCACAAATCTATCTATATTACTCCGTATGTTATTTATTTTATTTAAATTATTAATATTATTATTATTATTATTATTAAGATTAATATTAATATTAATCTTATAGTTAGGAGTATTATTATTATTATTATTTATACATAAAATACTACGACGAGGTTCTGCTCGCGTGCTTTTAAAACGGGTTTATTGAGTGGAATAGAGCTAAGGAAATTATAGGTTATAGTTATGGAGTTTATGGGTAATGTTCGAGGGATATGCTCGTGAGGTAAAACTAGTGTTTATCATCTCCGTTGCGTTTACGTACCTTTCCTACAATATTGAATCTCAATATTGATACGTGAGTACTCATAAATTAATTTTTACATATTAATAGTGTATCCCTGACTAGTGCTCGAGAAAATAGGATTATGCATGCTTGTACTTTTGATATTGCCCTTAGATAGGTTATGCTGAATCTTGAATTAGTTACACCTGCGGTTGAGATAAGATATAAGATATGCATCTCCTTGGAAAGCTAGCGAAAAATTATGAACTTTTCCTTTAGATACCAAATGGTTTTGACGGATGGATTAGAAGTTATAGTCAATTGAATTTTTGTATTATTATTAAAAATGATTATTATTATCGTCGTTATTATCGTCGTTCTAGTTTTTATCTAATTATTATTATTATTATTATTATTATTATTATTATTATTATTATTATTATTATTATTATTATTATCATTATTATTATTATTATTATCATTATTATTATCATTGTCAATAAAAGGTTTTGTTATCAAAAACTGTTATTTAAATATTATTACTATCGCTATTATTATTAAAAGTATAATTAGTATTATTATTATTATTATCATTAAAAATAGTTATTAGTATTATCATCATAATATTTATTATCATTAATATTACTACAATTAGAATTAATATTAGTAACACTTAATTAATATAAATATTATTATTATCATTAATATGAACGCGATATAACAGACGATTTAAAAGCTATTAAATGAATCGATTAGGAAATAATAGGTATAAGTATCATGATGAAATTAAAATATTGAAATATATTAAATTAGATAAAATTGTCATTTTTATTATTTTTATCATTACTATTACTATTAAAAAGTATCGTAAATATTAAAGTTATCCTAATTAAAATTATCATATTATCATTCTTAGTAAATTTAAATAGTAATATTTTATTAATAGGATAATAATAACTATTATTACAAAATAATACAACGTTTACTTATAAATATTATTTTATCAAATAAATATATGATACAAACATATTTTACTACGTGTAATAAAATTTCATTAATAATACTTATCCTATTCTCTTTATGATATTAAATAAACTCTATAAATTTTATTACTATATACATATATAAAGGTATAATTTATTATATAAATTTTAATAAAAAAAATTTTATGTATTAATAAATGAATTATATTATTTACTCTAATAAATCTTTTAAAAATATTTAAAAATATAAAACGACGATATTTAAATTATATAATAATCATGTATAAATTTTGAAAATCATTTTGAGTCAAATTGACTTTTGTTGACTGTGGCATATTAGTCTCGAGCATTAGGATTGTGGTACACTATGACTTAACCTAATTTGTTAGACAAATATTGACCAACACATAAATATATATAATTAATTTAGGTTCGTGAATCCGAGGCCAACCTTGCACTTGTTCAATGACGTTATATGTATTTTTACTACGAAATACAGTATGGTGAGTTTCATTTGCTCCCTTTTTACTCATTACATTTTTGGGCTGAGAATACATGCAAATGCTTTATTTACTGTTTTATAATATTTATATGCGTGAGTTTCATTACTCCCTTTTTAAATGCTTTCGCAATATATATTTTTGGGACTGAGAATACATGCGATGTTTTTATAACTGTTTTACGAAATAGACACAAGTAATTGAAACTACATTATATGGTTGAATGATCGAAATCGAATATGCCCCTTTTAGTCTGGTAATCTAAGAATTAGGGAACAGACACCCTAATTGACGCGAATCCTAAAGATAGATCTATTGGGCCTAACAAACCCCATCCAAAGTACCGGATGCTTTAGTACTTCGAAATTTATATCATGTCCGAAGGAGGATCCCGGAATGATAGGGGATATTCTTATATGTATCTAGTTAATGTCGGTTACCAGGTGTTCGCCATATGAATGATTATTTTTGTCTCTATGCATGGGACGTATATTTATGAGAACTGGAAATGAAATTCTTGTGGTCTATTAAAATGATGAAAATAAATGATTATGATAAACTAATGAACTCACCAACCTTTTGGTTGACACTTTAAAGCATGTTTATTCTCAGGTGTTAAAGAAATCTTCCGCTGTGCATTTGCTCATTTTAAAGATATTACTTGGAGTCTTTCATAGCATATTTCGAAGAACGTTGCATTCGAGTCATTGAGTTCATCAAAGATTATTATTAAATCAATTTATAGTTGGATAGTGGATATTATGAAATGTATGCATGCATGTCAATTTTCGATGTAAAGAAAGTTTGTCTTTTAAAAACGAATGCAATGTTTGTAAAATGTATCATATAGAGGTCAAATACCTCGCAATGTAATCAACTACTGTGAATCATTTATAATGTATATGAACGGGTCCTTTCAGTTGGTATCAGAGCGGTGGTCTTAGCGAACCAGGTCTGCATTAGTGTGTCTAACTGATAAGTCGATAGGATGCATTAGTGAGTCTGGACTTCGACCGTGTCTTCATGTCAAAAGTTTTGCTTATCATTTTGTGTCGAAAATTAACTACTTATCATCCTTAGGAAATTACCTGCTTATCATTTTTAGTCTAAGACACGTCTTGCTGCATTGATTGTATGAATAGTGTATAGACACAAATTTATATCTTAGCATATCTGCTAAATCATATCTTATCGTATCTGTTACTTTAAACTTTGCCTGACATATCCCGCAAAGTCCTCCGTAATCTATGAAATCTTTTGATATATATATATATATATATATATATATATATATATATATATATATATATATATATATATATGGTTCGGGTGGGGGCTGAATAAAGAAGACGAATAGAATAGAATTCATGTTCATGCTAAGAGAAGAGCGGATCCAATACCAAGACGACTTCTTTCCCAAGAAGTGCAGCAAGTACTTTAGGAATTTGGGGATTTCATGCCTCACGAGTGAGTTGCCAAGTGCCCCCTAGGAAGCCAGTCTACCACAAGATCAAGTTGAAGCCTGGAGCCAAAGCCCCTTAACTTACTTAGAGTGGGGCTGGGTTTAGCAGATGGCCCCCCCAACTAGCATCTATTAGTTAAGGGGCTTGGTTGAACTCATGAAAGAATTTAAGGAAGTCTTTCCTATTTATATTCCAGCCTCCAAGGCTCTTTTTCCCTATCTTGCTGGGGATATATATATATATATATATATATATATATATATATATATATATATATATATATATATATATATATATATATATATATATATATATATATATATATATATTCTATGTAATTAGAATACCATCCGTTAGCTAAAATCATTTCATATCGGGAAAAAAAATCCTTTATCCAATCGTACGAAATGGAATTCGTCATCAGTTCAAGTCACTCAGATTCTGAAATGGAATCCCATTCAAGCTCCGAAAGCAGTGTGACCGGAATAGATCAACCAATCAGTCATCACCTATTCTAAATGAATTGGGGATGGGTTCGTAGCCTCCTCAATCATTGGAGACAAGAAGAAGGTGATCCCTTCCATCCACCACATTGCCCTCTTGACGAAGAACCTGAAGCACTTACCGGCGAACCTGTCCGAACCACCATTTTTTCGCTCATTTCCAGAGTATCTCGTCACGATTATATATTACATCAAATTTTAGATTTTATTTATCCGCTCGTCCGAACCGACAATCACCCCGGTGTAATAGAAGAAGTCAACGAGCTTCGCGCTCGGGTAGTGGCTTTGGAGAATATGGTGCAGAGATTACAAACACCAGCAGCAGCATCAACAGCATAACCAGTACCACCATCATCAACGCCAACAGTACCATTACCACCTCCAACTACAACCGCATCGTAAACCTCAACTTCACAAACTGTCCCACGAGCATCAACGTCATACGCACCATAGATACCAAGGAGTACCAACAACAATAACTGACGAAGTATTAATTCATAACTTCATTGGAGAAACATTCCGCGGCGATTATGTAATCTCTAAAGTCTTAGAGATTATCTAATCTAGCCCTAACCATAAATCAGTTAAGCGAACCAAAATGATAGAAGGAAGAGTAGAAATCCTGACAAAAATGGTGTGTGATTAACAAGCTAAACTTGCTTTACCATCAGCATCAACAGTACCGTCAGCGTTACCAGCATCGTCAGTACAGTCAACATCCGAATCAACAACACCGATAACATCACAAACTCCGTCAGTTCAAGAATCACTGTGGACATCATTACGAATCAATAACGTGTATATTGTATCAACGAGTTATGAAGAATTAACTCAATCCCTCTGAAGAAATTATATGTATATTATATATATATATATATATATATATATATATATATATATATATATATATATATATATATATATATATATATATATATATTGAAATAAATCTTTCCTTGCTAAGCTATTGTGTGTGAATCTTAACTACTCGGTTAATTCATATTACAAATATGCAATAATGTACGTCCTTCGGCCGTAACTTAACCAGCGTTAACTACAATCTCTGTCGCAATTCAACAAATTCCAATTCATAATAAATCAAGTATATATTTGATTTTACACTTTCATCATCGATGTACCCGAAACTTTTCAGATAACATCATTCGTACTTTGCGAAATTCACAAGAATTCCACGAACCGAACATCATACATCAACAAATAACGAAGTATTGATTCATAATTTCAATGTCATTAAAGAAATACTGCGTAAAAGTTATGTACTTTTTAAAGCCTTTAGGGAATATTCAATTCTAGTTTCAACCGTAAATCAAATGAGTTTAATTTAACATTAACTCATTAAATCTATGTTACATCTGAAGAAAATATACATATATATATTTTCATAAAGACCGTAATAAAATTCTTTTATACAAAATATTAATTGTGAAATTTTTTTTAACGGGCAGGTAATACCCGAGAGATATATAATTCACAATTAATATGTTACATTCTTCGAATCTGATTCAGCAAATCATCCATTATACTCCCTACTTTCACAACAATATACATTCTTTTATAAAAATCAAAACAACCATACTCATTCAAAATTTAATTACATATTCTGATTTTGAAATCTCAAAATTCAACTTGAGATATGACCAGAATCATCACTCTTAGATCCTTACATCTTTCACAAGCTATATTTTGACTTCAAAACTGTGTTAGAATATCAAATGTATGTTAACGATTACAATCTGTGTTCAAACCCTTCGAAAATTTCTGAAAAAACTTCGAATGATGAGCAATCGAGATGATGATCCAACCACATGTTACCCACAGTTATGTACCCGAAAAACTCTTGAAACCAAAGTAAAAGTTTAAACAACGTATCCGCGTCAGATTCTTTGGCATTTATTAGCAAAAATAACTTTGCGACTCCTATTCAAAGTAGCCAGTTTTGTCACAGCTCCAGCAAATCAACTTCGACTTTTCAGTCAGACTAACCTTATTATAACCTTGAGATATACACCATCGTTACCAGGGAACCTTTTACATTCCACCACATTATTAGCAAATGTACCAACAACTTCATTACCCTTTGACTTTAGCCTCTCCAAAAAGTCATTATAATTATTCATTGAAACCCCATCATTTACTCATTCGCATCTTGTAATGAGAATTGCCATACGAATCATTGGGAATTAGAAATCAGTATTTTGAAATCTCGCAGCATGTCTACGCCAACAGTTATATGTGTATATATAACGTCTATCTTCTGGACTTAATTTGAATGTGAAGTTTCTGAAAAACACTCCGAACTACGAATTGGTTCTCCGAAAATGGAAAAAATGCTGATAAAGCAGCAAAAACTATAAACGACTTTAAACGGGTAAAAGCTGGATGATAATGATGAAGTGTGCTGGCAAAGCGCAGAAAAAGAGAAGTTTTGGAACTGGAAAATGGATTGAGCAAAGTATGAAGGAGGCCGTGGACAAATCACAAGGACTGAACCTGCCTTCAAAGGATTCAAATGATTCAGTGCCTGCTGAAATCATTAGCAAACACCTTACTCCTCATTCTAAACCTTCACAGATAAATCTTCTTCATCATCCATCGATGTTAGAAATTCTAAGATATCATTGTATCTTTCATTATAAATATCCTCGATATTCCTGAAAATATTTTCATAAGCATTCTTATCTGAAATCAATTATCTCTCCGTAATATCTGCAATATAAAAGAAACTATGTTAGTTTCTAAATTCTGAAAAATTCAAATATGAATGTTTTGAAGTAGTGTTGGGAACTGAAGCATGAGTTAGTATAATATAATGACACTTGATCAACGTGATTATATTACAGTAGTTCATGCTGAGTTTCTAATGGAACGTGATGATTCACAGAACATACCGTCATCATGGGCCATTTACACGACTCTTACATTCTATATAATCTCTAAACATATCAAGAAAATATTTTTCTTGATGATTCGGTCTTTTCCAGGATATTCTGGTAATTTGACAAAGCAAGATCGTACCATTACGATTCCCTTCTTAGAACATTAATTATGTTCATTCTGAAACTCATATCTACACATTCCGGACCATTACAAGCGATACTTAATCACAAGAAGAAGAAACGAAAGAATGAAACTCCGACATAGAAATTGAAGTATAAATCGCAACAAAAAAAAAAGAGTATTAACTGTGGATGACAATGATTATAGAAGACAAAAGCAGGGACATCGAGATATGAGGGAAGATATAAAACCCAACAACAACTCAAAAATTACAAACCGTATATATCGATGCATATAGCAACATAAAGACACAGGAGAACTAAAAACACTATAAAACCAAGAGTATAGTAGAAGTAAATAGATTCTTTCGGAGGCAGATGAAAAAGAAGGATGACTGATATGAATATTAGGAATATATTAAGAATTAGAACTGGATGGAGCATACGGGTGAATATTTTGAAAATATGAATTAAAGAAGAAAATATGGAAGATAGGAGATATGAGAATAAGGAAACGACGGGGGTGGATTTATAGAAAAATATCCGACAGAGCAATCGGAACAGATTATTGCATTTAATCAAAGAAGATTCTGATTTCCTTAATCGCCGAAGAACCAAATCGTATTACGAAGATTTTATTTGTATCCCTTAAATTTCGAAAATCAATCATAACTACGTCATTGGTTAAAACAAATATACGTTACTCATTTCACTCTATCGCGATAGCTTCATTTATACTCTTCGTGTAATCAAATTGTTTTATCTACATTACCCAATGATGATAAAACTCTATATTCGTCATGAAAACATTCTTATAGTTAGCCATGATGACCTCGATCAAATTTCGGGACGAAATTTCTTTTAACGGGTAGGTACTGTGATGACCCGGGAATTTCCGATCAAATTTAAACTTTAATCTTTATATGATTCCGACACAATGAGCAAAAATCTGTAATGTTGAGTCTCGAAAGTTTTGAAATCTATATTCGTGTAATCAATTACCATTTGACCATGCCTGACGATTCAAGAACAATTATGTGTAAACAAATATATATACATATGTGTGATTATTAAAGTAAGATATATTAATAAAACATTGAACGGATTAGTTGATATGAATATAAGCTATGAGATCTATTTTATGAACTTGAAAATGCTATCAAGGTATTGAATGAATAATACTTTACATGAACGTATTTGTCCGATGTAAGTTTATCGACGAGATTAAAAGATAATATCAAAAGATTGAATTATCAGATACATTGAATTATGATTACGAGTCTCTGTTACGAGGTCCACGTTGATTTGAGAAATCGTTTCTTTTTAACGGTATTAGGAATAGTTGGTAAAAGTGATTTGCCAAAATGTCATTTACGAGAGTTAGTCAAAAGTTAGTAATCATTTCCGTTTAAAAATTCAAAAGTGTACTTTACTTGATTTACTCGTGTCTCTCGATAAATCAACTCTTTAGTTTCACATAAAAAAAAAATACTATTTGGTAAAATAACTACTAATATATAAAACAGGTAAATTATATAAAACGAACTTGAAATGTAAATTTGTTTTGAAAGACTAAATATTATACATTAGATAAATATTTCAAAACATATATATATATATATATATATGGTACAAATTTACAATTTTAATTAAAAATATATATTTTAACTTAGTCATAAAACGTCATGATTTAAAATAAAATACTTTGACAAACAACGAGCCACTGATTTATAGAAGTAAATGACCACAACACTCAATTATATAAGCTACCTTTTTTATAAAGTAATTTGTTGATAAGAAAATCAAATTATTAATAAGGGTACGCGTCGCGTAACGTAAAAGGCTAGTTTTTTAAACGTACGAAAGTGCGCTCGAAAAACGGAAAGTGGTACATGAGTCGAGTGACAACGTACGAGTCATTTTTGTAAAAACTATATTTTTACTACGCACGTAAATATAATATAATATTTAATTAATTCTAAAGATTAAATATATTATATATTAATTAATATATAAAACTTATATTACGTATCATGTGTTAATATAAGTGTGTGTCGACAAGAAGTGAAATGGGTACCAGCTGGACAGGCTCAATTATATAAGCTCGATAGTTTTGGACTCAAACACACGCATATCACAAATCTATCTATATTACTCCGTATGTTATTTATTTTATTTAAATTATTAATATTATTATTATTATTATTATTAAGATTAATATTAATATTAATCTTATAGTTAGGAGTATTATTATTATTATTTATACATAAAATACTACGACGAGGTTCTGCTCGCGTGCTTTTAAAACGGGTTTATTGAGTGGAATAGAGCTAAGGAAATTATAGGTTATAGTTATGGAGTTTATGGGTAATGTTCGAGGGATATGCTCGTGAGGTCAAACTAGTGTTTATCATCTCCGTTGCGTTTATGTACCTTTCCTACAATATTGAATCTCAATATTGATACGTGAGTACTCATAAATTAATTTTTACATATTAATAGTGTATCCCTGACTAGTGCTCGAGAAAATAGGATTATGCATGCTTGTACTTTTGATATTGCCCTTAGATAGGTTATGCTGAATCTTGAATTAGTTACACCTGCGGTTGAGATAAGATATAAGATATGCATCTTCTTGGAAAGCTAGCGAAAAATTATGAACTTTTCCTTTAGATACCAAATGGTTTTGACGGATGGATTAGAAGTTATAGTCAATTGAATTTTTGTATTATTATTAAAAATGATTATTATTATCGTCGTTATTATCGTCGTTCTAGTTTTTATCTAATTATTATTATTATTATTATTATTATTATTATTATTATTATTATTATTATTATTATTATTATTATTATTATTATTATTATTATTATTATTATTATTATTATCATTATTATTATTATTATTATCATTATTATTATCATTGTCAATAAAAGGTTTTGTTATCAAAAACTGTTATTTAAATATTATTACTATCGCTATTATTATTAAAAGTATAATTAGTATTATTATTATTATTATCATTAAAAATAGTTATTAGTATTATCATCATAATATTTATTATCATTAATATTACTACAATTAGAATTAATATTAGTAACACTTAATTAATATAAATATTATTATTATCATTAATATGAACGCGATATAACAGACGATTTAAAAGCTATTAAATGAATCGATTAGGAAATAATAGGTATAAGTATCATGATGAAATTAAAATATTGAAATATATTAAATTAGATAAAATTGTCATTTTTATTATTTTTATCATTACTATTACTATTAAAAAGTATCGTAAATATTAAAGTTATCCTAATTAAAATTATCATATTATCATTCTTAGTAAATTTAAATAGTAATATTTTATTAATAGGATAATAATAACTATTATTACAAAATAATACAACGTTTACTTATAAATATTATTTTATCAAATAAATATGTGATACAAACATATTTTACTACGTGTAATAAAATTTCATTAATAATACTTATCATATTCTCTTTATGATATTAAATAAACTCTTTAAATTTTATTACTATATACATATATAAAGGTATAATTTATTATATAAATTTTAATAAAAAAATTTTTATGTATTAATAAATGAATTATATTATTTACTCTAATAAATCTTTTAAAAATATTTAAAAATATAAAACGATGATATTTAAATTATATAATAATCATGTATAAATTTTGAAAATCATTTTGAGTCAAATTGACTTTTGTTGACTGTGGCATATTAGTCTCGAGCATTAGGATTGTGGTACACTATGACTTAACCTAATTTGTTAGACAAATATTGACCAACACATAAATATATATAATTAATTTAGGTTCGTGAATCCGAGGCCAACCTTGCACTTGTTCAATGACGTTATATGTATTTTTACTACGAAATACAGTATGGTGAGTTTCATTTGCTCCCTTTTTACTCATTACATTTTTGGGCTGAGAATACATGCAAATGCTTTATTTACTGTTTTATAATATTTATATGCGTGAGTTTCATTACTCCCTTTTTAAATGCTTTCGCAATATATATTTTTGGGACTGAGAATACATGCGATGTTTTTATAACTGTTTTACGAAATAGACACAAGTAATTGAAACTACATTATATGGTTGAATGATCGAAATCGAATATGCCCCTTTTAGTCTGGTAATCTAAGAATTAGGGAACAGACACCCTAATTGACGCGAATCCTAAAGATAGATCTATTGGGCCTAACAAACCCCATCCAAAGTACCGGATGCTTTAGTACTTCGAAATTTATATCATGTCCGAAGGAGGATCCCGGAATGATAGGGGATATTCTTATATGTATCTAGTTAATGTCGGTTACCAGGTGTTCGCCATATGAATGATTATTTTTGTCTCTATGCATGGGACGTATATTTATGAGAACTGGAAATGAAATTCTTGTGGTCTATTAAAATGATGAAAATAAATGATTATGATAAACTAATGAACTCACCAACCTTTTGGTTGACTGATAATGCTAAAAACGAACATATATTTCATAGCATTATTCCTCAAGAAAGACAAGCTTTTAGTTGCAATTGTTCTATTTACAAGAGATATTCGTTTAAATAATAAAAGGTGAAGACAAAAGACAGATTCGATGAATTGAAGACGCAAACGACCAAAAAGCTCAAAAGTACAAAAGACAATAAAAAAGGTTCCAATTATTGATAAGAAACGTCTCGAAATTACAAGAGTACAAGATTCAAAACGCAAAGTACAAAATATAAAATTGTACGCAAGGACGTTCGAAAATCCGGAACCGGGACTAGAGTCAACTCTTAACGCTCGACGCAACGGACTAAAAATTACAAGTTAACTATGTATATAAATATAATATAATATATAATTAATTATATTAATTATATATATATTATATTTATAAATAAAAAACCGTCGGCAGAGAAAGACTCCAAGGACTGAGCTGTAATTTCATTCTCCGCGACTCGCGGAGTTTGAAGAGGATTTTGCCGCGAGTCGCGGAGCCCCAAATTTGAAAACTGCCTATAAAGCCAACCGAATTCTGATCAAAAACCATCCATCTTTTTCTTCTCTTATCATACGTAAAATTTATATATATATATATAATTTATATTTTAATTTTAATTTTAATTCTAATAATAAGGGTATGTTAGCGAATGTTGTAAGGGTGTAAGTCAAAATTCTGTCCGTGTAACGCTACGCTATTTTTAATCATTGTAAGTTATGTTCAACCTTTTTACATTAATGTCTCGTAGCTAAGTTATTATTATGCTTATTTAAAACGAAGTAATCATGATGTTGGGCTAATTGCTAAAATTGGGTAATTGGGCTTTGTACCATAATTGGGGTTTGGACAAAAGAACGACACTTGTGGAAATTAGACTATGGGCTATTAATGGGCTTTATATTTGTTTAACTAAATGAAAGTTTGTTAATGTTAATATAAAGATTTACAATTGGGCGTCCCTATAAATTACCATATACACTCAATCGGACACGATGGGCGGGGTATTTATATGTACGAATAATCGTTCATTTAACCGGACACGGGAATGGATTAATAGCCACTAGAATAATTAAAACAGGGGTGAAATTACATTCAAGGGTAATTGGTGTAATTGTTAACAAAGTAGTAAAACCTTGGTTTACACGCAGTCGATAACCTGGTGTATTCATTAAACAAAGTATTAAAACCTTGTTACAATTCGAATCCCCAATTAGTTGGAATATTTAACTTCGGGTATAAGAATAATTTGATGTGGACACTCGCACTTTATATTTATGACTGATGGACTGTTATGGACAAAAACCAGACAGACATATTAAATAATCCAGGACAAAGGACAATTAACCCATGGGCATAAAACTAAAATCAACATGTCAAACATCATGATTACGGAAGTTTAAAGCATAATTCTTTTATTTCATATTTAATTTCCTTTATTTTATATTTAATTGCACTTCTAATTATCGCATTTTTATTTATTGTTATTTAATCGCACTTTTAATTATCGTACTTTTTAATTATCGCAATTTTATTTTATCGTACTTTTATTATTCGCAATTTCATTATCGTTATTTACTTTACGCTTTAAATTAAGTCTTTTATTTATTTAATATTTTACATTAGGTTTTAACTGCGACTAAAGTCTTAAAATCGACAAACCGGTCCTTAAACGGTAAAAACCCCCCTTTATAATAATAATATTACTTATATATATGTTTGTATTTTTATAAAAGTAAACTAATATAGCGTTGAGCTTTGTTTAAAGATTTCCCTGTGGAACGAACCGGACTTACTAAAAACTACACTACTGTACGATTAGGTACACTGCCTATAAGTGTTGTAGCAAGGTTTAAGTATATCCATTCTATAAATAAATAAATATCTTGTGTAAAATTGTATCGTATTTAATAGTGTTTTCTGCTAAAATTAATAACTATTTTATATACACCTCGCATAACATCAAGTATTTTTGGCGCCGCTGCCGGGGAGCACTCTTAAACGCCGGAGGCGCAACGCTAATATAATAATAAAAAAAAAGATTTTTATTTTACTTTTATTAAAAGTCGCTTTTGTAAAAATACGTTTTAATTATTCAAAAATATAAAAAGAAAAACAAAAATATAAGTATTTTTAAGATTTTGTTAAATATTTAAGTTTTATAAGTTTCTTTATTTTTATTTTAGTTTATAAAAATATAAGTTTTATTAACTATCTTTTATATATAAAAAAAACAGAAAACAGAAAATAAAAATAAATAAATAAAGAAAAAAAACGCGTCGAAGATTAAATCTGTCAACTGAATTTCTGAACCCCGCGACTCGCGGGGTTTTCTTCATTAATTACCGCAACTCGCGGAGCCTTTCTGACAGGCCACAAAAAACCCTAATCCTGCATTAATTACGGGTTATTATTAATTATAATTATTATTTAAACCTAATTATTATTATTATTATTATTAGTTTTATTTTTATTTTTACTTTTTATTTAATTTATGTATTTAGTATTAATTAGTTTTATTAAATTGTAAAATTAGTAGTTTTATTAAAAAAATAATATAAAAATAATATTTTTATAAAAATTGTACTTTTTACAACTTTTTGTAAATTTTTATATTTTGTCCCTTTTTAATCGTTGTAGCATAACTTTTGTATTTTTAGCTCATATTTAATTTTAAACTTAGTTTTTGCTATAGTTATTTTTACTCCTAGATTTTTAGGCTTTGCCGTAGAATTCCTTAAGTGCTTTTTCTTTAGACTAAGATTTAGGTGCTTTAGAATTTTGCGACGCCTTTTTAAGTTTTAGTTTCTTTTTAAGTTATTTCCATTTGGGATTTAGTTTTTCCTTGTAAGCTTTAATAATTTTAGACCTTTTACTATGTACCAATTATCATTCCAATTAGTAATATCAATTTGCGATTATAATTTTAAGTTAGTTGTAGTAATAAGGTTAGGTTAGTCAAGTATTTTTAAGTTTTTATAAGTTTCTTTTATTTTTCCGTCACCTTTTATTTTTCAACCATTTTTTCTTTTTCAACCTTTTTCGACGAACTCTTTTTCTCTCTTATTTCTCGCCATTCTAGTTTTTAGGACTTAGAATTTTTTCTACTTCTTATCTAAATTTCTTAAAATTACGAAAATTTATTTTAAGTGGTTAAATTAATAGACATCAAAATTTTCTGGTTCGTAGTAATAGTTGGATTTGTACGTGGACCGGGTTATTGGAGCCAAACAGTCCTCAATTATATTGAGACCAAACGAATCCTGCCCCTCTGCTGCATCTTTTGGCTATTCGAAACGTGGGCAAAATCAGAAAAGTCTATTAATTGGATAACTTATTATAATTTTTCTTTCCTTTTTAAAAACTAATAGGATATTCAGTGAATGCACCGAGCAAGACGTTCACCACCTTTTGTACGTTCACCACCTGTAACTAGATCAAGACATTTAGCAAATATAACCGCCGTTGATTTTTCTTTAGAATCGTCATCCAGTCGACCAAGTACTTCAGTTCAAATTTCCGATAATCCATTTTTTGAACCCAACCTCACAATTGAGAATCCAGAGAATATTCAGGAACGGTTCGTAGATCCTGAACCATTAAACTTTCCTCCGGAACCACCAATCATTCAAACAGAGATTGTTGAGGAACGAACCATTAAATCAGAATCATCTAGTGATACCGATTCAACAAATTCAATTATGGAGAATCTGGAACCTCTAAGTATGGAAGACCGAATGAGAGCTAAACGCACTGGCCAAGGTCACGCAATTACTCATCCAGACATTAATGCGCCATATTATGAAATCAAAGGACAAATTCTACACATGGTGACTAATCAATGCCAATTTAGTGGTGCGCCGAAGGAAGATCCAAATGAACATCTACGTACCTTTAATAGGATCTGCACACTATTTAAAATCCGAGAAGTGGAGGATGAACAGATATATCTCATGTTATTTCTCTGGACTTTAAAGGGAGAAGCCAAAGATTGGTTGGAATCGTTACCTGAAGGGGCGATTGATACATGGGATGTTTTAGTTGACAAATTTCTTAAACAATTCTTTCCTGCATCTAAAGCCGTAAGACTTCAAGCAGAAATTGTTACGTTCACACAGAAACCAAATGAAACTCTATATGAGGCGTGGACAAGATATGAAAAGTTATTAAGAGGATGTTCGCAACATGGTTTAGACACCTGTCAAATAGTACAAATATTCTACCAAGGATGCGACATCACTACAAGGAAAGATATAGATATAGCAGCTGGTGGTTCTATTATGAAGAAAACGAAACTGATGCTTACAAAATTATTGATAACACTGCTTCCCACTCACATGAGTGGCACCAAGAAAAAGATATCATTAGATCATCTAAAGCAGCTAGAGCCGATTCTAGTCATGACTTAGATTCCATTTCCGCAAAGATAGATGCTGTGGAGAGACGAATGGAAAAGATGACTAAGGATATTCACTCAATACGAATTAGTTGTGAGCAGTGTGGAGGACCACATTTGACAAAATATTGTCTCAGTATTGAATTAACAATGGAACAAAGAGAGAATATTTCATACATAAACCAAAGGCCTGGAAATAATTATCAGAATAATTATCAACCGCCAAGACCAATTTACAATCAAAACCAGAATTATAACCGAAATATTCCATACAACAACCAACAAGGTCCTAGCAATCAACAAGTATCCAATAATACTTACAATCAGCAAAGACCGAATTTTCAAAACAAACCACCACAACAAACCGATGATAAAAAGCCGAATTTAGAAGATATGATGACGAAGCTAGTTGAAACTCAAACACAGTTTTTCACATCTCAGAAACAAACCAATGAACAAAATGCTCAAGCATTTAGAAATCAACAAGCTTCTATTCAAAATCTGGAACAAGAAGTGAGTAACCTAGCAAGGTTAATAGGTGAAAGAAAACCGGGAAGTTTACCAAGCGATACAAATGCTAACCCCCAGAATGAAACAGCTAAAGCTATTACCACAAGAAGTGGTACAACACTTAAACCACCTGAAATACCTGTAACTTCTGATGAAACTATTCCTACTCCACAAGAACCACAACCTGATCAAGATAAGGAAAAAGAACCGGTAGTTGAAAAGATTAATGAAGATAACACAGTTAAGGATAAACCTTATGTTAAACCATACCAACCACCACTTCCTTACCCGAGTAAAATGAAGAAAGAGAAACTTGAAGCCGAGCAATCCAAATTCTTGGATATGTTTAAACAGATAAATGTAAATCTTCCTTTCATTGATGTGATTTCAGGAATGCCTAGATATGCTAAATTCTTGAAAGATCTAATCTCAAATAGAAAGAAAATGGAAGAACTCTCGGCTGTTACTATGAATGCTAATTGTTCAGCAGTGCTGTTGAATAAGATACCAGAAAAACTATCTGATCCAGGAAGTTTCACAATTCCATGTTTTCTGGGTAGTCTTAGTTCAATAAAAGCATTGGCAGACTTAGGTGCTAGTATAAATCTAATGCCGTATTCACTATACGCTAAACTAGACCTTGGAGAATTGAAACCAACCAGAATAAGCATACAACTAGCCGATAGATCAATAAAATATCCTAGAGGGATAATGGAGAACATGCTAGTTAAAGTTGGTACTTTAGTATTTCCAGTAGATTTTGTTATTTTGGACATGGAAGAAGATTCTCAAGTTCCTCCCATATTAGGAAGACCATTTTTAAACACGGCTAAAGCAATGATAGACGTGTTCGGTAAGAAACTGACCCTAAGTATAGAGGATGCGAGTGTTACCTTTTCAGTTGATAGAGCAATGCAACAACCACAATCTGCAGATGATACATGTTATTATATTCAAACTATAGATGCACATGCAGAATTATTAGAAGAATTTCCAGAATTACAAGGAACAGGAGAATGTTCTTTAGGAGAAGGTAATGAACCAATTGATGAAGCTGAAATGTTAGCTACACTTATAGCTAATGGATATGAACCAACAACAGAAGAAATTCAAATGCTAAAAGAAGAAGACAGATATCGATATAAATCATCGATAGAAGAACCTCCGAAATTAGAGTTAAAGCCACTTCCAAACCATTTGGAATACGCTTATTTACATGGTGAATCTGAATTACCTGTAATAATATCGTCTTCTCTTACTGAAAATGAGAAATCACAACTCATTTCTGTGTTGAAAGCTCATAAACCAGCCATTGCATGGAAGATTCATGATATTAAAGGAATAAGTCCTTCGTATTGCACACATAAAATCCTTATGGAAGAAGGTCATAAAACGTATGTGCAACGCCAACGAAGACTAAATCCTAATATGCAAGATGTAGTTAAAAAAGAGATTATTAAACTGCTAGATGCAGGTTTGATATATCCAATTTCTGATAGTCCATGGGTAAGCCCAGTTCGATGCGTACCTAAGAAGGGTGGCATGACTGTCATTACAAATGAGAAAAATGAGCTTATTCCTACTAGGACTGTAACAGGATGGCGTGTATGTATTGATTATAGAAAATTAAATGACGCCACCAGAAAAGATCACTTTCCCTTACCTTTCATAGATCAAATGTTGGAAAGATTAGCCGGAAATAGTTACTATTGTTTTCTAGATGGATTTTCCGGATATTTTCAAATTCCAATAGCACCCGAAGACCAAGAGAAAACCACATTCACGTGCCCTTATGGTACTTTTGCTTACAAACGCATGCCATTTGGACTTTGTAACGCCCCTGCAACCTTTCAAAGGTGTATGATGGCGATTTTTCACGACATGATAGAAGAATGCATGGAAGTATTCATGGATGACTTTTCGGTGTTCGGTGATACATTTAAATCATGTCTAATTAATCTGGAACGAATGCTAATTAGATGCGAAAAATCAAATCTAGTACTTATTTGGGAGAAATGCCATTTCATGGTTAAAGAAGGCATCGTTCTTGGACATAAAATTTCAAAAGAAGGAATTGAAGTGGATAGAGCTAAAGTAGATGTAATTGCTAAACTTCCACATCCCACCAATGTTAGAGGAGTTAGGAGTTTTCTAGGGCATGCCGGTTTTTACCGACGTTTCATAAAAGATTTTTCTAAAATTGCCACTCCTATGAATAAACTCCTAGAAAAGGATGCGCCATTCATCTTTTCAGATGAATGTATCAAATCTTTTAATATTCTTAAAGAAAAACTCACTAATGCGCCGATCATGATAACACCAAATTGGAATCTACCATTTGAACTAATGTACGATGCAAGTGATTTTGCAATGGGAGCCGTTTTAGGACAAAGGATTGAAAAACGATTTCAACCTATATATTATGCTAGTAAGACATTACAAGGAGCACAAACAAACTATACAACTACTGAAAAAGAACTCCTTGCTATTGTCTTTGCTTTTGACAAATTCCGAGCATATCTCGTTCTAGCAAAAACGGTGGTCTATACCGACCATTCTGCTCTTAGATACCTATTTTCAAAACAAGATGCTAAACCAAGATTAATCCGTTGGATCTTACTCTTACAAGAGTTTGATATTGAAATCCGAGATAAAAGAGGAGCAGAAAATCTCACCGCTGATCATCTTTCTCGTCTTGAAAATCCTGAGTTAGAAGTTCTAAATGAATCGGCCATACAAGACAACTTTCCTGATGAATATCTATTGAAGATAGATTATAAAGAAATCCCATGGTTTGCAGACTATGCAAACTACTTAGTTTGTGGATTCCTTGAAAAAGGATTATCGTACCAAAGACGAAAGAAATTCTTCAGTGATATAAAACACTATTTCTGGGAAGACCCACATCTGTTTAAAAGTTGTCCTGATGGAATAATACGCCGATGTGTATTTGGAGATGAAGCTAGTAAAATTTTAAACCATTGTCACACAGGACCAACAGGAGGGCATTATGGGCCTCAACTAACAGCAAGAAAAGTTTATGAAGCTGGATTCTATTGGCCTACAATTTACAAAGACGCACACCTTCTTTGCAAATCCTGTGATGCATGTCAAAGGGCCGGAAAAATAAGTCAACGTGATGAAATGCCACAAAATGTTATCCAAGTATGTGAAGTATTTGACATTTGGGGTATTGACTTTATGGGTCCATTTCCAAAATCTAATAATAATCTATATATACTCGTAGCCATTGATTATGTATCTAAATGGGCGGAAGCACAAGCTCTCCCAACTAACGATGCACGAGTTGTAGTCAATTTTTTAAAACGTCTTTTTGCAAGGTTTGGAACACCGAAAACTTTAATAAGTGATCGGGGTACTCATTTCTGTAATAATCAACTTGAGAAAGTTCTTAAAAGATATGGAGTAACTCATAAAATCTCCACCGCATATCATCCACAAACAAGTGGACAAGTTGAAAATACCAACCGAGCTTTAAAACGTATTCTAGAGAAAACCGTAGGATCAAATCCGAAGGAATGGTCCATTAAATTGGAGGATGCACTCTGGGCTTTTAGAACAGCCTACAAAACTCCAATTGGAACCACACCTTTTAGACTTGTTTATGGAAAAGCATGTCATCTTCCTGTAGAAATTGAACACAAAGCATTTTGGGCTTTGAAGACATGTAATCTTGATTTACATGAAGCTGGACGTCTACGATTAAGTCAACTAAACGAATTAGAAGAATTAAGACATGAAGCATACGATAATTCGTTAATCTATAAAGAAAGAACAAAGAAATGGCATGATAAAAGAATCAGAAGTTCAAAAGAATTTAAAGAAGGAGACAGAGTTCTTCTTTTCAATTCACGATTCAAGCTATTTCCTGGAAAATTGAAATCAAGATGGTCTGGACCATTCATAGTCAAAAGAGTTTTCCCATACGGAACGATAGAATTAATAAATTCAAATGGGATTGAATTTAAAGTTAATGGTCACAGAGTTAAACATTACATACATGGTCCGATGGAAGTCGACAACGAAGTTAATCACAATTTCGACACCACAGCTAACTAAGTGTGGGGAGAATCAAGTCTTTAAAGGATAATATGTATTTCTGTTAGAGTTAGATTGTCTGTTTTCGTGTAGTTCTCGAAAATGGAACACGTATGGTCTTTCCCTAGCAGACCCTAAAGAACTAGTCTTCTCCCCCCATTCTGAATTTTTATTTTTTTAGGTTTTTACAAAATGAAGACTGCCTGTGAACTAAACCATGGTCTAATGCTACACGCTTTGATCACTAAAAGAAATAATGACATACTACCGAGTGAAATAGTATCAGTAATCAGAGAAAGAATGGACGGAGTTAGAAAAGAATCCAGATGCGAAGATAATAAGTTACAATTTGGTAAAGGAAAATCAAAATCCGCAGCGAAAAGAAGAGCACGACACCTAGAACGATGTCACAAATGCGGAAAATGGTCACATGGAGGTAAATGTTCCAATAATCAAACCTATTCAAATACTGAATTTGTTACTTTATGCAGAGACGGACCGTTCATATGTTTAGAAGAAAAGACACTGAATGCTCGAGGTTACGCCTATGTAGCTATGGAAAACCAATTAAACCGACTATCTTATGAATGGGATAGATCATATAACTAAGAAATCTATTTCACAGGTATGTCTGTACAGTTTTTATTTTTATTTTTATTTTTAACCTTTTGATAATAAACGCTAATTTGTTCGCTAAAAAGTATTAAATTGGTATTGAATAAAATTAGGTTTGGCGACCGAAATTATTGATATCATTCAAAAATTTATTACATCACTGCGAAATTTAACGTTTATTCTTAAGGTATAAATATCTTTAATCAATCAACCCAAAATATTTCAAAAATTCGTCATGAGTTAAATTAGGTTTTAGAACCGAAATTACTTTACCGAAAAGAGGGGCGCATATTTTTGATAATATTTGATTGATTAAAGTGGGATAAAAAGACAAAAAGATTTTTAATTTTATTTTTACCATATTTTTTTAAATTAATATTTAAATCTTAAATTAATATTGTAAACTTTGTAAAAACAATATATTTAAAATTGTAAATATTTGAAAAATTAATATAAGTTTAGTATGAATTTATAAATTTTTAAATTAAGTTTGGTGTAAATTTTTAATTTTTAAAATATTAATTTTTAATTTTATGCATTTCAAATTTTAAGTTTGGTGTGAATTTTTAATAATAATTTTGAATTTTATATTTAAGTTGTGTGAATTTAAAAACAAAAATTTACTTTATCTCATTAAGTTAAGAATATGATTTTTAAAATTCGTCGTAAGTTGAAGACTAGGTCTTTGAACCGAAATTGCTTTACCCGAGGGAGGGACGAGAACTTTTATTATCATTATTTTTAATCTTATTGAATTAGAGTATGCCAAAAACATTGAAAAAACCCAAAAATCTTAGCTTTTAAAACAATCGCTACAAAAAGACAAATTTTAAAATTTTGTCGAAGGACGGACTAGGACATCGATCCGAAACGACCTCGTCCTAAATAACAAGGGAAACAAAATTTTAAAATTAATTACTTAATTGTTTTAATAAGTTAATGATTATAAAAAAAAAAATATATATATATACCAAACTCCGCGAGTCGCGGAGTTTGGAGGGTTAATCTCCGCGACTCGCGGAGGGATCAAAACCCAGAAAAAAAATAATAAACACCCGAACTGGTCAGTCCACAACCACAAAAACACACTGCGAAAAATAACAGCGAAAATACTCCGAAAAACACCCCCAAAAATCCCAATTTTTAACCGTTAATCACCAAATTTTTTGCTAAAATCATGTTGAGAAGGATGCTATCTAAGAATTACTCAAGAAAAACGGTAAATTTCTACACCTAAACACCATTTAATTCGAAATTTGGTGTTCTTGAGCAAATTTTTCCCCAATTTGATTTTGATGCTTTTTAGTGTAATTAGGCTTAAATTGTTTATGTATTATGCTTGTATAACCTAGATTGATGCTGTTTAACATGATTAGAA
This sequence comes from Rutidosis leptorrhynchoides, assembly GCF_046630445.1. Lineage (NCBI taxonomy): Eukaryota > Viridiplantae > Streptophyta > Magnoliopsida > Asterales > Asteraceae > Rutidosis > Rutidosis leptorrhynchoides. Next base: position 193,409,428 of record NC_092337.1, on the reverse strand, counting down.
GCCTTAAACTTCAAATTTTGAGTAATCTAGGGTTTGTGTTCTTGAGCAAATTTGGGGCTTTTTGATATAAACAGGTTATGGCCGATTTTTGTCATGAATTGTTGCTAAATTGAGTGGTGTAACATGTCTAGGTAGTTAAATGATCCAAACTTTGAGCCTAAACATGATTTTGAGAATTAAAGTGGACTTTTTCAAGTCTAAAATTCATGAACTTGATTTTTGAAAGATAATGCCATTTGAGACTTGTTTAATTGCTAGTAATGATTATTTTGACATGTTATTTGAGTTGAATGCTTATGAACTTGGCAAACATTTTCGTATATGCTTATTTGAAAAAGTGTAGATTTGATAAAAATGTGAAAATGAGCTTAAGTTTGATATAAATTGATAATGTCATTGTAATTATTTTGATTGATGATTTTGCTGACACTAATGCATATTTGGATGCACAAAAATTGTGTTTGATGTGTTTTGCAGAATGAAAGGGGTGAATCTTCATCCCAAGCCCGCAATGCTCCTGCTGAGAATTTGGAACAACAGGAGGTGGATAACTACTACAAGCAGGATATACCTCATCCAGTCATGACCTTTTCCGATATGCACTTGGAAGAACTGCACCCGAACCTGAGATTTGACAGACTTTGGATAGATTATCCAAAATATCAACGGGGTTTGCATACTCTTCATTCTAAGGTTGTTGAGGTACCGAGGGTCATAGAATGGGGACCCTTAGAAGCTGTAGAATTGGCCGGGCCAATTAGGGAATTACTTGTACAGAGGTATGGTAATTTTTCTTTTAATGACTGGATATGTTTATTCACCATACGTAGACCTGTATATAAAGTATGGTGTGAAGAATTGTTATGTAGTATAGAGTTGAATGATCGGGTAGCTAGTTTAACCGATCGTTCTTTTATTAGATTTTTGTTAGGCGGTTCGATGCGCCACATGTCTTTACTGGACATGGCTCAGGCTTTACGTATATATATGCCTGAGGAATTAGCGTCTACCGATTGTAGAGGATTGATACTAAACGGTAGAAAGATAGATGAGAATTTTGATACACACGGTGTGTGGAGTCAAATGACAAGCCATCACCGTTTCAAAGGGGGAAACTACTCTTATTTGGATATAGATAGAGCCGAATTAAGAGTGATACATAGGTTTTTAGCTAATTCGATTACACAAAGGGGTAAGAACAAAGAAAAAGTAAATGAACAAGATTTGTTTTACCATATGTGTATTCGAGACCCACAATGCGCTGTAAGTATACCATATTGTGTGGGTTATTATTTATCAGCTATGGTTCGGGGGATGCGACCACATAGCATAATAGGAGGTGGTATTTTTATTACTTTGATTGGTGAATATCTCGGTGTGGATATAAGTCGGGGGGGATTATTACTAGAAGAGCCGGAACCCCGCGACACTATAGGTTTAAATGTATACCATGGTGCGAAAGTTTTGAAGAGGCGAAATAACGCCGCAGTACGATACCATGGTAGACATCCACAGGTGGAGAGAAACCAACAACAAGGTAATGTAGGAGGGGGGAATGAGATGCAAGAAATGCATAGGTTTATAGCTTCTCAGGAATACGAAAATGCTAGACAGAGAGCATTTGAAGATTGGCAAGTTCATCAGAACCAGATCATAGCTCATTGCCAACATATAGGTAGAAACTATATTCCTACACCGAAACCCATCTTCCCTCCTTGGTCTATAGAGATGCAGCCACCATATCCTACGTATGACCCTGCCGAAGCATTCTATAGCACTTATGGTTATGCCTGGAACCCCTATTGGTACCAATATCATCCTTAGTTTACTTATTATTTTTATTTTGTAATTTGTAATTATTGATACGTTTAATACTTTTGTTAATATTGTAATCATTTTTATAATTGTCTAACTTTTATTCTTAGATTTTAATAATTTTTGAATGTGGGGTAATATACCAAACTTCAAAAATATGTATATATGTTTGCAGTTTATCTTATGTACACAACAGGGTAAAACAACGCATTTTCAAAGACTGGCATTAAGTTCAGCAAAAGCAACTAATTTTGACGACAAGATGCAAAATATATGTGAAATAACAACAAGACGGAATGAACAAATGATGTGCACCATTTATCATTCAGCAAACAAACGCCAATATATTTGGAAACTTTGGTAAAAATTTAATCATTTTCACACAAATCACCCTCAATAATTTAAATTGTTACTGATTTCTTGCAAATGAGGGCATTGCAAGATCTTAAGTGTGGGAAGGGGTCAAATTCTTTCGGATTTTAAAATTTTTTACTTTATACACTTGGTTACCATTAAAAATACTAGTAAAGCAGTAGTTGTATTAGAATCTAGTGCTCTCTGATAAAAAAGAACAGCCCTAGTCTTATATACTGACTACCCAATTCTAGTAAAAATTTTCAATTAAATGAATTCAAATCATGTTTATACATATTTATGAACGATAAAACTAGGTTTTAACACCGAAATTATTGTTATCTCAGAAAGAACATAAATTAAGAAACAAACTAAAATGTCAAAATTCATTTAAAATGGAATAGAGGACGATAAAAAGAAAAATAAAAAGCCAAGTGTGGGAAAATTTACCAAGTTATTTTAAACATATGTCACATATATCTGTAACAAATAACTGAAAATACTTTTGCTTTGGACTAAACTAAACTGTTTTACCCGATGAAAGAAAAGAAGAGATGGATCTACATGATGAATCAATTCCATCATTAAAAGGAAGTAAAGTCTTCCGAAAAAGAAACGCGCTTCTTGATTTAGGTCATGAAGTTGTCGTCCGGACCAGCTGTAGGTTGACGAAAAATCTAGAAAAGTCATCACTAAAATCAGCAGGAAATCCACGGACCTCAGCATTAAACAGGGTCACCAAGTGGTCAGATTTATCCTAACCATGAGAAGGATTTATCTCGTATAATGGGGGGCACCATGCAAATTAGCTGGATAAGACTAATGAATCAGATCCCCAGAAAGGATAATCTCCTTAAAGATTAAAAATCAGCTTTTAAGACTGATATTACTCAATCCTAGAGATTGACCTTAAAGATTGAGAATTACAAACTCATGGAATTCAATGATATCTAAACTCGAGCTTGAACGAGAAAATATTTTGATCAAAATTACAAACCGATTTGTTTTCTGAAAACCCTATTTTCAATGCGTTCATTACCATTGAACGTAAAATCCTAGGAATTCACCTGGAATTCATTAGGTCACCTGAACCAAATCGGGTGTCAACCGTAAGAACGGTGGTTGCATAGTGGTCAAAGACAGGACCTTGTGCCAGACCGAAAAAATTATAAGGGTGAGCTTTACTATTGCTCCTACCAAGGATAGTAATTGCGTCCGACACGTTATAGACCATAATTAAAAGCATGTCAGGGGACATTGCCTTAACAGTTGCTTGTTCAACGCTTTCCTTTACAACCGGACGGTAGTTTACCGAAAGGTAATATACGGGACAAGTAAACTGGACGTGTTGCTTTCCAAATACAAGGTTAGCAAGTGGGTGACACAAAACCGCAAGTTTTGAGCTAAAATTTTCAAATCTGAAACCCACCAAACCCACAAAAATATTTTGCAAACACCGGTAAAGGGTTATCCCGGAAAACTTATCTAGGGTAAAAACTAGATTTAATTTTCAAAAGATCAAATGTTTTCATAAAGATCCAATTTCCTTAATGGATCTAAATTTTTATAGTCATGTGGGACTGTAAACCATATCGTTACTACCATTGTTTATACCGCCGTATAGAAATCACTGATGTACAAAGAGTGAAGAATAAAGAAGTGATTCTAGTATTTCAAGACAATATTGCTTGAGGACAAGCAACGCTCAAGTGTGGGAATATTTGATAATGCTAAAAACGAACATATATTTCATAGCATTATTCCTCAAGAAAGACAAGCTTTTAGTTGCAATTGTTCTATTTACAAGAGATATTCGTTTAAATAATAAAAGGTGAAGACAAAAGACAGATTCGACGAATTGAAGACGCAAACGACCAAAAAGCTCAAAAGTACAAAAGACAATCAAAAAGGTTCCAATTATTGATAAGAAACGTCTCGAAATTACAAGAGTACAAGATTCAAAACGCAAAGTACAAAATATAAAATTGTACGCAAGGACGTTCGAAAATCCGGAACCGGGACCAGAGTCAACTCTTAACGCTCGACGCAACGGACTAAAAATTACAAGTTAACTATGTATATAAATATAATATAATATATAATTAATTATATTAATTATATATATATTATATTTATAAATAAAAAACCGTCGGCAGAGAAAGACTCCAAGGACTGAGCTGTAATTTCATTCTCCGCGACTCGCGGAGTTTGAAGAGGATTTTGCCGCGAGTCGCGGAGCCCCAAATTTGAAAACTGCCTATAAAGCCAACCGAATTCTGATCAAAAACCATCCATCTTTTTCTTCTCTTATCATACGTAAAATTATATATATATATATATATATATATATATATATATATATATATATATATATATATATATATATATATATATATATATATATATATATATATATATATAATTTATATTTTAATTTTAATTTTAATTCTAATAATAAGGGTATGTTAGCGAATGTTGTAAGGGTGTAAGTCGAAATTCTGTCCGTGTAACGCTACGCTATTTTTAATCATTGTAAGTTATGTTCAACCTTTTTACATTAATGTCTCGTAGCTAAGTTATTATTATGCTTATTTAAAACGAAGTAATCATGATGTTGGGCTAATTACTAAAATTGGGTAATTGGGCTTTGTACCATAATTGGGGTTTGGACAAAAGAACGACACTTGTGGAAATTAGACTATGGGCTATTAATGGGCTTTATATTTGTTTAACTAAATGAAAGTTTGTTAATGTTAATATAAAGATTTACAATTGGGCGTCCCTATAAATTACCATATACACTCAATCGGACACGATGGGCGGGGTATTTATATGTACGAATAATCGTTCATTTAACCGGACACGGGAATGGATTAATATCCACTAGAATAATTAAAACAGGGGTGAAATTACATTCAAGGGTAATTGGTGTAATTGTTAACAAAGTAGTAAATCCTTGGTTTACACGCAGTCGATAACCTGGTGTATTCATTAAACAAAGTATTAAAACCTTGTTACAATTCGAATCCCCAATTAGTTGGAATATTTAACTTCGGGTATAAGAATAATTTGATGAGGACACTCGCACTTTATATTTATGACTGATGGACTGTTATGGACAAAAACCAGACGGACATATTAAATAATCCAGGACAAAGGACAATTAACCCATGGGCATAAAACTAAAATCAACATGTCAAACATCATGATTACGGAAGTTTAAATAAGCATAATTCTTTTATTTCATATTTAATTTCCTTTATTTTATATTTAATTGCACTTCTAATTATCGCATTTTTATTTATTGTTATTTAATCGCACTTTTAATTATCGTACTTTTTAATTATCGCAATTTTATTTTATCGTACTTTTATTATTCGCAATTTCATTATCGTTATTTACTTTACGCTTTAAATTAAGTCTTTTATTTATTTAATATTTTACATTAGGTTTTAACTGCGACTAAAGTCTTAAAATCGACAAACCGGTCCTTAAACGGTAAAAACCCCCCTTTATAATAATAATATTACTTATATATATGTTTGTATTTTTATAAAAGTAAACTAATATAGCGTTGAGCTTTGTTTAAAGATTTCCCTGTGGAACGAACCGGACTTACTAAAAACTACACTACTGTACGATTAGGTACACTGCCTATAAGTGTTGTAGCAAGGTTTAAGTATATCCATTCTATAAATAAATAAATATCTTGTGTAAAATTGTATCGTATTTAATAGTGTTTTCTGCTAAAATTAATAACTATTTTATATACACCTCGCATAACATCATTGACACTTTAAAGCATGTTTATTCTCAGGTGTTAAAGAAATCTTCCGCTGTGCATTTGCTCATTTTAAAGATATTACTTGGAGTCTTTCATAGCATATTTCGAAGAACGTTGCATTCGAGTCATTGAGTTCATCAAAGATTATTATTAAATCAATTTATAGTTGGATAGTGGATATTATGAAATGTATGCATGCATGTCAATTTTCGATGTAAAGAAAGTTTGTCTTTTAAAAACGAATGCAATGTTTGTAAAATGTATCATATAGAGGTCAAATACCTCGTAATGTAATCAACTACTGTGAATCGTTTATAATGTATATGAACGGGTCCTTTCATTACCCAACCCGAATAATTAATTAAATGATCGTAAAAGATGACGTATAAACATAACTAAATAGAACATACATAATCATTTTAATAATTATTAGATTAACTAATTTGAAGATAGGTTCGACAGATTCTAATGAGTTGTTATTCGATTAGACAATACCCCATATCTATTAATAGTCAATAGTCCAATGTCCACAAGTGTCGGTCTTTTGTCCAAACCTTAATTATGGTACAAAATCTAATAACCCAATCTTAATTTTTAGTCCAACATAACGATTACTTTGGCTCAAATAAGCATAATAATAACTTAGTTACAAGACATTAATTTAAAAAGGAAGAACATAGCTTACAATGGTGATTAATCGCGTAGCGTTACACGGACAGAGTTCAGACTTACAAAACCTTAAAACATTTCTTACAATAACCCAATTATTACAGAGAAAGGAAGAGAAAAAAATATGTTAACTCTCCCGAAAAATGCTGAATTTATAGGACCTGGCCACCAATTCCCTGCCATACGATCGCATGGGAATAAGGCAGCCAGGCCTTGTGATCGCGTGGCCAGCTGGATCCAGCCCAATCACTTTGTTTTCTAGTTTTGCCGACGTTTTATTAATATATAATATAATATATATATAATTTTAAGAATTATTTATATATTATATTATATTTATGTGCATAGTTGACTTGTCATTTTAGCTCCGTTGCGTCGCTCGTTGAAAGTTGGTTCATGTCCTGGTTCCGGATTTTCGAACGTCCTTTCGTACTATTTAATATCTTGTACTTTGCGTTTTGCGTCTCGTAATCTTGTAACTTTTAGACATTTCTTATCAATAAATTGAACCACTTGGATTGTACTTTGTACTTTTGAGCTTTTTGGTCGTTTGCGTCTTTAAATCATCGTTTTCTTCTTTTGTCTACGCACTTATTTATTTAAACGAATATTACATAAAAATAGAACAATTGCAACTAAAAGCTTTACATATTGGAAGGATATTGTGCCTAAATATATGTTCATTTGGAGCACTATCATCATGTTAAAAAGAAAAAATTGTATGGGTCGGAATTACGACGGGTTGGGTCGTTTCAAAAACAAGGTCGACCGCAGGTCAGACCGTGGGTGTCCTGTGCCTTGGTTTCTGAAAAACCCGGTACACGGTCGACTCCACAGCTGACCGTGGATCGACCGCAGTTTATTCTATCCAAATTTCTTGACCGAATAAAGTTTGACCACTTCAGGGGCATCTATAATTCACGAAACCCTTTTCAACATGCTTAGAATAGGTGTCCTCTTCATATCCAAAAGATTTTTGGTCACTAGGACGGTAATCTTGGTTATTCTCAACTAACGACGTCTTAATGACACTTTAGCTCGCAATTAAGGGTAAAAATGTAAGTGTTTCAAGATATCTGTTTGTACCTAATTGAAAATCATCCTTTTTAAATCTAGAATATATCTAGACATTATTATCGTAGTGAAAAAAATCTCAATTCGTTAGAAATGGGGAGTGGATTAAGGAAGATTAGTTAACATCTTTTCGAACTACCATAAATCTCTATGTTTGTTCTCTTATCCCTTATCTTTGCATTTACATTACTTGTGAACAAACAATTCAAATCTCACTATAGTCATCACTATTTTTAAATTGAAAATTTTTGTAAAAATCAACTAAGTAACTATTCACCCCCTGTAACGACCCGACTTTTTCGACTTGCTTTTGTGCTTTGTGCTTTCACGAAACTGCGTATTTGTGTGTACTAAGCTATACTATACTCTGGGATCTTACTACATGTGGATTACTTTCGTTTATATGTGAAAACATGCCTTTGAGTACGTAGGGTACTTAACTTGATCCCCGGAAGCCTTTATGACCGTTAGTGTCACTTGACGTTTAGAACGAACTGCGTACTGTGTACACGTTTAACTTTGGTCATAATCGGAATATTATAACTACGAAATACTAATTGTTATTTTATAATAACAATTACTTGGGTTTTTAGATGCTTAATTATGCTTAGTAATTTACTAGAGCACACTAGTTAGTCATGTTGGACTTTCTACCTTGTTGGACCTTAGCCCACCCTACACTAGCTAGTGGACTATTTAATTAGCCCAATTATAATAAGTTAGTGACCAATAATAATGAAAGATAAATGCCCATTTATTAGAGGGAACATACTAGAATTTTTTTTAAGCATTATCCTTAATGTTGCATGGGATCCTAACATAAGCACCTACTTTAGACAACCATTAACCAAAAAGCAAAAGTTTGTCCCCCTTATTTCCCCTCTAATCCCACGGCCATCACCACCCTACCATACCCTCACCTCCTATAAATACCAAGCTTAACGCATTCATTTCACACTTGGTTTCATTTACAAATTACACACACTTACTCTCTAATTCTCTCTCTAGTCTTTCTCACTCTAAAAAGTGTAACTTTTAAGTTTTCTTTCTCTTCTTCTTCCCTTCATCTACACGACATCATCATCATCATTTATTGGATCTAGCTTTTAGCTTTTGATCTTGTTATATCTTGTAGATTCAAACTTAGGTTTGAATCCTTCAAGGACATGAAAGATTCAAGCTTTCTAGCTTTGAATCTTCATTTACTTTTTAGATCTAGCTTGTGATTTCTTTGTTTTGTTATAAAGATCAAAACTTGTGTTTATGATCTTCATGTATCTTAAAGATCCAAGCTTTATGCTTCAAGATCTTCAAGAACACTAAAGATCCAAGCTTTCTAACTTATGGTTTCATTATTATGTTAAATACTTAGCTTTTTAGCTTATGGTCTCATTACTTTCATTATTTTGTTAAAGATCTTTGCTTTCTAGCTTATGGTCACATTAATCTTGTAAAGATCCAAGCTTTCTAGCTTAGGGTTTTCTTAATACTTGAGATCTAAGTTATTATTATAGATCTCACTTACTTGTAACCTTTTTGTGTTTGTTGTGATGATAAAGATCAAGTCTTCATCATCACATATGATGGAGATGCATAAACTTGTGTAAAATGGACAAAGGTTGAAGCTTTATTGGATTTATGCAATAAAGAGGCAATCTTGATGCTCAAAACTTGTAGAATGATAGATTTTACTCTTAGTTATATGTTGATGGTTGAACCTTGGTCAAAGTGATGCTAAAACATCAAAGATTTGTACACTTGAAGCTTACACGCATCAAGGATGAAAACCGTGATGAGCATCAAGCACCAAGAATCTCACCGGAGCAATTGTTTGCTGTTTTTCTGGGTTTTATCCGACTTCTGAACTTCTGGAAAATTGATTTTCTGATAGTTCATTTCGAGTATGTGACTTTTTGTTTAGGCCTCGACTTAATCCGATATACGGTTTAGGATTTATGGCCTTCCGAAAGTCACTACGCCTTTGTAACGTTGTGCTGAAATTTCTGACTAACTCGCAATTAAGCCATCGCCACAGTCAAACGAAGACGAATTAGGTTCTGAAAATTGGTCAGAGGTTAGAGGACTCACATCCGAACCCATGGCCACTGACTACGCGTCTTTTCGATTTGTATAGAGGTCGTAACAGCTGTCCGAAGTCAGCCTTTTGTTTCGATCTCTATTCTTGTTAAACTTACCTTAGTGTTGATGAATGATGATGATAATGATGATGTTGATGATGACACATAAACTTAATTTATGCACTTTTACACTTATTGGGACAACATACTGACCTAGTGACCTTTCAGACCGACTTACTACCTGCATACGTTTCATATCGACTTTTACTACTTATTCACTGTGAGTTATAGCATCCCTTTACTACTTTTTACTATTTTTGGGACTGAGAATACATGCGCTTTTTATGTTATACATACTAGACATGAGTACTTAAACTTTACATATGTGTGGGTGATATAACGGCACAAAGATTCCCCTTAGCTCGGTAACGTTTAATCATTGGTTTCCTAACCGTGAACGCGAATCTTAGATATGGATCCATAGGGTTTGACAACCCCACTCGGGCTAGTCGCGCTAGCATTCAACGGGTGTTTAATACTTCGAGGATAAATGCACTCGCCAGGTGCACTTTTAGGGGGTGATATACATGCGTTAAGTCTATTTACCAGGTGCCCACGGTTAAGCATATACTTTTCATACTGATTTAAACGGCTGATTGAAGCACTGAAATCTCGTGGTCTACATTACTTTACTGATTACAAACTATAGCTCACCAACATTCGTGTTGACTTTTAAGCGTGTATTTCTCAGGTGCTTAGACGATGTTGCTTTCGCTGTTAGAATTGCTGTCTTAGTGTTATAGACTTGCTGTTATGGACCTGCTGTGTTAGATTTCCGCCGCATTACTTAGAGATGTCTCAATCATGAAACTTTTCTTTTGCATTTGTAACATATGTTATTTTCAAATAATGACTTTGTAACGACCTTTGTGTCATGTTATCTTTTGTAAAACGCTCTCTTTTATGAATGCAAAACTAGTTTTCAAACAGCATATAGTGTTTTGACCTTGTAGTGATCATGTTGTTGATGAACCGTACACGATGGTTTTGTACGGGGCATCACATTTGGTATGAGAGCATTGGTTATAGGGAATTAGGTTGCATTAGTGAGTCTAGACCAGACCGAGTAGGATTCACTAATAGGACTAATCTACAACTTGTTCGTTTACTTGTTACTGCTTACTAGTGCTGCATGTTACTGCTTACTTATACTGCCATATGATCTTGCTGCATGCTACTGCTTACCCTTACTGCTATGTGAACTTGCTGTATGCTTTTGCTTATCCTCGTTATTGCATGCTACTGTCTACTTTCGATTGCATGTTACTTTGTATACTACTGTTGTTATTGCCATGCTATGTACTACGGTAGACGATCTAGGTTGCTGTAGTGCCTAATTTCGTGCTTGCTATATGTCTTACTGACATGGAAAAAGTTATTTTTCCTTGTTCAGATGACAGACATGCTGCCATGACCTTTGACTTCGAGTGTGACTCAGAGATGACTGTTGCCTCGCCTACGATTGTTACTGACTCACCGCTACCCCTCGACGACTCTGGAGATTCGCCTTCTAGTGGACTCGTGCTTGACCTGATGGACGTCTCAGATGGAGATGAGGATCCCGAGATGATTCTAGCACCACCCAGCCCTAGACTCCCGGAGCCACAACACCATTCCGGTGGTACTGTGATTCCTGGGGAAATGGAGACGGTCCTTTCCGTAACGAGCATGGACATTGGGCTAGACACACCGCTGATGGACGTGTTGTACCGATTTCACCAGGCAGATACCGACTTATGACCATCGATCAGACGCTTTCTCCCGCCCGCGATGATCCTGCATTTCCTTCTGACGATTCAGACGGATCATCATCCGATGACTCCAGCAAGGAGGATTCTGAGGAGGACCCTGAGGAGGAGCCCGTGCAGCCGCCCTCTACCCCGCCGAAGAAGCGGTATCGTTTTGATGGTACTGTTATCCCAGGGATTAACGGAGGAAGACCGTTCGTGGACGCACGTGGACAGTTGGTTAGGGTCACAGCAAGTAAGAGGGTCGTACCGTATCATGCCGATCCATTCGTGCGTAAGACCGCCCGCACTGTGACGTCTACATTTGCATCATCTGGACCATCTGCACCACCTGCCCCACCAGCATCCCCTGTTGTCGAGGAACTAACAAGGGAAGTGCATGCCCTCCGTGCTCGGGTAACTAAGCTCGAGGACCAGATGTCCCACTTGATGGACATCATTTACCCACCTTCGCCCAAGGACTGTTGTATTAGATTTCCTTATGTATTCCGTTTGTAGTTTCCTGCTTTTCATTAATGTAATGTACGAACCTCATGCCATTGTATGCAACTTTCTTATTGTGAATGGAATTACTGTTGCTTAATTGTTGTACGGCATTTTGGCTTTTGTGCTACCAGCTGCTTGTTGCCATGCTTAGTTATCATGTTGTGTTGTTTTCGTATTGTATACCTTCTGCTATGACGTTACCGATTTTGGAATTTTGACTTAAGTCGAAATTTTTGTTTAGAAGATCGATGGCTAACGGAAGAGGTCCGCGAGAAATCCCCACCGCAGCTCAGATCGAGGAGATGATAGCTACTCGAGTCGCCGCGGCTATAGCGAATGCCAACCCTGCTCCAGCTCCACCGGCTAACCCAGCTGTTCATAACGGGTGTACTTACAAAGAGTTCCAGAGCTGCAAGCCCCATAATTTCAGCGGAACAGAAGGGCCAGTTGGGCTGACGAGATGGATTGAGAAGTTAGAATCTGTGTTCCGTGTGAGTAACTGCTCCGAGGGGAATAAGACTAAGTTCGCATCCTGCACTTTGTCAGATGGTGCTTTGACTTGGTGGAATACGCTCGCCCAGGCGCGAGGAATCGACGAAGCTTAAGCTACACCATGGGAAGAGTTTAAGAGTGCCATGATCGAGGAGTACTGCCCCAGAACCGAAATTCAGAAGATGGAAGCGGAGTTTTGGGAACTGAAAATTGTAAGAACTGATCTTGATGGCTATAACCGAAGGTACTTGGAGTTAGCTTTGATTGCCCCACAATGGTTACTCCGGAGTACAAGCGGATGGAGAGGTATCAATAGGGACTCCCCAAGGACATTCAAGGAAATGTCACTTCATCGAAACCAGCGAATGTCCCAGAAGCTATGCGTATGGCGCACACCCTGATGAATCAAATTACCCGCCAAGAGCCAGAGAAGGCGAAATTAGAATCGGGAGCTAGTAATGGAAAACATAAGTGGGACGGAAGCATGGGAAAAGGTTTTGACCAGAACCCGACTAAGAGGTATGAGAATTTCAAAGGGAACAACGACTGGAGGAACCCGAACCCGAATCCTAGCTCTAATCCTAACTACAAAGGTACCCTTCCTCAGTGTAAGAGATGCTACAAGCATCACACTGGATACTGCAACGCAGTGTGTGAGAAGTGTAAGAAGATTGGACACATCGGCAGAGACTATAAGAGCACCGCCCCAGCAGTGAGGACAAACCTAAATGGACCAACGAAATGCTATGAGTATGGACAGCAGGGCCACTTCAGGAATGAATGTCCTAACAAGAAGAAGGATGGTGGGCTAACACGTGGAAGAGCCTTCAACATGAACACAAGAGATGCCCGCGAGAATCCTGACTTGGTTACAGGTACATTCACAATCAATAACATATTAGCTTCTGTTCTGTTTAATACTGGTGCCGATAGGGGTTATGTATGTAGACACTTTTGCTCTAAGATAGATTAGTCGTTAGTGCCTTTGGAGGAGAGTATGTTGGTTGAGGTAGCCAATGGAAAACATGAGAAAATTGACCAAATTGGCTGAGGAGATATTATCAACCTATCCGGAGTAGATTTTGAGATTGATCTAAAACCCATCAAGTTGGGAAGCTTTGATGTGATTTTCGGTATGGAATGGTTGTCCAAAGTAAGAGCCGAAGTTATCTGCGAAGAGAAGATTCTTCATATACCACGCGAAGATGGTGAGCCACTGATTGTTTACGGAGATAGATGTAGCCTGAAGCTGAACCTTATTAGTTGCTTGAAGGCATAAAAGGTTATGAAAAAGGGATGCTTTGCTATTCTGGCACATGTGAAGAAGCTAGAAGTTGAAGAGAAAAGCGTGGATGATGTACGAATTGTGAATGAATTTCCCAACGTCTTTCCAGAGGAGTTTCCTGGATTACCGCCACCGAGATCAGTAGAGTTTCAGATCGATCTAGTGCCAGGAGTTGCACTCGTAGCTCGCGCACCTTATCGACTTGCACCTTCTGAACTACAAGAGTTGCAGAGTCAACTACAGGAATTGCTAGACCGTGGATTTATCCAATCGAGTTCATCGCCTTAGGGCGCACCTATTTTTTTCGTGAAGAAGAAGTACAGATCTTTCCGCATGTGTATCGATTATCGTGAACTGAACAAGTTGACGATCAAGAATCGGTATACCCTTCCCAGAATTGACGATCTTTTCGATCAGCTACAAGGATCCAGCATCTACTCCAAGATTGATTTACGATCAGGTTATCACCAGTTGAGGGTGAAGGAGAGCGAAGTGCTGAAGACTGCGTTCCGAACTAGTTATGGCCATTATGAGTTTCTTGTGATGTCATTCGGTTTAACCAACGCACCTGCCGGATTTATGGATCTCATGAATAGCGTATACAAACCGTACCTGGATAAGTTCGTTATCATATTCATAGATGATATTCTCATCTATTCCAAAAGCGAAGAAGAACATGAGCAACATCTTCGACTCATGCTAGAACTCTTGAAACAAGAGCAACTTTATGCCAAATTCTCTAAGTGCGAATTTTGGTTGAAGGAAGTTTAATTTCTTGGTCAAATCGTGAGCGATCAGGGTATCAAAGTTGATCCCGTGAAGATCGAAGCTATCAGCAAGTGGGAAACCCCCACTACTCCTACTCATATCTGCCAATTCTTAGGCCTTGCCGGATACTATCGTAGATTCATCGAAGGATTTTCCTTGATTGCGCGTCGTTTGACCGCATTAACTCACAAAGGGAAGAAGTTTGTTTGGGAAACCGAGCAAGAGTCGGCATTCCAAACCCTGAAGCAGAAGTTTACCACCGCTCCTATTTTATCCCTTCCTGAAGGCAGTGATAACTTTGTTGTGTATTGTGATGCCTCCTGACAAGGTTTTGGGTTTGTATTGATTCAACGGAAGAAGGTTATTCCTTACGCCTCCCGACAACTGAAGATTCACGAGCGAAACTACACTACTCACGATCTTGAACTTGGAGCCGTTGTCTTTGCACTCAAACTATGGAGACACTATCTGTATGGAACCAAGAGTACTATCTTCACCAACCACAAAAGCCTCCAACACGTCTTTGATCAGAAGCAACTGAACATGAGACAGTGTCGATGGATCGAGACGTTGAACGACTATGATTGTGAACTTCGTTACCACCCTGGTAAGGAAAATATTGTAGCCGATGCCTTGAGCCGAAAGGAGAGAATGGTACCACTTAGTGTCCGTGCCTTGAACATCACCATTCAGACGAATCTCAACAGCCAGATCCGCATAGCTCAAGAAGAGGCTCTCAAAGAGGAGAATATTTCTCAAGAGCACTTGAACATTCTCTTTTCTCGATTTGAGGTCAAGGAGACTGGACTTCGATACTTTGTCGGAAGAATTTGGGTACCTAGTTATGGAGATTTACGAAGCCTTATTCTAGACGAAGCCCATAAGTCAAGGTATTCGATTCATTCAGGAGCTGGTAAGATGTACCACGACCTCAAGGTTCAATATTCGTGGCCAAACCTCAAGAGGGATGTTGCGGCATATGTTGGAAAGTGTTTAACTTGTTCCAAGATCAAAGTCGAACATCAGAAGCCATCTAGGTTACTTCAACAACTCGAAATCCTGCAATGGAAGTGGGAAGGAATAACGATGGACTTCATCACGAAGCTACTGAATACGGTAGGCGGTTATGATACCATCTGGGTTATCGTTGACCATCTTAGCAAATCTGTACACTTCCTAGCCATGAAGGAAACTGATACGATGGAGAAACTGGCGCAGTTATACATAAATGAGATTGTATCACGTCACGGTGTACCCTTATCGATTATCTCAGATCGCAATACCCGTTTTGCTTCTAAATTTCGGCGTTCTTTACAAGAAGCCTTGGGAACACGTCTAGATATTAGTACAGTATATCACCCGTAAACCGATGGACAGAGCGATTGCACGATCCAAAACTTGGAGGACATGTTACGTGCTTGTGTTATTGATTTCGGAAAGGCTTGGGAGAAGCACTTGCCGCTAGCCGGATTCTCTTACAATAACAGCTGTCATGTAAGCATTAAGGCCACACCTTTTGAAGCATTGTATGGCCGAAAATGTTGTTCTCCTATATGTTGGGCTGAAGTAGGTGAAAAGCAACTCACCGGTCCCGAACTCGTCCATGAAACTACCGAGAAGATTGTCCAAATTCAAGTGAGGCTCAAGATGGCCCGTGATCGTCAAAAGAGCTATGCCGACCTTAAACGTGGAGATCGCGAATTTCAAATCGGCGACCGCGTAATGTTGAAAGTCGCACATTAGAAAGGTGTAATCCGTTTTGGAAAGCATGGAAAGTTGAACCCGCGATACATTGGTCCTTTTAAAGTCTTGGAGCGTGTTGGACCCGTTACTTACCGTTTGGACCTTCCGACTCAGTTGAGTGCTGTTCACCCCAATTTCCACGTGTCGAATCTGAAGAAGTGTCTTGCCAAACCAGAACTCGCCATACCACTCAAGGAGCTTACGATTGACGACAAACTCCATTTCTTGGAAGAACCGGTCGAAATTATGGACCGTGAGGTCAAGACCTTGAAACGCAACAAGATTCCGATCGTCCGAGTGCGATGGAATGTAAAACGAGGACCTGAGTTTACTTGAGAGCAAGAGGATAAGATGAAACAGAAGTATCCTCACCTCTTCACAACTCTACCATCTACCTCAGCTTAAAATTTTGGGACGAAATTTTCATTAACAGGTGGGTAATGTAACGACCCGACTTTTTCGACTTACTTTTGTGCTTTGTGCTTTCATGAAACTACATATTTGTGCGTACTGAGCTATACTATACTCTGAGATCTTACTACATGTGGATTACTTTCGTTTATATATGAAAACGTGCCTTTAAGTACGTATGGTACTTAACTTGATCCCGGGAAGCCTTTATGACCTTTAGTGTCACTTGACATTTAGAATGAACTGCGTACTGTGTACACGTTTAACTTTGGTCATAATCGGAATATTATGACTACGAAATACTAATTGTTATTTTATAATAACAATTACTTGGGTTTTTGGATGCTTAATTACGCTTAGTAATTTACTAGAGCACACTAGTTAGTCTTGTTGGACTTTCTACCTTGTTGGACCTTAGCCTACCCTACACTAGCTAGTGGACTATTTAATTAGCCCAATTAAAATAAGTTAGTGACCCATAATAATGAAAGACAAATGCCCATTTATTAGAGGGAACATACTAGCATTTTTGTTAAGCATTATCCTTAATGTTGCATGGGATCCTAACATAAGCACCTACTTAGACAACCATTAATCAAAAAGCAAAAGTTTGTCCCCCTTCCCCCCCCCCCTCTAATCCCATGGCCATCACCACCCTACCATACCCTCACCTCCTATAAATACCAAGCTTAACCCATTCATTTCACACTTGATTTCATTTACAAATTACACACACTTACTCTTTAATTCTCTCTCTAGTCTTTCTCACTCTAAAAAGTGTAAGTTTTAAATTTTCTTTATCTTCTTCTTCCCTTCATCTACACGACATCATCATCATCATTTATTGGATCTAGCTTTTAGCTTTTGATCTTGTTATATCTTGTAGATTCAAACTTGGGTTTGAATCCTTCAAGGACATGAAAGATTCAAGCTTTCTAGCTTTGAATCTTCATTTACTTGTTAGATCTAGCTTGTGATTTCTTTGTTTTGTTATAAAGATCAAAACTTGTGTTTATGATCTTCATGTATCTTAAAGATCCAAGCTTTATGCTTCAAGATCTTCAAGAAAACTAAAGATCTAAGCTTTCTAGCTTAGGGTTTCATTATTATGTTAAAGATCTTAGCTTTTTAGCTTATGGTCTCATTACTTTCTTTATTTTGTTAAAGATCTTAGCTTTCTAGCTTATGATCACATTAATCTTGTAAAGATCCAAGTTTTTCTAGCTTAGGGTTTTCTTAATACTTGAGATCTAAGTTATTATTGTAGATCTCACTTACTTGGAACCTTTTTGTGTTTGTTGTGATGATAAAGATTAAGTCTTCATCATCACATATGATGGAGATGCATAAACTTGTGTAAAATGGACAAAGGTTGAAGCTTTATTGGATTTATGCAATAAAGAGAAAATCTTGATGTTCAAAACTTGTAGAATGATAGATTTTACTCTTAGTTGTGTGTTGATGGTTGAACATTGGTCAAAGAGATGCTAAAATATCAAATATTTATACACTTGAAGCTTACAAGTATCACGGATGAGAACCGTGATGAGCATCAAGCACAAAGAATCTCACCGGAGCAATTGTTTGCTGTTTTTTGGGGTTTGAACAGCCTCCTGGGCTTCTGGAAAATTTATTTTCAGATAGTTCGTTTCGAGTAGATAACTTTTCGTTTAGGCCTCGACTTAATCCGATATACGGTTTAGGATATATAGCCTTCTGAAAGTCACTACGCCTTTGTAACGTTTTGCGGAAATTTCTGACCTACTCGCACTTAAACCGTCGTCACGGTCAAACGAAGACGAGTTAGATTCTGAAAATTGATCAGCGGTTAGAGGACTCACATACAGAGCCATGACCACTGACTACGCGTCTTTTCGATTTGTATAGAGGTTGTAACAGCTGTCCGAAGTCAGACTTTTGTTTCGATCTCTATTCTTATTAAACTTACCTTAGTGTTGATGAATGATGATGATAATGATGATGTTGATGATGAAACTTAAACTTAATTTATGCACTTTTACACTTATTGGGACAACATACTGATCTAGTGACCTTTGACTTAGGTTGACGACCTTTCGAACCGACTTACTACCTGCATACGTTTCATATCGACTTTTACTGCTTATTCACTATGAGTTATAGCATCCTTTTACTACTTTTTACTATTTTTGGGACTGAGAATACATGCACTTTTTATGTTTTACATACTAGACACGAGTACTTAAACTTTACATATGTGTGGGTGATATAACGGCACAAAGATTCCCCTAAGCTCGGTAACGTTTAATCATTGATTTCCTAACCGTGAACGCGGATCTTAGATATAGATCCATAGGGTTTGACAACCCCACTCGGGCTAGTCGTGCTAGCATTCAACGGGTGTTTAATACTTCGAGGACAAACGCACTCGCCAGGTGCACTTTTAAGGGGTGATATACATACGTTAAGTCTAGTTACCGGGTGCCCACGATTAAGCATATACTTTTCATACTGATTTAAACTGCTGATTGACGCACTGAAATCTCGTGGTCTACATTACTTTACTGATTACAAACTATAGCTCATCAACATTCGTGTTGACTTTTAAGCGTGTATTTCTCAGGTGCTTAGACGATGTTGCTTCCGCTGTTAGAATTGCTGTCTTGGTGTTATAGACTTGCTGTTATAGACCTGCTGTGTTAGATTTCCGTTGCATTACTTAGAGATGTCTCAATCATGGAAATTTTCTTTTGCATTCGTAACTTATGTTATTTTCAAATAATGACTTTGTAACGACTTTTGTTTCACGTTATCTTTTGTAAAACGCTATCTTTTATGAATGCAAAACTGGTTTTCAAACAGCATATAGTGTTTGACCTTGTAATGATCCTGTTATTGATGAACCGTACACGATGGTTTTGTACGGGGTGTCACACCCCCTCTAGTTACTTATAGTTGTCTTTATAGTTATAGTTATATGCTAAAAAGTCACTTAAATTTTTTATATTATCTAACAGTTTGCCATGTATTTTTGCAACTCAATTACTAATGATAATTGTTGGACTGCCTTTTTATTTTGGTTTCTTTCAAATTTGTGAACTGGCATTAGAACATTTTATGTTATGTTGACATATTGTTTTCCTATGCTTTGATTATAGTAAGTTACATATGCAGTGACTCTACTTTGAATATATTTGATTGTACACAACTTTAATGAATTTGATACTTTACTGGATGGAACAACCTCGACAATCGGTACAAATATCTGATCTACGACCACGAGATAGATTAAGAACGATAGAGGCAGTTGTTTATCGATTGCAAAAGAATCGAACAATCCAGCGAAAAAAAAGTACTATCCAAAACACACACGCAACATCGCGCGGGAGAAATTGATACTCGTTTAGAGCTGGAGCTTTATAATTTCATTACATTCATATGCGCAAGGTTCATCGCATTTTCGTCGCCGAAAGAATAAGACACTTTTTTTTAAGTATAATGAAAGTGAATATAATGATGAGAATTTGTGTTTTAATGCGATTTGATTTATATCATCTAGTATCATCAAAGGCGCTTGAGCGTTTTTGAACCTTTGTTTTTCGTTGTCATTATTATTGTTAGATAAATCTTAATCTTCTGGTTTCAGTTGGATTGGATGTCATCACTTTTATTTCTATTTAAGGATTAATTTTTCCGATGATCCTTTGAATATTAAAAATTTATCCATTTTTCCGCTAAAAGGAATTCTATTAATTAAATGAGATTTGATCTGCGGTATTCAAAATTGTTATGTTTGTTTTTATTGGTTATTATAATTTAATTTGATAATGATAAATATAACAAGTTAAGGAGCCCGCGCTTCGTAGCGGAACTCCAAAGCAGGCCCTAATGGAAAAGCAAGTGTTTGGAAAAAAACAATGTGTATGAAAGGTGGCCCAAACCATTTGACGTTTTTTAAAAGGCATCCGTTTTGTGAATAGTTAGTTGCCTTGTGTTTGTAAAATTATTTCGAGTTCAACGGTATTGTTGGGAAAATTTAACTCGCGGCGAGCGAGAAGATATGTCCCATAAGATTTTTTTTTTGGAAATTCTGGTTGTGGGGCCGATTTGTATTTTGAACAAAGTTGGGGGGGGGGGGGTCATTCGATTTGTATTTTGAGCAAAGTTGAGTGGTTATTTTAAAAAAGTGGATTTTGGTAATATAATAATGTTAGGAATAGTGAATTCATAGTTTCCGGGGCAGATTTGTATTTTGATCAAAGTTGGGGGTTATTTTGAAAAAGTGAATTTTAGTAATATAATAATGTTAGAAATAGTAAAATCATACTTTCTATTGAATATATTTATAATATAATGTCCTTTTGCTTCAAAACTTGCCCGACTAGTCGGCAAGATATTTGATTAACAATTTGTTGAACATGAAAGGTTATGAATGGTACCAAGCCAGAGCTAATTTACTTTTTTTTCAAAAAAAAAATAATAAAGCTTTATAACCAATCTTTTTCGAAAAAATAAAAGAAAATTAAATTGCAAAAGACAAGAGGCAAACACGGACAAGTAACGAAGACAGTAAACTTAACCTAAATACAAATACCGAGCAAAAGTTAACTAAACCCGAGCCACACTGAGAGCCAACGAACAAACTACAAGCAAGAAAATAAGAGACTTAAAACTACAAGTTACAAACTAACACCAAACCCCATTAATCAATCTCGTCATCTTCTTGTCCGATGTTGTTAGTATCGGTTATCACTCCCAAAAAAGGCTCGTACAAAAAGGTTGAACCATTTCCGGTCCCATCACCGGTGATAGTACCGTCGAATTGAAACCGTGCTTTTTAAACTACTAGATAAAACACCTTTTTCTAATGCTCGCCCCGAACCCGAGCCCAAGTAAGACCACTTATACGAACCACCCACATGTGTGTCTTTATACGAATTTTGGAACACTCTCCCAACCGTATCATCATCACTTCCATCCTGTTAAAAAAAACGAGTTTTCCGACGCCTACTTTTTCTTCACCTTACCTTTATTTTTATAACCATATTTCTTCACCTAGAGCCTTCGGAATTGATGTTATGCGAGGGGTATATGAAATAGTATTAATTTTTACAAGGAAATACTATTAAATATGATACAATTTTACATAAGTGATTTATTTTTTTATAGAGTGGATATACCTAAACCTTGCTACAACACTTATAGGCAGTGTACCTAATCGTACAGTAGTGTAGTTTTTAGTAAGTCCGGTTCGTTCCACAGGGAGACTTAGCCAAGTTTAACGCTATATTTTTTTTAACTTATAATTGTAAAAATACAAAAATATATATAAGTAGTATTATTATTATTATAAAAGGGGGTTTTTACCGTTTAATGACCGGTTTGTCGATTTTAAAACTTTAGTCGCAGTTAAAACCTAATGTAAAATATTAAATATAACTTAATTTAAAGCGTAAAGTGAATAATGATAATGAAATTGCGATAAATAAAAGTGCGATAAAATAAAATTGCAATAATTAAAGAGTACGATAATTAAAAATGCAATTAAATAAAATGACAATAAATAAAAGTGCGATAATTAAAAGTGCAATTAAATATGAAATATATAAATTATGCTTATTTAAACTTCCGTAATCATGATGTTTGACGTGTTGATTTTAGTTTTATTACCATGGGTTAATTATCCTTTGTCCTGGATTATTCGATATGTCCATACGGATTTGTCCATAATAGTCCATCAGTCATAATCATAAAGTGTGAAAGTCTTCGTCAAATTATTCTTATTCCCGAAGTCAAATATTCCAACTAATTGGGGATTCGAATTGTAACAAGGTCTTAATACTTTGTTTAATGAATACACCAGGTTATCGGCTGCATGTAGTCCAAGGTTTTACTACTTTGTTAACAATTACACCAATTACCCTTGAATGTAATCCACCCCTGTTTCAACAAGTCTATTAACTCTTAATCCGGTTTTGTATCCGGTAAAATAAACAATTATTGGTATTTATAGATATCCCGCCCACCGTACCCAGTCAAGCGTATGTGGTTATATATAAATACGTCAAATTATAAGTCTATATATTAAATTAACGAGGTATCGTTTAGTTAATATAAAACCCATTAATAGCCCATAGTCTAATTTCCACAAGTGTCGTTCTTTTGTCCAAACCTCAATTATGGTCCAAAGCCCAATTACCCAATTTTAATATTTAGCCCAACATCACGATTACTTCGGCATTAAATAAGCATAATAATAACTTAGCTACGAGACATTAATTTAAAAATAACATTAACCATAACTTACAGTGATTAAAAATAGCGTAGCGTTACACGGACAGAATTTCGACTTATACCCTTATAATATTCGCTAACATACCCTTATTATTAGAATTAAAATTAAAATTAAAATTAATATATATATATATATATATATATATATATATATATATATATATATATATATATATATATATATATATATATATGTGTGTGTGTGTGTGTGTGTGTGTGTGTACGAGTGAGAGATAGATAGATGGTTGGATATTTGGATCACCAAACTGCGAAATTTATAGGGCCTGAGCTGAAAAAGTGTGCCATGCGATCGCATGGCTTTTGTGCCTCCAGGCCATGCGATCGCATGGAGGTAGGTATCAGCTCACATGAATTTGTTTTCTTGTTTGCCGACGTTTATAATATATAATATAATATATATATTAATTTTAAGAATTAATTATATATTATATTATATTCATGTGCATAGTTGACTTGTAATTTTTAGTCCGTTGCGTCGAGCGTTGAGAGTTGACTTTGGTCCCGGTTCCGGTTTTTCGAACGTCCTTGCGTATAATTTAATATCTTGTACTTTGCGTTTCGCATCTTGTATTCTTGTAATTTTGAGACGTTTCTCATCAATAATTTGAACCACTTTGATTGTACTTTGTACTTTTGAGCTTTTTGGTCGTTTGTATCTTCAATTCGTCGAATCTGTCTTTTGTCTTCACCTTTTATTATTTAAACGAATATTACTTGTAAATAGAACAATTGCAACTAAAAGCTTGTCTTTCTTGAGAGATAATGCTATTAAATATATGTTCGTTTTTAGCATTATCAAATATTCCCACACTTGAGCGTTGCTTGTCCTCAAACAATATAATCTTGAAATAAAAATACTAGAATCACTTCTTTATTCTTCACACTTTGTACATCAGTGATTTTTATACATCGGTATGAACAATGGTAGTAACGACGTGGTTTACAGTCCCACATGACTATAAAAATTTAGATCCTTAAGGAAATTGGATCTTTATGAAAACATTTGATCTTTTTGAAAATTAAATCTAGCTTTTATCCTAGATAAGTTTTCCGGAATAACCCTTCACCGGTGTTGCAAAATGTTTTTGTGGGTTTGGTGGGTTTCATATTTGAAAATTTTAGCTCAAAACTTGCGGTTTTGTGTCACCCACTTGCTAACCTTGTATTGGGAAAGCAACACATCCAGTATACTTGCTCCGTATATTACCTTTCGGTAAACTACCGTCCGGTTGTAAAGGAAAGCGTTGAACAAGCAACTGTTAAGGCAATGTCCCCTGACATGCTTTTAATTATGGTCTATAACGTGTCGGATGCAATTACTATCCTTGGTAGGAGCAATAGTAAAGCTCACCCTTATAATTTTTCGGTCTGGCATAGGATCCTGTCTTTGACCATACTATGCAACCACCGTTCTTACGGTTGACACTCAATTTGGTTCAGGTGACCTAATGAATTCCAGGTGAATTCCTAGGATTTTACGTTCAATGGTAATGAACGCATTAAAAATGGGTTTTTCAGAAAACAAATCGTTTTGTAATTTTGATCAAAATATTTTCTCGTTCAAGCTCGAGTTTAGATATCATCGAATTCCATGAGTTTGTAATTCTCAATCTTTAAGGTCAATCTCAAGGATTGAGTAATATCAGGCTTAAAAGCTGATTTTTGATCTTTTAAGGAGATTATCCTTTCTGGGGATCTGATTCATTAGTCTTATCAAGCTAATTTGCACGGCGTCCTCCCCATTTTACGAGACAGATCCTCTCATGGTTAGGATAAGTCTGACCATTTGGCGACCCTGTTTGATGCTGAGGTCCGTGGATTTCCAGCTGATTTTCGAGAAAACTTTTCAAGGTTTTTTGTAGACTCTACAACTGGTCTGGACGACAACTTCCAGACCTAAATCAAGAAGCGCGTGTCTTTTTCGGAAGACTTTACTTCCTTTTAATGATGGAATTGATTCATCGTGTAGATCCATCTTTCTTTCAAATATCTTACAGTTTTCCGGGTAAAACGGTTAATTTTGTCCAAAACAAAAGTATCTTCAATTATTTGTACAAAAATATGTGATATATGTTTTTAAATAACTTGGTAAATTTTTCCCACACTTGGCTTTTATTTTCCTTTTTATTGTCATCTATTCTATTTTAAATGAATTCTAACATTTTGGATTGTTTCTCAATTTATGTCCTTTCCGAGGTAACAATAATTTCGGTGTTAACACCTAGTTTTATCGTTCATAAATATGTATAAACATGATTTTGAGTTCATTTGATTTGAAAATTTTAAAAAATTTTACTAGAATTGGGTAGTCAGTATATAAGACTAGGGCTGTTCTTTATTATCAGAGAGCACTAGATTCTAATACAACTACTGCGTTACTAGTATTTTTAATGGTAACCAAGTGTATAAGTCAAAAAATTTTAAAATCCGAAAGAATTTAACCCCTTCCCACACTTAAGATCTTGCAATGCCCTCATTTGCAAGAAATCAGTAACAATTTAAATTATTGAGGGTGTTTAGCGTAGAAAAATGATTAAATTTTACCAAAGTTTCCAAACATATTGGCGTTTGTTTGCTGAATGATAAATGGTGCACATCATTTGTTCATTCCGTCTTGTTGTTACATCACATTTGTTTTTCGTTTTGTCGTCAAAAGTACTAGCTTTTGCTGAACTTAATGCCAGTATTTGAAAATGCGCTGTTTTACCCTGTTGTGTACAATTGACAATATACATACATACAAATATAAACATGCATGGTAATTTGAAATGGAACTTAAAATCCCACTTTCAAATCAAATATGAAATATTAGTACAAAATAAAAAAAATATTAAACAATACATTAATGTATCACAATATCATATGTTTAAACATAAATAAATAAAAATAATAAAAAGATAAAAATCATAGAAATCACCAATAGGAACTATATCAATCTGGATAGGGGTTCCAGTTCATGTCGTCGTCCGGGTTCCATGGTTGGTGATAGGTGTACTGGTAGGCCTGGTTAGGGTCGTAGAGAGTATATGGTGGTCTCATCTCGGGCTGGTGTGGAGGATAGTAAGCGGGTCGGGTCAGAATGTAGTGTTCCTGAGGTGACAGCCGGCTCATAATCTGTCGTTGATGATAGTCCCATCTATTATGCTGTCGTTGCCTGGAATGCTCGTAATCATTCCGGGCTGGCCACTACTCCAT
This sequence comes from Rutidosis leptorrhynchoides, assembly GCF_046630445.1. Taxonomy (NCBI): domain Eukaryota; kingdom Viridiplantae; phylum Streptophyta; class Magnoliopsida; order Asterales; family Asteraceae; genus Rutidosis; species Rutidosis leptorrhynchoides. The sequence goes on along the minus strand of NC_092337.1, from coordinate 193,383,172 downwards.
CCGTCTAAATCTCTCCCCGTTTGTCATATCTACCTCATCTACACGCTAGTAGACGTCAGTCATAGCCTCCCGAATGACATCCCTAATGTCATCCGCTTCCTCCATTTCCTTGTCTGAACCTCTCTCTACCTGAGGATGACTACCTTCATAGGGTACTGCCTGATTGCGTCTACTCTTTAATACCTTAGCACCCGTATAAACCCTCAATCCTAAAGGCTCAACCTGTTCTCTACATACCAAAAGTGGACCCCATTGGTTCCTATCTACACCCAAATACTCTCCAATGAGAGTAACAAAAATACCTCCTCCTATAATTCCCCCTTCCTGTATTCCTTCCACCATCTTAGACAAATAAAAACCAACACAGTAAGGGATATTAACAAAGCTTCTTGGCTCTCGAATACACTTTAGGTAAAATAAATCATGTAAGGTCATTTTTTCCTTGTTATGACCTCTCTGTGTAATCGAGTTAGCTAGAAATCTATGATTATACGAAGCTCGGCTTTGTTAATATGTAAGTAGGAGTGTTTTCCTCCCAGTGTAAAAACATTATAGTTTGACATACGCCTCTAAATGGCGTTCGCGTCAAAATTCATATCTACCCTTTCACCACGATAAATCAAATTCATACAATCGAGTAGTAGTAATTCACTAGGAGTGTAAATCTGTAATGCCCTGGCCATGTCCAGCATGGACATCCTGTACATCCTACGGCCAAGTATAAACCTAAGAAAACTTCTATCATCTAATCTATCTACATCTACATTTAACGCTATAGTACTCATCAGCTCAACACACCATTCCTTATATACAGGTCTACGAATGGTGAATAGACGATCCCAATCGGTAAAAGAAGAACTGCCATACCTTTGAATCAGATGCTCCCTAACTGAGTTAGCTAGTTGGACCCTTTCTAAAGGATCCCAATCAATTAGCCTTGGCACTTCTACATTTTTCGGTATTAGTTTGAATTTGTTACTTTGATATGCCGGGTAATCCCTCAAGCTTCTATCGAATCTCAGATTAGGATGCAACGTGTGTTCAGGAATCGTTGGGTATTCTACTGGTGGATGTATCGGAACTACTATGAAGGTATCAACAAATTGTAGCGGATCATAATAAGGTACGTGTTGATCAGGCTGTTGTTGTGGTTCCTGTTGTTGTTCTTGTTCGGGCTCGTATTGCATTTCTGGCTCAGGTTCTGGAGCAGGTCGTCTAGATGATGATGATGAACCTCCAGTTTCAGTATTAGTAAATCTTTGCAAAACACATTAAACACAAATTTTGTGCATCCAAATATGCATTAGTGTTAGCAAAATAACAAATTAACACAATTACAATAACATGTTAAATCAAAATTAAACTTATACACATTTTCACAATTTTAACAATTCTACACTTTTTCAAATAAGCATATATGAAAATGTATACAAAGTTCATAAGCATTTAACTCAAATAACATTTCAAAATAGACATTACTAGCAATTAAACAAGTCTCAAATAGAAATTATATCAAATTAATCAAGTTCATGAATTTTGGACCTAAAAAGTCCACTTTAATTCTCAAAAATCATGTTTAGGATCAAAGTTTGGATCATTTAGCTACCTAAACATGTTACACTACTTAATTTAGCAATAATTCATGACAAAAATCGGTCATAACCTGTTTATATCAAAAAGCCCCAAATTGCTCAAGAACACAAACCCTGGATTTCTAAAAAATTTGAAGTTTTTGGCTTCAAATCATGTTAAATAGCATCAATCTAGGTTATACATGCATAAAATACTAACAATTTAACTCTAATTACACTAGAAATTAACAAAATCAAATTAGGTAAATTATAGCTCAAGAACACTAAAAATCAAATTTAAAGAGGTTTAGGAGTGAAATTTTTACCCTTTTTGATAAACTCCTTATCAAATTCATGTTTAGAGCGGATTGTAGCAAGAAATTTGATGAATTTTGGTGTTAAAATGATGGATTCAGAGGTGTTTGTGTGTGTATGTTCGTATGTGTGTATGTGTGAAAGTGGAGACAGAGAACCAGCTCGATGCTCTTTTGTTTCTGGCCAGTTTTTGGGCACCATGCGATCGCATGGTGTTTATGAAGGAACCCCATGCGATCGCATGAGGTCTGTTGTTTTTTTTTATTTATAAAATCTTACACTTTTTAAAACATATAATTAATTTAAAAATTAAAATTTTGTTTCTTTTTAGGATGAGGGCGTTTCGGAACGATGTCCTAGTTCGTCCCTCGACAAAATTTTAAAATTTGTCAATTCAAAGCGCGGTTTTAAAAGTAAAGATTTTTGGGTTTTTTAATGTTTTTGGCATACTTTAATTCAATAAGATTAAAAACAATGATAATAAATGTTCCCGTCCCTCCCTTAAGTAGAGCAATTTCGGTTCAACGACCTAGTTTTCAACTCACGACGAATTTTAAAAATCAATTTTTAACTTAGTGAAATAAAGTAAATTTTTGTTTTTAAATTCACACCAAACTTAAATTTAAAATGCATAAAATTAAAAATTCATATTAAAATTAAAAATTCACACCAAACTAATATTATATTTTTATTTTTATACATACAAACTTATATTAAAAATATTTATTTTTCAAATATTTACAAACTTAAATATATATTGATTTAAAAAGTTTACAATAATAATTTAATATTTATATATTAATTTTAAAAACAAAGTAAAAATAAAATTAAAAATATTTTTGGTCTTTTATCCCACTTTAATCAATCAAATATTATCAAAAATATACGTCCCTCTTTTCGGTAAAGTAATTTCAGTTCCATAACCTAGTTTAACTCATGACGAATTTTTGAAATATTTTGGTTTTATCGATTAAAGATATTTATACCTTAAGAATAAACGGTAAATTTCGCAGTGATGTAATAAATTTTTGTATGATATTAATAATTTCGGTCGCAAAACCTAATTTTATTGAGTATCAATTTAATACTTTATAGCGAACAATTTAGCGTTTATTATCAAAAGGTTAAAAACAATAAAATAAAAATAAAAACTGTACATACTTACCTGTAAAATAGAATTCTCAGTGACCTGTTTTAGCCCATTCATATGATTTTTGGACTAATTGGTTTTCCATAGCTACATAGGCGTAACCTCGAGCATTCAATGATTTTTCTTCGAAACATATGAATGGTCCATCTCTGCTTAATGTAACGAACTCGGTATTTGAATATGTTTGATTATTTGAACATTTACCTTCGTGTGACCATTTTCCGCATTTGTAACATCTTTCAAGGTGTCGTGCTCTTCTTTTCGCTGCAGATTTTGATTTTCCTTTACCAAAATGTAACTTATTATTTTCGTTCCTGGATTCTTTTCTTACTCCGTCCAATTTACCTCTGATTAATGATACCAATTCACTTGGAAGGGTGTCATTATTACGTTTAGTGATCAAAGCGTGTAGCATTAGACCATGGTTTGGTTCACAGGAAGTCTTCATCTCGTAAAACCTAAAAAAAATAAAAATTCAGAATGGGGGGAGAAGACTAGTTCTTTAGGGTCTGCTAGGGAAAGACCATTCGGATTCCATTCTCGAGAACTACACGAAAACAGAATATCTAACTCTAACAGAAATACATATTATCCTTAAAAGATTCGAACCTCTCCACACTTAGTTATATGTGGTGTTGAAATTGTGATTAACATTGTTTTCAATTGGACTATCAACAACTTGTATATCTTTGACTTTTGCTTCAATCCATTTGTTGATTTCCTCCGTAACTTTCACAAATTCAACTAACATTGCCTTTTCTTTTGGCCATAAATTGGATAGTAATCGGTTACCTAACTTAAAGTTTCCCTTAATTTGCATCGTGAATCCGTTTATAAAGTTTCTTCGTTGAACTGTTAAAAACAGGTTCATCTAATTTCGTATCATCAATGGGGTTCTTTGTGATCGGATCATCATTAAGTGTTTCTTCATCTTCCTCACACTTATGTATTTTTATTGGTATAACAGTTTTGATTGGTGGAGATCTAAACTTTCGGTTCACAAAAGTGATCGATTTATCACCATCCCTAAGTGTCATTCTACCTTTTCTTACTTCAATGAACGCCTCGGTGGTTGCTAAAAATGGGCGACCTAAAATTAGAGGAATATCAAGGTTTTCTTCCATATTAATAACTATGAAGTTTGCAACAAAGGTCAAACTTCCCACGTTAACAAGTAAATTATTTACTATTCCAACCGGGTGTTTAATGGTTAGGTCAAATGATTGAACACCTATTTTGGTTGGTTTTAATTTACCCATACCTAATCTTTTGTATAAGGAAAGAGGCATAATATTTGCACTTGCTCCTAAATCTGCGAGTCCATTATATACAGCACCATCATTAAGCAAGCAAGAAATGATAAATTCACCCGGGTCTCCGGCTCTAGTAAGTCGAGTTGGTTTGTAAACCTTTTTCGGGTGTTCTTTTCTTGGTTCTTTCACTTTTATTTGAACTTCTTGTTCACATTTTTCTTCGTTTCTTGGAATGGGAGGTTTGTATAAGAATTCTCCTTCATCACTCCAATTTGAATCCTCCCTATTTTCCAATTTTGATTTTTCATATGTGGTTGATAACATATTTACGTTTTCATTTTGAAGGTTTTCTTGGGTGGTGAAATTATGATTGACTTCATTGTTAACTTCCATCGGACCATGTATGTAATGTTTAACTCTGTGACCATTAACTTTAAATTCAATCCCATTTGAATTTATTAACTCTATTGTTCCGTATGGGAAAACTCTTTTGACTATAAATGGTCCAGACCATCTTGATTTCAATTTTCCAGGAAATAACTTGAATCATGAATTGAAAAGAAGAACTCTGTCTCCTTCTTTAAATTCTTTTGAACTTCTGATTCTTTTATCATGCCATTTCTTCGTTCTTTCTTTATAGATTAATGAATTTTCGTATGCTTCATGTCTCAATTCTTCTAATTCGTTTAGTTGACTTAATCTTAGACGTCCGGCTTCATGTAAATCAAGATTACATTTCTTCAAAGCCCAAAATGCTCTATGTTCAATTTCTACTGGAAGATGACATGCTTTTCCGTAAACGAGTTTAAAAGGTGTGGTTCCAATTGGAGTTTTGTAGGCTGTTCTAAAAGCCCAGAGTGCATCCTCCAATTTCATGGACCATTCCTTCGGATTTGATCCTATGGTTTTCTCTAGAATACGTTTTAAAGCTCAGTTGGTATTTTCAACTTGTCCACTTGTTTGTGGATGATAAGCAGTGGAGATTTTATGAGTTACTCCATATCTTTTAAGAACTTTCTCAAGTTGATTGTTACAAAAATGAGTACCCCGATCACTTATTAAAGCTTTCGGTGTTCCAAACCTAGCAAAAAGACGTTTTAAAAAGTTGACTACAACTCGTGCATCGTTAGTTGGAAGAGCTTGTGCTTCCGCCCATTTAGATACATAATCAATGGCAACGAGAATGTATAGATTATTATGAGATTTTGGAAATGGACCCATAAAGTCAATACCCCAAATGTCAAATACTTCACATACTTGAATGACATTTTGTGGCATTTCATCACGTTGACTTATTTTTCCTGCCCTTTGACAAGCATCACAGGATTTACAAAGAAGGTGTGCGTCTTTGAAAATTGTAGGCCAATAGAATCCAGCATCGTAAAATTTTCTTACTGTTAGTTGAGGCCCATAATGCCCTCCTTGAAAGGACCCGTTCATATACATTATAAACGATTCACAATAGTTGATTACATTGCGAGGTATTTGACCTCTATATGATACATTTTACAAACATTGCATTCGTTTTTAAAAGATAATCTTTCTTTACATCAAAAATTGATAGGCATGCATACCATTTCATAATATCCACTATCCAACTATAAATTGATTTAATAATAATCTTTGATAAACTCAATGATTCGAATGCAACGTTCTTCGAAATATGCTATGAAAGACTCCAAGTAATATCTTTAAAATGAGCAAATGCACAGCGGAAGATTTCTTTAACACCTGAGAATAAACATGCTTTAAAGTGTCAACCAAAAGGTTGGTGAGTTCATTAGTTTATCATAATCATTTATTTCTATCATTTTAATAGACCACAAGAATTTCCTTTCCAGTTCTCATAAATATACGTCCCATGCATAGAGACAAAAAAATAATCATTCATATGGTGAACACCTGGTAACCGACATTAACTAGATACATATAAGAATATCCCCTATCATTCTGGGATCCTCCTTCGGACATGATATAATTTCGAAGTACTAAAGCATCCGGTACTTTGGATGGGGTTTGTTAGGCCCAATAGATCTATCTTTAGAGTTCGCGTCAATTAGGGTGTCTGTTCCCTAATTCTTAGATTACCAGACTTAATAAAAAGGGACATATTCAATTTCGATCATTCAACCATATAATGTAGTTTCAATTACTTGTGTCTATTTCGTAAAACAGTTATAAAAACAGCGCATGTATTCTCAGTTCCAAAAATATATATTGCGAAAGCATTTAAAAAGGGAATAATGAAACTCACATACTGTATTTCGTAGTAAAAATACATATAACGTCATTGAACAAGTGCAAGGTTGGCCTCGGATTCACGAACCTAAATTAATTATATATATTTATGTGTTGGTCAATATTTTTCTAACAAATTAGGTCAAGTCATAGTGTACCACAATCCTAATGCTCGAGACTAATATGCAAAAGTCAACAAAAGTAAATTTGACTCAAAATAATTTCCAAAAATCTATACATGATTAATATATAGTTTAAATATCGTCGTTTTATATTTTTAAATATTTTTAAAAGATTTATTAGAGTAAATAATATAATTTATTTATTAATAAATAAAATTTTATATTATATTTATATAATAAAATATACTTTTATATATATTAAGTAATAAAATTTATAGGGTTCATTTAATATTATAAAGATAATATGATAGGTATTATTAAAGTAAGTTATTACACGTAGTTAAATATGTTTGTATCAAATATTTATTTGATAAAATAATATCTATAATGATAGTAAGTAAAAGTTGTATTATTTTGTAATAATAATTATTATTATAAAAATATCAATATTTATAATTACTAAGATGACATTATGATAAAATGATAATTCTAATTATGATAACTTTAATATTTACGATAATTTTTAATATTATCTTTAAAATAATAATTCTATTTAAAATAATAATAATAATAATGATATTTTATAGTAACAATGACATTTCTATTAAAATGATAATTTTTATTAAAATGATAGTTTTAATACTAACGATAATTTTAATAATAATAGTAATGATAAAAATAATAAGAACGATAATTTTATCTAAATCAATATCTTATAATATTTTAATTTCATCATGATACTCTTACCCATTATTTCCTAATCGTTTCGTTTAATAGCTTTTAATCGTCTTTTATATCGTGTTCGTAATAATGATAATAATAGTAATCAAAATAATTAGGTGTTACAAGTATTTGTTTTAATTACACTAATATTAATAATGATAGTTACTATAACATTATTAACGATAATACTAATAATTATCTTAATGATAATATAGTAATAATAATAATAACAATAACAATAACCATTTTTAAATAATGATATATATATTAATAATGATAATAATAATAATAATACCAATAATAATAATAATAATAATAATAATAATAATAATAATAATAATAATAATAATAATAATAATAATAATAATAATTGGATAATAATAATAATACTAATTATAACTTTAACGATAATAACGATAGTAACAATAATAAAAAATAACAATTTTTAATGATAAATCCTTTTATTGATAAAGATAATAATAATAATAATAATAATAAGATAAAACTAGAACGACGATAATAACGACGATAATAATGATCATTTTTAATAATAATACAAAAATTCGATGGACTATAACTTCAAATCCGTTCATCGAAATCATTCGATATCTAAATGAAAAGTTCTTAATTTTTCGCTAGTTTTCCAACGACATGCATATCTTATACCTTATCTCAGTCGCATATATAACTAATTCAGGATTCAACATAACTTAACTAAAGGCAATATCAAAAGTACAAACATGCATAATCCTATATACTCGAGCACTAGTCAGGGATACACTATTAGTATGTAAAAGTTAAATTATGAGTACTCACGTATCAATATTGAGATTCAATATTGCAGGAAAGGTACGTAGACGCAACGGAGATGATAAACACTATATTGATCTCACGAGCATACCCATGAACCATACCCAATCACCTCCATAGCTATAACCCATAATTTCCTTAATCCAATCCCACTCGAAAAACAATTTCGAAATCACTCGGACAGCACTCTGACGTAATATTTTATGTATACTAATAATATTTTGAAATAATACGGAGTAAATATATATATGTAAATCTATTGAGAAAGTTTAGAGAAAAATATTTTCAAGTTTCTTATGAAATAATGAAACCTATTGAATTCTATTTATAATAGATTTTTGAATTATTAAAGTGAATTATTAAAGTATGAATTATTAAAGTGAATTATTAAAGTATGAATTATTAAAGTGAATTATTAAAGTATGAATTATTAAAGTAAATTATTAAAGTATGAATTACTAAAGTGAATTATTAAAGTTAAAGTAAAGTAAAAATAAAGTAAAGGTAAAATTTAAGTATAGTAAAAGTATAAAACTATGTACGCATAATACGCGTATAAATATATATAATATTAATTTAAATCGTTATATATATTTAATAAAATAAAATATAAATATCGTTATCTTTATCATATTGGTTAAGTAATGAGTTGTCAAAAGTGGTTCTAGATATTTATAAAAGTTATATACGTTTTAATAATAAAGTTCTTTTTAAACTGAAAACATTTTTGTACGTTTGAAACTAAATCAAATAAATATAATAATTTTGTTTTCCAAAACCAAATATATTTTTAAGAATCATTTTGTTTAAAGGTTAAAATAATGGAAATCGTTATATCATAAAATGTTTTAGAAAAGTAGAATCATATATATTCATAATAGGTTTCAAGTTTTTAAATTACAGTTTGTTGGTGAAGCATGGGATAAAGTTCAAAGGTTAAATAAACGTATGAAATCATCTTAATGAAAAATGTCGAGTTACATAACTTGTCGATATCCAACATCTAAGTTATTTACACTTCACGTTCTTACTTATAAACCACTTTACCATTTTCCGAATGTTGTCAAAAAGAATTGATTTCTTAAATCACAGTGAATCTCATAACATAGACCCGTAATCATATTATAATGTATCTGATAAATCAATCATTTGATATTATCTTCTAATTCCATCGATAAACATATTGAAACAAATACGTTCATGTAAAGTATTATACGTTTAATACTTTATTAATATTCTCAAGTTATAATATATATATATATATATATATATATATATATATATATATATATATATATATATATATATATATATATATATATATATATATATATATATATATATATATATATATATATATATATATATATACATATTTATTTATATATAACGGTTCGTGAATCGTCAGAATTTGGTCGAGGTTATAATGAATGTATGAACACAATTTAAAATTCTTGAGATTTAACTTAACAAACTTTGCTTATCGTGTCGGAATAATATAAAGATAAAGTTTAAATTTGGTTGGAAATTTCCGGGTTGTCACAGTACCTACCCGTTAAAGAAATTTCGTCCCGAAATTTGAGTGGAAAGGTCGTGAATGATAATAAGTATGTTTTCGTGGTGCATACAGGCTGAAAATTAGAGTTTTATCATCAGCGAATAATTTGGATAAACAATCCATTTATATGAAGAGTACGAATGAAGCTAACATAGAAGAGTGAAATGAGTAAGTGTAGATTCATCTTATCATTTGACGTAGATATGATTGATTTCCAGATTTTAAGGGATTTGAAGAAAATCTTTGTAATAAGATTTGATTCTCCGGTAACAAAAGGAATTAGGATCTGCTTTAAATGCGATCGTCCATTTTAATTCTTCTGTCGGAGATTTTCTTATAAATTCACCTCCTTCATTTTCTTCCAACTCACACCTTCTGTTGATGCATTTTATGCAAGTCCCTAGACATCTACCCACGTCCATTGCAGGTACAACAGTTTACAAGCCACCATGATCGTTCGTTATTATCCTATCCATGTTTGTATGTGGTTACAGCAACTGCAGGAACGAGATTTGGATGTTTGACTATGTTAGACTTAGTCAGACATCCGAGTGAAGCCTCACTCGTACGGCTGACAGGCTCATACGCACGGTTGATGCTGAGCTAAGTCACAATTACAACCTAAATGAGAAGACACGAGTGAGTGATCACCCGTACGGCTGATGAAGCCAACTCGTATGTGAGATGGATGAATCGTACGGGTGAGTCAACGGCAGGGGTATATAAAGTCTTATGTTCTTCATTTTAGGTTAAGAATCTCATTTGTTACACACACTCAGATCTGGTGAGCTCCTCCGATTCTCTCTCAACCCAAATCACCCAGGTGGTGAATAATAGCTCTAGGTGTTGATCTAATCACACTTAATTTAGTTGTGGTATGACTAAATTAATCCCAAAAAGCTTAACCTATTCACTAGAGGGTTTGATTCACTTATTCCGTCATTATGTGAGTTAAATCTGTTGATTTCTAAGTTCCTAGTCATGTTTCATCACCTTCTATTCTTTCCCCCTCAACTCATATTTTAAAGTATTCATCAATATGCTCCATCCAGTTCTGATTCTCGATATACTTATAACTTTCATATCGGTCATTCTTCTTTTTCATCTACCGCCGGAAGAATCTATTTACTTCTACTATACTCTTGGGTTTATAGTGTTTCTAGTTCTCCCGTGTCTTTATATTGCTATATGCATCGATATATATGGTTTATAATTTTTGGTTTGTCGTTGGGCTTTATATCTTCCCTTATATTTCAAAGTCTCTGTTTCTATCTTCTATAATCATTGTCATCCATAGTTAATGCTCTCTTTTATTTGCTGCAATTTATACCCCAATTTCTATTTCGGAGTTTTGTCCTTTCTTTTCTTCTTCTTGCGATTAAGCACCGCTTGTAATGGTCCAGAATTCATAGATATGAATTTCGGAATGAACATTGTTAATGTTCTAGGAAGGAAATTGTGATGGCACGATCTTGACTTGTCAAATTACTAGAATACCTTGGAAAAGGCCGAATCATCAAGAAATATTTTCTTGATATTTTAGAGGTTAAATAGAATACAAGAGTCGTATAACATGGCACATGATGATGTTATGATGTGTGAATCATCACGTTCTATTTAGAAACTCAGCATGAATTACTGTAATATAATCACGTTGATCAAGTGTCATTATATTATACTAACTCATGCTTCAGTTTCCAATACTACTTCAAAAACATTCATATTTTAAACTCAAAGGTTTACAGAGTATAGGAACTAAACAGTTTCCTTTTTGATGTAATACAGATAGCGCAAAGAGATAAATGATTCCAGATAAGAATAGTTATGGAAATATCTTCAGAAATATGGAGGATATTTATAATGAAAGATACGATGATATCTTAGAATTTCTAATATCAGAGGATGATGAAGAATATTGTCTGTAAGGGTTTAGTGTCAGGAGCAAGGTATTCGTTAATGACTTCAGCAGACACTGAATCATTTGGATTCTTTGAAGGCAGGTTCAGTCTTTGTGATTTGTCCACAGCCTCCTTCATACTTTGCTCAATTCGTTTTCCAGTTCCAAAACTTCTCTATTTCTGAGCTTTATTAATACACTAATCTTTATCATCAAACTTTTTACTGCTAAGGTCGTTTATAGTTTTTGTTGCTTCATCAGCGTTTCGAGAACTAGTTCGCGGTTCAGAGTGTTTTTCAGAAACTTCACATTCGAAGTATGTAAGCCTTGGAAATAGACGTTATGTATAACTGTTGGCGTCAACATGCTGTGAGATTTCACAATACTGATTGCTAATTCCCAATGATTCGTATAGCAATTCTCTTTACAAGAGGCAGATGAGTAAATGATGAGGTTTCGATAAATATAAAGATTCTTCGGAATGCCCAAGATCAGTGAAGTTATTGGTAAGTTTATTGCTAATGTGGTAGAATATGAAAGGTTCTCCGGTAACAAAAGGGTAATCACATATATCAAAATTATGATAAGGCTACTCCGAATGAAAAAATTGAAGTTGTCTTGTTGGAGCTGTGATATAATTTGCTACTTTGCAAAGGAATTGCAAGGTTATTTTGGCTAATAAATGCCAAAAGATCTAACACATATATGTGTTGAATTATGACTTTGGTTTCGAGAGCTTTTTAAGTACATAACTGTGGGTAATATGTGGTTAGATCATCATCTCGATTGCTCATTATTTGAAGTGTCTTCAGAGATTTTCGAAGGGTTTGAACACAGATTGTAATCGTTTGTATACATTTGATGTTCTAACACACTTTTGAAGTCAAAGTATAGCTTTGAAAGATGTAGGAATCTAAAAATGATGGTACCGGTTATATCTCGAATTGAATTCTGAGATTTTAAAATCAGAATATGTAATTGGGTTTGAATGAGTACGGTTGTTTTGATTTCTATGAAAGAATGTATATTATTGTGAAAGTAGGAAGTATAATTGATAATTTGCTTAATCTGATTCGAAGAATGTAACATATTAATTGTGAATTTATATATATCTCTCGGGTATTACCTACCCGTTAAAAAATTTTCACAATTAATATTTTGTACATAAGAATTTTATTACAGTCTTTATGAAAATATATATGTATATATTCTCCTCAGATGTAACATAGATTTTAATGAGTTAATACTAAATTAAACTCATTCGATTTACGGTTGAAACTAGAATTGAATAATTCCTTGAAGGCTTTAGAGGTTACATAAGTATTTCTTCAATAATATTGAAATTATGAATCAATACTTCGTTATTTGTTGAGATGTGATGTTGGTTTTCGTTAAATTCTTGTGAACTTCGCAAAGTACGAATGATGTTATCTGAAAATTTTCGGTTACATCAATGATGAAGTGTAAAATCAAATATATACTTGATTTATTAGGAATTGGAACTTGTTGAATTGAGACAGAGATTGTAGTTAACGATGGTTAAGTTGCGGGCGAGGGACATACATTATTGCATATTTGTAATATGAATTAACCGAGTAGTTAAGATTCACACACAATAGCTTAGCACAGAAAGATTTATTTTTTTATTTCAAAAATATATATATATATATATATATATATATATATATATATATATATATATATATATATATATATATATATATATATATATATATATATATATATATATATATATATATATATATATATATATATATATATATATATATATATATATATAAAATATATATATAATTTCTTCAGAGGGAATGAGTTAATTCTTCATAACTTGTTGATACAATATACACGTTATTGATTCGTAATGATGTCCACAGTGATTCTTGAACTGACGGAGTTTGTGATGTTATAGGTGTTGTTGATTCTGATGTTGACTGTACTGACGATGCTGGTGACGTTGACGGTACTGTTGATGCTGTTGGTAAAACAAGTTTAACTTGTTAATCACACACCATTTTTGTCAGGGTTTCTACTCTTCCTTCTATCATTTTGGTTCGCTTAACTGATTTATGGTTAGGGTTAGATTAGATAATCTCTAAGACTTTAGAGATTATATAATCGCCGCGGAATGTTTCTCCAATGAAGTTATGAATTAATACTTCATCAGTTATTGTTGTTGGTACTCCTTGAGATCTATGGTGCGTATGACGTTGATGCTCGTGGGACAGATTGTGAAGTTGAGGTTTACAACGCGGTTGTGGTTGGAGGTGGTAATGGTACTGTTGGCGTTGATGATGGTGGTACTGGTTATGCTGCTGGTGCTGCTGCTGGTGTTTGTAATCTCTGCACCATATTCTCCAAAGCCACTACCCGAGCGCGAATTTTGTTGACTTCTTCTATTATTCCAGGATGATTGTCAGTCGGAACGAGCGGATAAATAAAATCTAGAATTTGATGTAGTATATAATCGTGACGAGATACCCTGGAAATGAGAGAGAAAATGGTGTCTCTAACAGGTTCGCCGGTAAGTACTTCAGGTTCTTCGCCAAGAGGGCAATGTGGTAGATGGAAAGGATCGCCTTCTTCTTGTTTCCAATGATTGAGGAGGCTACGAATCCATCCCCAATTCATCCAGAATAGGTGATGACTGATTGGTTGATCCATTCCGGTCACACTGCTTTCGGAGCTTGAGTGAGATTCCATTTCGGAATCCGAGTGACTTGAACTGATGACAAATTCCATTTCGTACGATTGGATAAAGGATTTTCGATATAAAATGATTTTTCGGCTATCGGGTGGTATTCTATTTACATAGGATATCTATATATAGAGATCAAAAGATTTCATAGATTACGGAGGAATTTGCGGGATATGTCAGGCAAAGTTTAAAGTAACAGATACGATAAGATATGATTTAGCAGATACGCCAAGATATGAATTTTTGTCTATACACTACTCATGCAATTAATGTAGCAAGATGTGTCTAGACTAATAATGATAAGCAGGTAATTTCCTATGGATGATAAGCAGATGATTTCCGACTAGAAATGATAAGCAAGACTTTTGACATGCAGACATGGTCGAAGTCCAGACTCACTAATGCATCCTAACGACTTATCAGTTAGACACACTAATGCATATCTGGTTCGCTAAGACTACCGCTCTGATACCAACTGAAAGGACCCGTTCATATACATTATAAACGATTCACAATAGTTGATTACATTGCGAGGTATTTGACCTCTATATGATACATTTTACAAACATTGCATTCATTTTTAAAAGACAATCTTTCTTTACATCAAAAATTGATAGGCATGCATACCATTTCATAATATCCACTATCCAACTATAAATTGATTTAATAATAATAATCTTTGATAAACTCAATGACTCGAATGCAACGTTCTTCGAAATATGCTATGAAAGACTCCAAGTAATATCTTTAAAATGAGCAAATGCACAGCGGAAGATTTCTTTAACACCTGAGAATAAACATGCTTTAAAGTGTCAACCAAAAGGTTGGTGAGTTCATTAGTTTATCATAATCATTTATTTCCATCATTTTAATAGACCACAAGAATTTCCTTTCCAGTTCTCATAAATATACGTCCCATGCATAGAGACAAAAAAAAATAATCATTCATATGGTGAACACCTGGTAACTGACATTAACTAGATACATATAAGAATATCCCCTATCATTCCGGGATCCTCCTTCGGACATGATATAATTTCGAAGTACTAAAGCATCCGGTACTTTGGATGGGGTTTGTTAGGCCCAATAGATCTATCTTTAGAGTTCGCGTCAATTAGGGTGTCTGTTCCCTAATTCTTAGATTACCAGACTTAATAAAAAGGGACATATTCGATTTCGATCATTCAACCATATAATGTAGTTTCAATTACTTGTGTCTATTTCGTAAAACAGTTATGAAAACAGCGCATGTATTCTCAGTCCCCAAAATATATATTGCGAAAGCATTTAAAAAGGGAATAATGAAACTTACATACTGTATTTCGTAGTAAAAATACATATAACGTCATTGAACAAGTGCAAGGTTGGCCTCTGATTCACGAACCTAAATTAATTATATATATTTATGTGTTGGTCAATATTTGTCTAACAAATTAGGTCAAGTCATAGTGTACCACAATCCTAATGCTCGAGACTAATATGCAAAAGTCAACAAAAGTAAATTTGACTCAAAATAATTTCCAAAAATCTATACATGATTAATATATAGTTTAAATATCGTCGTTTTATATTTTTAAATATTTTTAAAAGATTTATTAGAGTAAATAATATAATTTATTTATTAATAAATAAAATTTTATATTATATTTATATAATAAAATATACTTTTATATATATTAAGTAATAAAATTTATAGGGTTCATTTAATATTATAAAGATAATATGATAGGTATTATTAAAGTAAGTTATTACACGTAGTAAAATATGTTTGTATCAAATATTTATTTGATAAAATAATATCTATAATGATAGTAAGTAAAAGTTGTATTATTTTGTAATAATAATTATTATTATAAAAATATCAATATTTATAATTACTAAGATGACATTATGATAAAACGATAATTCTAATTATGATAACTTTAATATTTACGATAATTTTTAATATTATCTTTAAAATAATAATTCTATTTAAAATAATAATAATAATAATAATAATGATATTTTAAAGTAACAATGACATTTCTATTAAAATGATAATTTTTATTAAAATGATAGTTTTAATAATAACGATAATTTTAATAATAATAGTAATGATAAAAATAATAAGAACGATAATTTTATCTAAATCAATATCTTATAATATTTTAATTTCATCATGATACTCTTACCCATTATTTCCTAATCGTTTCGTTTAATAGCTTTTAATCGTCTTTTATATCGTGTTCGTAATAATGATAATAATAGTAATCAAAATAATTAGGTGTTACAAATATTTGTTTTAATTACACTAATATTAATAATGATAGTTACTATAACATTATTAACGATAATACTAATAATTATCTTAATGATAATATAGTAATAATAATAATAACAATAACAATAACCATTTTTAAATAATGATATATTTATTAATAATGATAATAATAATAATAATAATACTAATTATAACTTTAACGATAATAACGATAGTAACAATAATAAAAAATAACAATTTTTAATGATAAATCCTTTTATTGATAAAGATAATAATAATAATAATAATAAGATAAAACTAGAACGACGATAATAACGACGATAATAATGATCATTTTTAATAATAATACAAAAATTCGATGGACTATAACTTCAAATCCGTTCATCGAAATCATTCGATATCTAAATGAAAAGTTCTTAATTTTTCGCTAGCTTTCCAACGACATGCATATCTTATACCTTATCTCAGTCGCATATATAACTAATTCAGGATTCAACATAACCTAACTAAAGGCAATATCAAAAGTACAAACATGCATAATCCTATATACTCGAGCACTAGTCAGGGATACACTATTAGTATGTAAAAGTTAAATTATGAGTACTCACGTATCAATATTGAGATTCAATATTGCAGGAAAGGTACGTAGACGCAACAGAGATGATAAACACTATATTGATCTCACGAGCATACCCATGAACCATACCCAATCACCTCCATAGCTATAACCCATAATTTCCTTAATCCAATCCCACTCGAAAAACAATTTCGAAATCACTCGGACGGCACTCTGACGTAATATTTTATGTATACTAATAATATCTTGAAATAATACGGAGTAAATATATATATGTAAATCTATTGAGAGAGTTTAGAGAAAAATATTTTCAAGTTTCTTATGAAATAATGAAACCTATTGAATTCTATTTATAATAGATTTTTGAATTATTAAAGTGAATTATTAAAGTATGAATTATTAAAGTGAATTATTAAAGTATGAATTATTAAAGTGAATTATTAAAGTATGAATTATTAAAGTGAATTATTAAAGTATGAATTATTAAAGTAAATTATTAAAGTATGAATTACTAAAGTGAATTATTAAAGTTAAAGTAAAGTAAAAATAAAGTAAAGGTAAAATTTAAGTATAGTAAAAGTATAAAACTATGTACGCATAATACGCGTATAAATATATATAATATTAATTTAAATCGTTATATATATTTAATAAAATAAAATATAAATATCGTTATCTTTATCATACTGGTTAAGTAATGAGTTGTCAAAAGTGGTTCTAAATATTTATAAAAGTTATATACGTTTTAATAATAAAGTTCTTTTTAAACTGAAAACATTTTTGTACGTTTGAAACTAAATCAAATAAATATAATAATTTTGTTTTCCAAAACCAAATATATTTTTAAGAATCATTTTGTTTAAAGGTTAAAATAATGGAAATCATTATATCATAAAATGTTTTAGAAAAGTAGAATCATATATATTCATAATAGGTTTCAAGTTTTTAAATTACAGTTTGTTGGTGAAGCATGGGATAAAGTTCAAAGGTTAAATAAACGTATGAAATCATCTTAATGAAAAATGTCGAGTTACATAACTTGTCGATATCCAACATCTAAGTTATTTACACTTCACGTTCTTACTTATAAACCACTTTACCATTTTCCGAATGTTGTCAAAAAGAATAGATTTCTTAAATCACAGTGAATCTCATAACATAGACCCGTAATCATATCATAATGTATCTGATAAATCAATCATTTGATATTGTCTTCTAATTCCATCGATAAACATATTGAAACAAATACGTTCATGTAAAGTATTATACGTTTAATACTTTATTAATATTCTCAAGTTATAATATATATATATATACATATATATATATATACATATTTATTTATATATAACGGTTCGTGAATCGTTGGAATTTGGTCGAGGTTATAATGAATGTATGAACACAATTTAAAATTCTTGAGATTTAACTTAACAAACTTTGCTTATCGTGTCGGAATAATATAAAGATAAAGTTTAAATTTGGTTGGAAATTTCCGGGTTGTCACACTCCTATTGGTCCTGTGTGACAATGGTTTAAGATTTGACTAGCTTCATCTCCGAATACACATCGGCGTATTATTCCATCAGGACAACTTTTAAACAAATGTGGATCTTCCCAGAAATAGTGTTTTATATCACTAAAGAATTTCTTTCGTTTTTGGTACGACAATCATTTTTCAAGGAATCCACATACTAAGTAGTTTGCATAGTCTGCAAACCACGGAATTTCATTATAATCTATCTTCAATAGATATTCATCAGGAAAGTTGTCTTGTATGGCCGATTCATTTAGAACTTCTAATTCAGGATTTTTAAGACGAGAAAGATGATCGGCGGCGAGATTTTCTGCTCCCTTTTTGTCTCGGATTTCAATATCGAACTCTTGTAAGAGTAAGATCCAACGAATTAATCGTGGTTTAGCATCTTGTTTCGAAAATGGGTATCTAAGAGCAGAATGGTCGGTATAGACCACCGTTTTAGCTAGAACGAGATATGAACGAAATTTGTCCAAAGCAAAGACAATAGCAAGGAGTTCTTTTTCAGTAGTTGTGTAATTCGTTTGTGCTCCTTGTAACGTCTTACTAGCATAATAAATAGGTTGAAATCGTTTTTTAATCCTTTGTCCTAAAACGGCTCCCATTGCAAAATCACTTGCATCGCACATTAGTTCAAACGGTAGATTCCAATTTGGTGTTATCATGATCGGCGCATTAGTGAGTTTTTCTTTAAGAATATTAAAAGATTTGATGCATTCATCTGAAAAGATAAATGGAGCATCTTTTTCTAGGAGTTTATTCATAGGAGTGGCAATTTTAGAAAAATCTTTTATGAAACGTCTGTAAAAACCGGCATGCCCTAGAAAACTCCTAACTCCTCTAACATTGGTGGGATATGGAAGTTTAGCAATTACATCTACTTTAGCTCTATCCACTTTAATTCCTTCTTTTGAAATTTTATGACCAAGAACGATGCCTTCTTTAACCATGAAATGGCATTTCTCCCAATTAAGTACTAGATTTGATTATTCGCATCTAATAAGCATTCGTTCAAGATTAACTAGACATGATTTAAAAGTATCACCGAAGACTGAAAAGTCATCCATGAAAACTTCCATGCATTCTTCTATCATGTCGTGAAAAATCGCCATCATGCACCTTTGAAAGGTTGCAGGGGCGTTGCAAAGTCCAAATGGCATGCATTTGTAAGCAAAAGTACCATAAGGGCACGTGAATGTGGTTTTCTCTTGTTCCTCGGGTGCTATTGGAATTTGAAAATATCCGGAAAAACCATCAAGAAAACAATAGTAACTATTTTCGGCTAATCTTTCCAACATTTGATCAATGAAAGGTAAGGGAAAGTGATCTTTTCTGGTGGCGTCATTTAATTTTCTATAATCAATATATACACGCCATCCTGTTACAGTCCTAGTAGGAATAAGCTCATTTTTCTCATTTGTGATGACAGTCATGCCACCCTTCTTAGGTACGCATTGAACTGGGCTTACCCATGGACTATCAGAAATTGGATAAATTAAACCTGCATCTAGCAGTTTAATAACTTCTTTCTTAACAACATCTTGCATATTAGGATTTAGTCTTCGTTGGCGTTGCACATACGTTTTATGACCTTCTTCCATAAGGATTTTATGTGTGCAATACGAAGGAATTATTCCTTTAATATCATGAATTTTCCATGCAATAGCTGGTTTATGAGCTTTTAGCACAGAAATGAGTTAGATTTTTCATTTTCAGTAAGAGAAGACGATATTATTACAGGTAATTCACATTCACCATGTAAATAAGCATATTCCAAATGGTTTGGAAGTGGCTTTAACTCTAATGTCGGTGGTTCTTCTATCGATGATTTATATCGATATCTGTCTTCTTCTTTTAGCATTTGAATTTCTTCTGTTGTTGGTTCATATCCATTAGCCATAAGTGTAGCTAACATTTCAGATTCATCAATTGGTTCAGTTCCTTCTCCTAAAGAACATTCTCCTGTTCCTTGTAATTCTGGAAATTCTTCTAACAATTCTACATGTGAATCTATAGTTTGAATATAATAACATGAATCATCTGCAGATTGCGGTTGTTGCATTGCTCTATCAACAGAAAAGGTAACACTCTCGTCCTCTATACTTAGGGTCAGTTTCTTACCAAACACATCTATTATTGCTTTAGCCGTGTTTAAGAATGGTCTTCCTAATATGAGAGGTACTCGAGAATCTTCTTCCATGTCCAGAATAACAAAATCTACTGGAAATACTAAAGTACCAACTTTAACTAGCATGTTCTCTATTATCCCTCTAGGATATTTTAATGATCGATCGGCTAGTTGTATGCTTATTCGTGTTGGTTTCAATTCTCCAAGGTCTAGTTTGGCGTATAGTGAATATGGCATTAGATTTATACTAGTACCTAAGTCTACCAATGCTTCTATTGAACTAAGACTACCCAGAAAACATGGAATTGTGAAACTTCCTGGATCAGATAATTTTTCTGGTATCTTATTCAATAGCACTGCAGAACAATTAGCATTCATAGTAACAGCCGAGAGTTCTTCCATTTTCTTTCTATTCGTGATTAAATCTTTCAAGAATTTAGCATATCTAGGCATTCCTGAAATCACATCAATGAAAGGAAGATTGACATTTATCTGTTTAAACATATCCAAGAATTTGGATTGCTCGGCTTCAAGTCTCTCTTTTTTCATTTTACTCAGGTAAGGAAGTGGTGGTTGGTATGGTTTAACATAAGGTTTAGCCTTAACTGTGTTATCTTCATTAACCTTTTCAACTACCGGTTCTTTTTCCTTATCTTGATCAGATTGTGGTTCTTGTGGAGTAGGAATAGCTTCATCAGAAATTATAGGTATTTCAGGTGGTTTAAGTGTAATACCACTTCTTGTGGTAATGGCTTTAGCTGTTTCATTCCGGGGTTAGCATTTGTATCACTAGGTAGACTTTCCGGTTTTCTTTCACCTATCAACCTTGCTATGTTGCTTACTTCTTGTTCCAGATTTTGAATAGAAGCTTGTTGATTTCTAAATGCTTGAGCATTTTGTTCTTTGGTTTGTTTTTGAGATGTGAAAAACTGAGTTTGAGATTCAACTAGCTTTGACATCATATCTTCTAAATTTGGATTTTTATCATCAGTTTGTGGTGGTTTATTTTGAAAATTAGGTCTTTGCTGATTGTAAGTATTATTGGATACTTGTTGATTGCTAGGACCTTGTTGGTTGTTGTATGGAACTTTTCGATTATAATTCTGGTTTTGATTGTAGATTGGTCTTGGCGGTTGATAATAATTCTGATAATTATTTCCAGGCCTTTGGTTTATGTATGAAACATTCTCTCTTTGTTCCATTTTTAGTTCAATATTGAGACAATCTTTTGTTAAATGTGGTCCTCCACACTATTCACAACTAATTCGTATTGAGTGAATATCTTTAGTCATCTTTTCCATTCGTCTTTCGACAGCATCTATCTTTGCAGAAATGGAATCTAAGTCATGGCTAGAATCGGCTCTAGCTGCTTTAGATGATCTAACGATATCTTTTTCTTGGTGCCACTCATGTGAGTGGGAAGCAGTGTTATCAATAATTTTGTAAGCATCAGTTGCGGTTTTCTTCATAATGGAACCACCAGCTACTATATCGATGTCTTTTCTTGTAGTGATGTCGCATCCTTGGTAGAATATTTGTACTATTTGACAAGTGTCTAAACCATGTTGCGGACATCCTCCCAATAATTTTCCAAATCTGGTCCAAGCTTCATATAAAGTTTCATTTGGCTTTTGCATGAACGTGACAATTTCTCCTTGAAGTCTCACGGCTTTAGATGCCGGAAAGAATTGTTTAAGAAATTTTTCAACTAAAACGTCCCATGTATCAATCGCCCCTTCAGGTAACGATTCTAACCAATCTTTGGCTTCTCCCTTTAAAGTCCAGGGAAATAACATGAGATATATATGTTCATCCTCCACTTCTCTTATTTTAAATAGAGTACAGATCCTATTAAATGTACGAAGATGTTCATTTGGATCTTCTTTCAGCGCACCACTAAATTGGCATTGATTTGTTACCATATGTAGGATTTGTCCTTTGATTTCATAATCTGGGGCATTAATGTCAGGTTGAGTAATTGCGTGACCTTGGCCAGTGCGTTTAGCTCTCATTCGGTCTTCCATACTTAGAGGTTCCAGATTTTCCATGATTGAATTTGTTGAATCTGAATCACTAGAATATTCTAATTTAATGGTTGGTTCCTCAACAATCTCTGTTTGAATGATTGGTGGTTCCGGAGGAAAGATTAATGGTTCAGGATCTCTGAATTGTCCTTGAATATCCTCCGGATTCTCAATTGTGAGGTCGGGTTCAAAAAATGGATTATCAGAAATTTGAATTGGAGTACTTGGTCGACTGGATGACGATTCTAAAGAAAAATCAACGGCGACAATATTTGCTAGATGTCTTGATCGAGTTACAGGTGGTGAACGTACAAAAGGTGGTGAACGTTTTGCTCGGTGCATTCACTGAATATCTTATTAGTTATAAAAAATAAAAATTATATAAGTTATCAAATTAATAGACTTTTCTGCTTTTGCCCACGTTTCGAATAGCCAAAAGATGTAGCAGGGAGCCAGAACCCTTTAAATCGGAAGCTCACAACTCAGCCACTAACAAATCCAACTATTACTACGAAGCAGAAAATTTGGATGTCTATCAATTTAACCGCTTAAAATAATTTTTTCGTTGAAATTTAAAGAAATTTTAGAGAAGAAATAGAAAATTCTAAGTCCTAAAAACTAGAGTGGCGAAAAAAATAAGAAAGAAAAAGAGTGCGTCGGAAAACGTCGAAAAATAAAAATCGAAAAAAAATAATAGGCGTCGAAAAATAAAAATAAGAAAGTAGCGCGTCGATACTTAAAAAGGAACTAAAAACTAAGAATTAAAAGTTGCGTCTAAAAATATTAAAGCTTAAAAGAAATACTATATCTCAAATGGCAATAACTTAAAAAGGTACTAAAATATAAAAACGGCGTCGCAAAATTCTAAAGCACCTAAATCTTAGTCTAAAGAAAAAGCACTTAAGGGATTTTACGGCAAAGCCTAAAAATCTAGAAATAAAAATAACTATGGCAAAAACTATGACTTAAAACTAAATACGAACGAAAAATACAAATATTACGAATAAACGATTAAAAGGGTACAAAATATAAAAATATACTTAAAGTTGTAAAAAGTACAATTTTTATAAAAATATTATTTTTATATTATTTATTTTATAAAACTATTAATTTTATAATTTATTAAAACTAATTAAACTAAAAAAAATACAATATAAACTAAATAATATAATAACAATACCCTAATTAGGGTTTTATTAATAATAATAAATAATACTCCGTAATTAATGTAGAATTAGGGTCAAACCTGGCGTGTCAGATACGTTCATGCGATCGCATGAATTTTGGCCTTCGGGCTCATGCGATCGCATGAGCTAGGGTTTCGGGCCAGAGTTGGGCTGCTACAGTACCGGGCCTCGAGTGTTTTTATATTTTTTTTCTGTTTTCTGTTTTAATTTAAATAAAAAAAATAAATAAATTAAATAAAAATTTAATTTTAAAAACTAAAATAAAAATACTTTTATAAATTTTTAACAACTCTTAATAACAAATATATAGATTTTGTTTTTCTTTTTTTATATTTGTGGTTTTTAATAATTAAAATGTATAATTTCACAAAAAAAGGAACTTTATAAAAATATTTTTTTTTTATTTTTATATTTAGCGTTGCGCTTTCGGCGTTTTAGCGTTCCCCGGCAGCGGCGCCAAAAATACTTGATGTTATGCGAGGGGTATATCAAATAGTATTAATTTTTACAAGGAAATACTATTAAATATGATACAATTTTACACAAGTGATTTATTTATTTATAGAGTGGATATACCTAAACCTTGCTACAACACTTATAGGCAGTGTACCTAATCGTACAGTAGTGTAGTTTTTAGTAAGTCCGGTTCGTTCCACAGGGAGACTTAGCCAAGTTTAACGCTATATTTTTTTTTAACTTATAATTGTAAAAATACAAAAATATATATAAGTAGTATTATTATTATAAAAGGGAGTTTTTATCGTTTAATGACCGGTTTGTCGATTTTAAAACTTTAGTCGCAGTTAAAACCTAATGTAAAATATTAAATACAACTTAATTTAAAGCGTAAAATGAATAACGATAATGAAATTGCGATAAATAAAAGTGCGATAAAATAAAATTGCGATAATTAAAGAGTACGATAATTAAAAATGCAATTAAATAAAATGATAATAAATAAAAGTGCGATAATTAAAAGTGCAATTAAATATGAAATATATAAATTATGCTTATTTGAACTTCCGTAATCATGATGTTTGACGTGTTGATTTTAGATTTATTACCATGGGTTAATTGTCCTTTGTCCTGGATTATTCGATATGTCCATACGGATTTGTCCATAATAGTCCATCAGTCATAATCATAAAGTGCAAAAGTCTTCGTCAAATTATTCTTATTCCCGAAGTCAAATATTCCAACTAATTGGGTATTCAAATTGTAACAAGGTCTTAATACTTTGTTTAATGAATACACCAGGTTATCGACTGCGTGTAGTCTAAGGTTTTACTACTTTGTTAACAATTACACCAATTACCCTTGAATGTAATCCACCCCTGTTTCAACAAGTCTATTAACTCTTAATCCAGTTCCGTATCCGGTAAAATGAACAATTATTGATATTTATAGATATCCCGCCCACCGTACCCAGTCAAGCGTATGTGGTTATATATAAATACATCAAATTATAAGTCTATATATTAAATTAATGAGGTATCGTTTAGTTAATATAAAACCCATTAATAGCCCATAGTCTAATTTCCGCAAGTGTCGTTCTTTTTTCCAAACCCCAATTATGGTGTCGTTCTTTTGTCCAAACCCCAATTATGGTCCAAAGCCCAATTACCCAATTTTAATATTTAGCCCAACATCACGATTACTTCGGCATTAAATAAGCATAATAATAACTTAGCTACGAGACATTAATTTAAAAATAACATTAACCATAACTTACAGTGATTAAAAATAGCGTAGCGTTACACGGACAGAATTTCGAATTATACCCTTATATCATTCGCTACTATACCCTTATTATTAGAATTAAAATTAAAATTAAAATTAAAATATAATATATATATATATATATATATATATATATATATATATATATATATATATATATATATGTGTGTGTGTGTGTGTGTGTGTGTGTGTGTGTGTGTGTGTGTGTGTGTTTACGAGTGAGAGATAGATAGATGGTTGGATATTTGGATCACCAAACTACGAAATTTATAGGGCCTGAGCTGAAAAAGTGTGCCATGCGATCGCATGGCTTTTGTGCCTCCAGGCCATGCGATCGCATGGAGGTAGGTATCAGCTCACGTGAGTTTGTTTTCTTGTTTGCCGACGTTTATAATATATAATATAATATATATATTAATTTTAAGAATTAATTATATATTATATTCATGTGCATAGTTGACTTGTAATTTTTAGTCCGTTGCGTCGAGCGTTGAGAGTTGACTTTGGTCCCGGTTCCGGTTTTTCGAACGTCCTTGCGTATAATTTAATATCTTGTACTTTGCGTTTCGCATATTGTATTCTTGTAATTTTGAGACGTTTCTCATCAATAATTTGAACCACTTTGATTGTACTTTGTACTTTTGAACTTTTTGGTCGTTTGCGTCTTCAATTCGTCGAATCGGTTTTTTATCTTCACCTTTTATTATTTAAACGAATATTACTTGTAAATAGAACAATTGCAACTAAAAGCTTGTCTTTCTTGAGGGATAATGCTATTAAATATATGTTCGTTTTTAGCATTATCAGGAATTTAACCTAATGTGTGAAACAACTTCGGCGGAAACCTTTACACTTTGCGTCGGTACAAATAAAATGCAACCTACCTTTTCATTACCTGTAGCAACATAATATAAAGTATCTAGCAAGCGAGTCATATTGTAACGACCCAACCCTCATTATAACAAAAACACGACACAAAAAAAAATATTTCTGTGACTGCCCATCTGGACGGCGTCCAGAAATCGGGACGGCGTCCAGCACTTAAAACTGGGACGGCGTCCAAGGATTTGGGACGGCGTCCTAATGAACTAAAACCTACTGATAATTTTGCCTTTACTCGTGTGCGAAAAACCCGACTCCCGACACTTTTCAGCGAAACCAATTATCACATCACATCAATATATGTAAAACTAAGAGATTCCCACAATAAAAACCAAGTTTACATCACCGGGCCCACAACGACCCGTTTTACAATTTCGTTCAAAAATATAAGTTTCGACCACAAAAGTTTAAATACCAAATGACACCTAGAGCATGGTGTTTGGGGTTAAACTACCTAAATCTTGGCCGAACTTTCCATAAAGCTAAAACCCCCGAGGTGTCACTAGTCCAAGCGAATACCTTTTCCTTTATCCAAGCTGGATCCTAAAAAAGTAAACAACGAGAGGGTAAGCTTACGCTTAGTGAATGCAACAATTATACATATACATATATAATACACCTACTTGCATGCACTTACACAAATACCTCATACACGCTAGCAATTTACAAAGCATACCATCGCAAGTATAACTCTAAACTCTTCAAGATCACAAGCTAGCACATCAATAGCATATATATATATATATATATATATATATATATATATATATATATATATATATATATATATATATATATATATATATATATATATATATATATATACTACAACACAATGTGTAATTATGGTTAACCAATAACACAAGGGAATGGTACTTCGAATTTCCCGTCGGTGTTCGTAACAACCGTTAGTGTACAACGACATATATCACTAACCCCTAGGCGACACGGACAACGAAATATCCGTTCAAGCAATCGTTAGTGTACAACAAAATATATCACTAACTTTTGGGCAATTTGGACAACGAAATGTCCATCGCTAGTGTACAACGAGATATATCACTAACTCTCGGTGGTATAGACACGTATACCCGGCCCCAACCCCCGCCCTACAAATAGATACATTATATACACACATGTATAATCATTCCACTCACCTTGTCGTCTAGGCGAGATTTCCAATAACAACTTGAATTCTTCAAAGCGAGTCACCTAACACAATTAACTCTCAATTAATACACATAACAAATTGGACTTTCCACCAACTAGTCTAACTAGTGCATTTATGGCCCAAATGGGTATTTATGACCCATTTGCCCTAAAATCACCAACTCAAGGTCCAATTCCCCAACTAATCACTAAAAGCTAGTGATTAAGGTTCTAAGACTTCCAACAACTCATAACTAGGGTGTTTTCATACCCAATTTAACCCGCTAGGTCAAACTCACCCATTTGACCCATGTCAAGTCAACTATGAACCCTAACAACACTTTTCACTAACAACACAAGTGAGCTAGTGATTTATTAAACCTTTAAGACTCATTAACACCAATTATGACTTTGAAACCCTAGGTTAGTAACTCATTAGTCTTACATGAACCATCTTTACCCAAAATCCCCAAAATCACCACATATGGGTTTTATGTTCAACCCTAACCCAAACCCTAACCATTTAACACTAATTAAGTAGGGAAATGGAGATTAGGACTTACCACCACTATCACCGTGTAGCTAGCGACTAGATGAACAACTTTACAACGTGAGCTAAGACCCGAAAATAACTTCTTCCTCCTTTGCTTGAGCTCTTTCACTCTAGGAATCACTCTCTCTCTATAATGAAGTGAAGAAGATGAGATTGGTGTAAGTGGAGTAATGACTCCACCAAAACTGATCTAAAGGCCTTAAACTCTTTCCGTTGTGAAAGAACCAAAATACCCTTCTTAAAATATCAAAAACCAACAGCTGGCCCGCCAGTTGTTCTGGACGGCGTCCCAATAATCTGGACGCCGTCCAGCGTTTTGAACTTGGACGGCATCCCAAGCCTTTGGACGGCGTCACACGTGCTGAACCAAAACAGGATGTTACAACTCTCCCCCACTTGAACCGGATTGCGTCCTCGCAATCCACGCCGCATGACACGCAGGAAGATAAACCAACACAAACTCTTCGAGTTCCCACATAAATTCGGAACCTTTACTATGACACCATTGGACTTTAAAAGTTCTTACCTCTTTGTTACGCAACATTTTCACCTTTTCATCAAGTATAGCAATCGGCTCTTCGACATACTCTAACTTGTTGTTTAACTCGATCTCATCTAGTGGCATCCATGAAGAATCATCCGCAAGACACTTACAGAGATTTGAAACATGAAATGTATTATGGATCCCCGCAAGCTCTTCGGGTAATTCCAACCGATAAGCAACTTCACCAACACGAGCCAAAATCTTAAATGGCCCAATAAATCGAGGAACTAACTTTCCCCGTTTTCGAAACCGAATAATACCTTTCCACGGTGAAACCTTAGGCATCACCATGTCACCTTCTTGAAACTCGATCGGTCGCCTACGTTTATCGACATAAGACTTTTGTCTATCTTGCGCCGCCTTTAAACGAGTCCGAATCATATCGATTTTGCTATTTGTCTCCATTACCAAGTCGGTGCTCCCGACTTCCCTTTGACCCACATCACCCCAACAAATCGGGGTTTGACACCTCCTACCGTATAATATCTCATATGGTGGCATTCCAATACTAGAGTGAAAACTATTATTGTACGAGAATTCCACCAATGGCAAATGTTCGTCCCAACTACCGCCAAAATCAATAATACACGCACGTAACATATCCTCCAATGTTTGATTCGTACGTTCTGTTTGACCATCCGTTTGAGGAAGATACGCCGTACTCATATTCACCCTCGTACCCATGTCTTCATGAAACTTCTTCCAAAATCGAGAGGTAAAACGCGTGTCCCGATCCGAAACAATTGACGCGGGAACGCCATGTCTCGATATCACTTCCTTAATGAACATCTACGCAAGCACCTCCGATGAAATTGCTTCTTTAATAGGAAGAAACAACGCACTCTTCGTAAATCTATCGACAATCACCCAAATAGTGTCAAATTGTGTTCTTGCCGTTTTCGGCAACTTGGTAATAAAATCCATGGTAATATGCTCCCACTTCCACATCGGAATTTCTAGCGGTTGCAACTTACCATACGGCTTTTGGTGTTCGGCTTTAACTTGCAAACACGTGACGCATTGCTCAACATACTTAACAACGTCGCGTTTCATGCCCGGCCACCAATAATCTTTCTTCAAATCATGGTACATCTTTGTCGCCCCCGGATGTATGGAATACTTAGACTTGTGCGGCTCATCAAGAAGCACTTTTCGGAAATCACCCATCTTAGGCACCTACACTCTTTCTTAAAAAGACAATAAACCACGCGAACCCATCGTAATGAATTCCGATTGCCCCACAATTCGTTCCGCATGCTTGTTGTGAACGTAAGCCTCTATTTGAATCACACCAAGTTTTTCAAGAAAATCGTTAGTAATAATCATACGTAACAATCCCAATCGTAACGCCGGGTGGAGGCTCTTTCGGCTTAACGCATCCGCGACCACATTCGCTTTGCCCGGATGATAAAGTATCTCACAATCATAATCCTTCACCACATCCATCCATCTACGTTGAAGATAATTCAAATCCCGTTGATCAAAAAGATGTTTCAAACTCTTGTGATCCGAATAAATCGTACACTTGACACCATACAAGTAATGGCGCCAAATTTTCAAAGCATGGACCACCGCCGCTAATTCGAGATCATGAGTCGGGTATCTCTTTTCATGTTCCTTTAATTGGCGAGAGGCGTAAGCGATGACTTTACCTCGTTGCATTAGAACACACCCGAGCCCATTCAAAGAAGCATCACAATAGACCGTCATATCATCTACACCTTCCGGCAATACTAAGACTGGAGCTTTACACAATTTCTCTTTCAACAATTGAAAAGCGATTTCTTGTTCGTTCTCCCAATTGAATCTCGTATTCTTCCTTGTCAACTTAGTTAATTGAGAAGCAATCTTTGAAAAGTCTTGGATAAACCGACGATAATAACCGGCCAATCCGAGAAAACTTCGGATTTCCGTAGGCATAGTCGATCGTCCCCAATCCTTCACCGTCTTTATCTTCCCCGGATCCACTTGAATACCATCCTTGTTCACAATATGGCCAAGGAATTGAACCTCCCTTAGCCAAAATTCACATTTTGAGAATTTAGCATACAACTTCTCTTTTCTCAACATCTTCAATACTTCGCGCAAGTGGTGTTCATGTTCCGTCATGCTCTTAGAATAGACAAGAATATCGTCAATGAACACAATTACCGACTTGTCCAACATAGGTTGGCACACTCGGTTCATAAGATCCATGAATGCCGCCGGTGCATTCGTAAGACCAAAAGGCATAACCACAAATTCAAAATGCCCATAACGTGTACGAAAGGCCATTTTCACGATATCTTCCTCACGGACCCGCATTTGATGATAGCCGGACCGTAGGTCAATTTTAGAGAAGTACGTCGCGCCTTGAAGTTGGTAGAATAAATCGTCAATCCTAGGCAACGGATAACGATTTTTGATCGTCACTTTATTTAACTCCCGATAGTCGATACACATCCGTATACTTCCATCCTTCTTTTTCACGAATAAAATCGGAGCACCCCATAGCGAAGCACTCGGTCGAATAAAACCCTTCTCAAGTAACTCTTGAATTTGATTCAACAATTCTTGCATTTCCGTCGGTGCTAAACGATAAGGAGTTTTAGCAATGGGAGTAGCTCCCGGAACCAACTCAATGCGAAATTCAACTTGTCTTTCCGCCGGAACACCCGGTAAATCATCCGGAAAAACATCTTCAAATTCACTTACCACCGGAATTTCACGAATGGGTGGTGGCTCATCACGAGTATCAACAACATGGGCAAGGAAAGCCATGCTACCACTAACAAGGAAATGACGTGCCCGTGCAAAAGTACATACCGGTACAAGTCTTCTACGTTTATCACCATGAATGATTAACTCTCCCCCACTTGGGGTCTTCACACGAATAGACTTTTCATGGCATGCAATATCGGCTCTATTATGATCGAGCCAATCCATACCAACAACAATGTCGAAATCACCCAAAGTCATCGGGATGAGGTCAATTTTAAAGTTTTTGGCACCAAACACAACATTACAATTTTTACACACATCAACTACTAGCACCGTCTTGCCATCCGCTATTTCGACTTCTACCGGACGACTTAACTTAGATAATGGTTTATTAAGTTTAGGCACAAATTTTGGAGACACAAACGACAAATTTGCACCGCTATCAAATAGAATCCTAGCCGGATTAGAGTTAACCATGAAAGTACCTGAGACGACTTCATTGGATTGCTTAGCTTCATCATTGGTCATCAAATAATTACATACCCTTACCGACCCCGCCGCCTTCTCTATTCTCTTAACTTGATCATTTCGGAGTTCGGGACACTCTGACTTTTGGTGCCCTTCTTGTTGACAATTAAAACACGTGATCACATTAGTACGCGGTTTTGGACAATCACGAGAGTAGTGACCTTTTTGCCCACAATTGTAACATGTGGTCACGTGAACACTAGGAGCACCTTTCTTCACACTACCAACACTTTCGGACACACCCTTGCTTTTCTTGTTGAAGTAATTAGATGCCCCAAATTTTCTCTTACTCGACCCATAACTAACCACCGAAACCGGAACCGGAGCTTGCGCTTCAAACCTTTTCGCCACCGCCAAAAGCTTAGCAAAAGTCTCAACGTGACCAATACTAATCTTACCCTTCAAATCATCTCTAAGGGTCGCATGAAAGTCTTCCATTAACAATTGATCATTCCCCACATACTAGGGGCAAAAACGCGCCTTGGCGAGAAAATTGGTTTTGAGAGTGTTTACGTCCAAAGACCCTTGACACATGTTCCTTAACTCGTTGCGCAATTTGGAAAGATCCGCTTGCGTACGATACTCAAGGAAAAACTCCTTCTTGAAATCCGCCCAAGATAACCCTACAAAAGCCTCATCACCCACCATATCAATCTTGCCATTGAGCCAATCTTTAGCATGACCCCTTAACAAACTAGTAGCAAGCCTTGTTTTCTTTTCGGGAGGGCACTCGGTCGTGCGAAAACAACCTTCAATATCGAAAATCCAAGCCGCACTCTTCATGGGGTCGGGATCCCCGTGAAAGTGAGGAGGCTTAGTTGCCAAGAAGTTCTTATAGCTAAACTCCAACTCACCCACATTTTGAGGTCTAGGGAACCTCCTTTCAACTTCTTCTTTAACGGCATTAGTCATCCGTTCTTGAATCATATCGACAATTTGTTTCAAAACCGACTCTTCAAATATTTGTTTAACCTTCCGAGAGAATACCGAAACATAGTTTTCTAGAGCGGCCTCTATCTTAGTGGTCATTTCGTCCGCTTCCTCCGTATGAGAAGGACCACCATCGCCATTTGTATCCATTCCGTTTCTCGTCTTCATTCTAAAGATTAAAAACGGATTAGGCATCACCAACGAATTTATACACATATATACCTATGCATATGACCGCACACACACCACATCTAACTCAATACTTGTCACACATCCTTGCTTGACTTGACTTGCAACCGTAATAGTGGTCGCGACTCACTATTATGCTCACATGCCGTGCCATGCTCAAACGTATCACAATCATCTTGCTCGATGTTCAAAACAATAACACACGATTAGTAACATCGTAATATAGCATAGTTAGTCCGCCTATGCATCAAAGAACTAATCCGACCCCGCACCGACCCGTAGTCCTACAAGTCCCACATATAATTCAACAACACAAAAGTCTAAGTCTAGGCGCCTATCTCAAGTCACTTAAATCCCTTAGACCATGCTCTGATACCACTTGTAACGACCCAACCCTCATTATAACAAAAACACGACACGGAAAAAAATATTTCTGTGACTGCCCATCTGGACAGCGTCCAGAAATCGGGACGGCGTCCAGCACTTAAAACTGGGATGGCGTCCAAGGATTTGGGACGACGTCCCAATGAACTAAAACCTACTGATCAGTTTGCCTTTAATCGTGTGCGAAAAACCCGACTCCCGACACTTTTCAGCGAAACCAATTATCACATCACATCAATATATGTAAAATTAAGAGATTCCCACAATAAAAACCAAGTTTACATCACCGGGCCCACAACGACCCGTTTTACAATTTCGTTCAAAAATATAAGTTTCGACCACAAAAGTTTAAATACCAAACGACACCTAGAGCATGGTGTTTGGGGTTAAACTACCCAAATCTTGGCCGAACTTTCCATAAAGCTAAAACCCCCGAGGTGCCACTAGTCCAAGTGAAAACCTTTTCCTTTATCCAAGCTGAATCCTAAAAAGGTAAAAAACGAGAGGGTAAGCTTACGCTTAGTGAATGCAACAATTATACATATACATATATAATACACCTACTTGCATGCACTTACACAAATACCTCATACACGCTAGCAATTTACAAAGCATACCATCGCAAGTATAACTCTAAACTCTTCAAGATCACAAGCTAGCACATCAATAGCATATATATATATACTACAACACAACGTGTAATTATGGTTAACCAATAACACAAGGGAATGGTACTTCTAATTTCCCATCGGTGTTCGTAACAACCGTTAGTGTACAACGACATATATCACTAACCCCTAGGCAACACGGACAACGAAATATCCGTTCAAGCAATCGTTAGTGTACAACGAAATATATCACTAACTCTTGGGCAATTTGGACAACGAAATGTCCATCGCTAGTGTACAACGAAATATATCACTAACTCTCGGTGGTATAGACACGTATACCCGGCCCCAACCCCCGCCCTACAAAGAGATACATTATATACACACATGTATAATCATTCCACTCACCTTGTCGTCTAGGCGAGATTTCCAATAACAACTTGAATTCTTCAAAGCGAGTCACCTAACACAATTAACTCTCAATTAATACACATAACAAATTGGACTTTCCACCAACTAGTCTAACTAGTGCATTTATGGCCCAAATGGGTATTTATGACCCATTTGCCCTAAAATCACCAACTCAAGGTCCAATTCCCCAACTAATCACTAAAAGCTAGTGATTAAGGTTCTAAGACTTCCAACAACGCATAACTAGGGTGTTTTCATACCCAATTTAACCCGCTAGGTCAAACTCACCCATTTGACTCATGTCAAATCAACTATGAACCCTAACAACACTTTTCACTAACAACACAAGTGAGGTAGTGATTTATTAAACCTTTAAGACTCATTAACACCAATTATGACTTTGAAACCCTTGGTTAGTAGCTCATTAGTCTTACATGAACCATCTTTACCCAAAATCCCCAAAATCACCACATATGGGTTTTATGTTCAACCCTAACCCAAACCCTAACCATTTAACACTAATTAAGTAGGGAAATGGAGATTAGGACTTACCACCACTATCACCGTGTAGCTAGCGACTAGATGAACAACTTTACAACGCGAGCTAAGACCCGAAAATAACTTCTTCCTCCTTTGCTTGAGCTCTCTCACTCTAGGAATCACTCTCTCTCTCTCTATAATGAAGTGAAGAAGATGAGGTTGGTGTAAGTGGATTAATGACTCCACCAAAACTGATTTAAAGGCCTTAAACTCGTTCCATTGTGAAAGTACCAAAATACCCTTCTTAAAATATCAAAAACCAACAGCTGGCCCGCCAGTTGTTCTGGACGGCGTCCCAATAATCTGGACGGCGTCCAGCCTTTTGAACTTGGACGGCGTCCCAAGCCTTTGGACGGCGTCCCACGCGCTGAACCAAAACAGGATGTTACACATATACAACCCATTCGATCGGGACGCTTCCGACCCAGCACTAATGTGACGACCCGACAAAATCACCATTGACGGTGCCATCAACTTAGGTCCCGTTACGTGGTCATAGTCAATAAATGAGACGAGTTTGGCCAAAATTATGTCGCATTCATTTGAAACGTGTATGACTTGCAAAGTTTTAAGTAAACCAAACGGTTCAACAAGTATAAGTTTACAAAAGTTAATAAGTATAAATGAAGTAACTTGCGACATAATGTAAGTTGAAAATCACGAATGCTATCAATAGCGTATGCATGTAAACATTAAGTTTGAATCCAAAGGTGCTATCACTAGCGTATGCATGTATGCTTGACCCCAAGCAAGTAATCAAAGTGTGCGGAAGCATGTATCAAGTAGCCAAGTATGAACCAGAGAAACATATAGAAAACTGTCAACGAAAAATGTTGGTGAAATCATAGGTGTATTTGTAAATGTTGTTTTTGAACCACAAGATTTTGTATAGTTTGGTTATCCAAATCGTTTGCATTCCAAAGTTGTTGTACGTTTGTGGAGCACCCAATTATCAAGACTTAACTGTATACGAACCCCGTTATCATAGTGTTAGTACCTACACTATACCCGAAAATATATTTCATCTGCTAACGGTAGCAAACCGTCCGAATGAGGGCTCGTCAAGCCTATGTGATCACATAACATAAGTTCACGTTTACACCCTGCAAGTGTAACTAATGATAATTGAATTGAGGCTTTTTGTTCTAATCCCACGTGGAATGTTTGTTTTCGTACTTGTGTTCAAAGCATACAAGTATGATACGTATATGTTTCTCATCTCATGATTTAAAGCGTAAAAGTTGTTGAAAAGGTGGGACTATGATCTCACCGTAGTTGCATGCCAAAGTACTTGAAAATTAACGTTGTGCAATGAAATTTGCTTAGCCTTGACCCCCAGCTATGAAATTGGTACCAAATTGAAGAGGATGATGCAAGGATCACAAATATGTAATTTGTTTTGTGATGAGCTTCCTAGATTGGATTTAGATGATGATTGAATGGTTTGTTAGTTTGAGAGAAAAAGATGGAAGTAGTAGAGGTGAGGAGGTGATTGAATGGAATGAGTGGTGGTGATGGTGGGTTGACTAGTTGACCTAGTCAATTAGTTTGCCCACTTGGCAACTTTAGTCCCTCGAGTTTGAAAGCGGGTGCGTGAATTAACCAAACTAATTATTTTAAGTACGCAAGAGTAAACGGGAGATGTTATAATTAAATAACGAAATTATTGAAACGCTAGTTAATGGAATGTACGAATCTAGATAACGAAAGATATTATCTATAAAAAAAGACGGGCGTTAAAATAAATTTATGGAAAAAGGTGGGTTATTACATTACCTACACCTTAAAAGAAATTTCATCCCGAAATTTAGTTAGAAGTAGTAGTCGTTGTTTCTTCCTAGAGACCTTGCGTTGCCAATTCTACGAATAAGTGAGGGTACTTCCTTCTCATTTGATCTTGGCATTCCAACGAACTTTGACGATCGGGATTTTACGTTGTTTTTAAAGTTTGGTTTCACGATACATAATTTCAACCGGTTCTGTCCATGAAGTAGAGTTTGTCATCGATAGTAAGCTCATCGAAAAGGGATAACAAGTTCTTGTTCCGCAAGACACTTCTCTAAGTTTGATACATGGAACGTAGGATGAACGAAACTCAATTGAGTCGGAAAGTTGAAACGGTAAGTAACGGGTCCAATACGCCCCAAGATTTTAAAAGGATCAAAATATCGCGGATTTAGCGTTCTACATTTCCGAAACGGATTACATCTTTCCAAGGTGTGATTTTTAATATTACGCGGTCACCCACTAGGAATTTGAGAGGTTTACGTCTAACATCGGCATAGTGGCGATTACGGGCCGTCTTGAGCCTTTCTTGGATTTGAATAAATTTTCTCGGTCGTTCATGAATAATCTCGGGCCTGGTGAATTGATTACATTCACTTGGTTTGACAAAAGGAGAACGACGTTTCCGGTCATGTAAAAATTTCGGATGGTGCGGCATTAATACTCGAATGTTAACTATCATTGTATGAGGAATCGGCTAAAGCCACAATACAATTTCGTGATATGTTTTCCAAGGTTTGAATCGTATGTTTTCTTGGTCCGTCGGTTTGTAGATGATACGCGGTACTCATGTCTAAATGTGTTTCCAAGGCTTTTTGTAAGTCTAGAAGTGAAAAACGAGCATCTCGATCCGAAATAAATGACAATGGCACACCGTGTCGAGATAGAATTTCTATAATGTATATTTATACAAGTTTTTCCCATCTTGTCGATTTCTAAAAGGCGTTTGTTAGAACAAGTTTCTTATCGGTTTCTGAAAATGTTTGTTAGGACTATTCACCCTCGAGGCGAATACTAGTATAACGTGAAGAGTCTCTCTCTCCATTGAGAATTTAGATAAAGGATTTCCTTACACGGAAGTACGAGTGTAATACGAGAGAACTTTCTGCTTCGATGTGAGCATATTAAGCATTTTGTAGTTCGTCGATAAAAGTGTGCGAAAACGAGATAGTATATACGTGTAACATATGTTTTGAAGTTGAAAGAATTGGTCATTCGTTCAGAAGCATAAATATGATTTGGCAATAATCAAAGGTGTGTCCTTGGTATGGTTGTTATCAATATTCTCGAAGTTTTCGAATGGCAACAAGGAAAAATAAAGTCATGTACATGGCACATGATGGTGATTAGGTTGATCGAGTACAATCACCACCACGAGTCATTAGAAATTTGGTATGACTTACCATAATATAACCACATTGATCGAGTGTCGTTATATTACGCTAACTCATACCTCCATTCCCACATCACTCCATAGAATAAAGTTCGTGTAGTCATGAAGATTTAAAATGGGTAAAGTGTAACGGCATCTCTAACGTGACTCGTATTTAATCGAAAGAATTAGTGCAACTCTGAAGATGCGTTTCCCGAGGGAAGTGTATAACTGGTTGTTCACGTCAATGCGGTTCAAGTCAAACAATAATGTCTTTAGGTACGAAAAGAGTAACGAATTATGATAACGAGTAGTACGCAATCGTAGTGATAAGCAGTGATGACGATACTCATCTAGAGTAGTGGTGGTAGTAACAAGAAGTGGGAGATAGTGAAGATTACCGGTGTAACATCGATAGTGGTTAGTGATTGCCATAGTGGTGGGAACTTTGTAGTACTCGTGGATAGTAAGCTAGGACGGTGGTGAATAACAACCTGGGAGACAAAGTTCCCGATCTAGTGTAACTAATAAAGTCGTCGTCATCCGTACGCATATGAATCTTGAATTTACGTGTGTTACCAGAAGGTGGCAGAGTACGAGTTCGTATGATGAAAATTTGGTACCATTAAGAAGTTCACCTAAAAAAAAATCCAAGTATAATGCATAAGTAGTCAAGTAAGTGCTATCTATAGCAAATGCAAGTCAGAATGCAATGATTAACTATCCGGTTGTAGTCTAGATTCACTAATGCGTCCTAACGACTCTGTTAGACACACTAATGCACATCTTAGATCCCTACAACCAACGCTCTGATATCAACTGTGACGACCCGACAAAATCGCCATTGACGGCGCCGTCAACTTAGGTCCCGTTACGTGGTCATAGTCCCTAAATGAGACGTGTTTGACCAAAATTATGTCGCATTCATTTGAAACGTGTATGACTTGCAAAGTTTTAAGTAAACCAAACGGTACAACAACAAGTATAAGTTTACAAAAGTTAATAAGTACAAATGAAGTAACTTGTGACATAATGTAAGTTGAAAATCACGAATGCTATCAGTAGCGTATGCATGTAAACATTAAGTTTGAATCCAAAGGTGCTATCACTAGCGTATGCATGTATGCTTGACCCCAAGCAAGTAATCAAAGTGTGCGGAAGCATGTATCAAGTAGCCAAGTATGAACCTGGGAAACATATAGAAAACTGTCAACAAAAAACGTTGGTAAAATCATAGTTGTATTTGTAAACGTTGTTTTTGAACCACAAGATTGTGTATAGTTTGATTATCCAAATCGTTTGCATTCCGAAGTTGTTGTACGTTTGTGGAGCACCCAATTATCAAGACTTAACTGTATACGAACCCCGTTATTATAGTGTTAGAACCTACACTATACCCGAAAATATATTTCATCCGCTAACGGTAGCGAACCGTCCGAATGAGGGCTCATCTAGCCCATGTGATCACATAACATAAGTTCACGTTTACACCCTGCAAGTGTAACTAATGATAATTGTATTGAGGCTTTTTGTTCTAACCCCACGTGGAATGTTTGTTTTCGTACTTGTGTTCAAAGCATAAAAGTATGATATGTATATGTTTCTCATCCCATGATTTAAAGCGTAAAAGTTGTTGAAAAGGTGAGACTATGATCTCACCGTAGTTGCATGCCAAAGTACTTGAAATTTAACGTTGTGCAATGAAAATTGCTTAGCCTTGACCCCAAGCTATGAAATTGGTACCAATTGAAGAGGATGATCCAAGGATCACAAATATGTAATTTGTTTTGTGATGAGCTTCCTAGATTGGATTTAAATGATGATTGAATGATTTGTGAGTTTGAGAGAAAAAAATGGAAGTAGTAGAGGTGAGGAGGTGATTGAATGGAATGAGTGGTGGTGATGGTGGGTTGACTAGTTAACCTAGTCAACTAGTTTACCCACTTGGCAACTTTAGTCCCTCGAGTTTGAAAGCGGGTGCGTGAATTAACCAAACGAATTATTTTAAGTACGCAAGAGTAAACGGGAGATGTTATAATTAAATAACGAAATTATTGAAACGCTAGTTAATGGAAGGTACGAATCTAGATAACGAAAGATATTATCTATAAAAAAAAGACGGGCGTTAAAATAAATTTACGAAAAAAGGCGGGTTATTACAACCAACATTAACGGTCTCGTTCAATTTTCTTTTTCTGTTAACGAACCCATGACCTTCTAAAACCACATCGATCTGCGAATAATGAACATGATAAGGACCCTCACTATAATCACGCCCTCCAAATTATCATCAGACAAACAATCCCTATCGCCATATGCCCCTTACCCAAAACCGAACCTGTGGTTTATGTTTACGTTTTAAGTTACGATTTACATTTACTTAAAACATCTTACGTTTACGTTTATTTAAATCGTCTTACGTTTATGTTTTATGTTTTACATTTATGTTTTATTTTTATGTTTTACGTTTACGTTTTACGTTGACGTTTACATTAAACTTTACATGTTGCGTTTACATTTTACACTTACTTTCTACGTTTTATGCTTACGTTTACACAATACGGTTTACAATTCATGCTTTACGGATTACATTTACGTTGTACACTTGTACGCTTTACGCTTAGCTTTATGTTTTACATTTTACATTTTTCGTTTTACGTTTAAGTTTACTTATTACATTTTACGTTTTACTAATTCCGGAATTTGAAATTATTGAACCAAACACATGATATGATTTTAGATCTTGAAATTTTTTGAATCCCTTGGTATTTCAAATCCCATAAGATTTAAAATTCTCTGATTTCAAATCCTCGAATCAAACGCTACATTAGAGTGAGTTTGATTATATCTCAATTTAAGTGTTTAATGTTGAATCATCCAGCATTCTACTCGTTTGTTTATAATCTCTAAAAACATATTGTATTGAATGAGTCACTATTCAACGGTGAACTATTCATGATTGAAATACTTTCTCATAACTATTTAATCACATAGATTTTTATATGATTTATATTAATAACACTTGTTAAAAAAGATAATATTTTTTTAATATGTAAAATGTTGATAAGGTAATGTTAAATTATTTGCATTGTTTATTTAAAATAACTATCATACAAATTATTGAGAAATATTCAAATAAATTCAACTTTTAAGCTGAGATTCAAGGGACCAATCAGACTACGGTATGTGGCGCGACAATCACATGTGATTCTGCATGTCAATCACATATGATTGTAATATCTAATCACATGTGATTCTGCATGTCAAATTTAATCAAATGTGATTGAAAAAAATTTGAAAAAAAAAAATTTGAAAAAAAAAAAGTTTTGAAATTTTTTCTTCAATCACATGTGATTGGATTTGACATGCAGAATCACATGTGATTAGTTTTCCAATCACATGTGAATAGATTTGACATACTATTTTTTTTTTAAAAAAAATTGTAAAAGAAATAAAATTTGAAAAAAAATTGTCTTAAATTTTTTTTTTTAGAAAAAGATAATTTAAAAAAAAGATTGAATTTTTTTTTCAATCACATGTGATTGTCGTACCACATGTCGCGCTTTAATTAGTCCGTTGAATTTCAAGCAAATTATTGGATTAAAGGGATTACAACTCACAAATTATTATTGTACTATTTATAAACAACTTCATTCAAAACTTCTTAAATCATTCGTATTATAAAACATTCAACTTACTAAACACACCTTTCAATCCATAATTATTTGGTTGAAGTTGTGATGTAGTCTAGCGGTTGGTGGCCTGCCTCCTTTAGGGGAGGTCAGGAGTTCGACCCCCGTTGATTACATATTAAAAAAACACAATTTTATCCATGTCATGAAGTATCCACCGATGACACCTTTCCAATATCGTTTGGGAAGGTAAAGGGGATGGGGGTTTTACTTCGCCGTGCCCTTGGATCGGTTTCAAGGTTTCCTCTCGGGCAGCGATGGAGACGGGGTTATTATCGTTTCATCGGCATAGTTGAAACGCGAGATGATCGCAACGGGTGATTTAGCCCCCCTCAGATGATCCCAATAGTTGTTAAAAAAAAAATAATCCATAATTATTTGGTTGAAGAGTTCCTCCATATCGGTACACCGTTCGAGAATAAGTATACTTAGCGATAACGTCTACTA
Organism: Rutidosis leptorrhynchoides; assembly: GCF_046630445.1. Classification (NCBI taxonomy): domain Eukaryota; kingdom Viridiplantae; phylum Streptophyta; class Magnoliopsida; order Asterales; family Asteraceae; genus Rutidosis; species Rutidosis leptorrhynchoides. The sequence goes on along the minus strand of NC_092337.1, from coordinate 193,340,655 downwards.
TTTAACTCCATTTAAAATAAAATAAAATAAAATAAAATGCTACTCCATAGAATGTTGCAACCGGTAATAAAAAAAACCCAAGTGTATGGAAGAAAAGGTAAGGAGTTTATTGTGGGACCTGGCGTGGGTCCCGATCGACTTCCAATCACAAACCACTACTGTTATATTCTTCTAGAAGATCTTACTAATAGATTGGAAATGGCTGACTCAGCTAGTCATTCGTGTTATCCATACAACGTTTTTGGATAATGTTAGATATATGAATAAATGAATGTTTCGGGTAGTGATATTTACACAATCAATTTTTACAAATACACAACCAAACATGCTTTATAATATTGTACTGTACAACACTGTAAAGCATGTTTAGTTGTGTATTTGTAAAAATTAGTTGTGTATATATCATCACCCGAATGTTTCGTTACTCTCCTTACTACGGTATTACCTCACTATTTATCGCTCACAATCATAAAATAAAAATACACTACATATTAATATAAATAATATCATATTATTTATATATAATTAACTAGATTTTTCTATCTGTACGTTATACGGTTAGAATTTTAATGAAATGTTTTGCTTGTAACTTTGCAGTGATAAAAACTTAGTACAATATAAATATAAACTTATAAAGCTAAGATGTAATATAATAGTATACATTTTAAAAAATACACAATATATATGAATTCGTTTTAATCATTTATAAATATTTGAGAACCTTTAATGATACCACCTTAATTCATTGTGTGATTTGTAATACTAACATTCTTGAAATATAACATTTTACTCAGTGATAAAGTACGCTACACATATGATTGAGAATAAAAGCTTCTCTAAAGACAATGTTATGTTTGTTTTCTTTGACTCTTTGTTTATTAGAAGATGTAACAATTAGAGTACTCATAATTATTCTAGAGAAAAACAATTTCTTTCTTTTCACTATTTATAGACTTATTTTAATTTTTTAAGAGCAGAAAAGAAATTATATTTATCACCAATCAAGTATATACAATGCAGAGAGACCAAAGAGCTCACCACGAAAAAACGAGAGAATATAAAGAAAAACTAAAAAATAGAGTGCAATGTAACTAAAACTATGCATAACGTGTGACGTAACAAAGAACAAAACCATAGCCCTGTAGAGATCACGACAATATATGAACCGAAGGGGGAGGAAAGGTGCAACTCTATATCTCACCGGTAACCATGAATCGTGCATACTTAACCCAAACGTAAGTAGTGTACAAGGGAGCCAACAGTGTTGGCGACCCAACGACAAAGTAGCCCACACACATTTCGCACCATCCATGGCGAAACCAGGGGGACACTGATATCGGCTACAAAGTCACGTTTTTACCCCCGATATTGAGTCCCAAAACCATAAAGTTTCAAACTTTGTCGACAAAATAATCGATTTTTCAGTTAAATTTGTAGATTAAGTAATTAAATAGATGATACAAAAAGAATCAAGAGAATCGGAGCTAAAACGAAGATTCTAGAGCGGAAACGGTGAAAGACGAGAAACCAAGTCACGATCAAGGAAACCAATTTACGATCCAGTGAAATCAGCAAACCAGGGCAGGCCATACGGTTTGCCATACGGCTTGCCATATGGCCTGTCTATAGGGAAAACGGCCTGCCATACGGTCAAAGCAAACGGCCAAGCAAAACGGCTAACCAGAGCAACCGGCTGCCAAAAACGGCATGCCATACGGCTTGCCAATACGGCTTGCCAGCCGTATGCAGGCATATTCCACTTCTATTTAAAGTTTTTTTGTCATCCATTTTCAACACACCTCTCTTCACTCTCTCACTACAATACACTTTCTCACACTAGAGCTTTCAAGGCCTTCTCACCTCCGAGCGGAAAATTAAGTACCCGAAGGCGAACGCCGAAGATTGTACTAGAAGCGGTCTAGAGGATGTCAGCACTTGTAATGGTTCAGATCTTGTGACACCGCTATTTTGTTTTTTATAATAAATATGTGGCGGAAGCATAATATTAATTAAATACGATATCGACATTTGTACAAACCGATGTCACGTGTCATTAAAACAATTTATATATTAACAGGAAGAGACGTAAATACATTCTGTTTTCAAAAGTACACGGTTCATATTCTAAAAGACCACATCAGAGTTAACCCTGTCAAACATAACATCATCATGCCCGTCTTCTCCCAAAAGCACTATCTACAAAAGCTAACAACCTGCAGGGAGGAGATGGAGGGGAATTAGCACGAAGCTAAGTGAGTATGACTAACTACAGACCATAGCATACATAAGTGTTATACTAATCATGTCACAATAGTCTAACACACAAACATCACCCAAGTGCCGTCTACAGAGACTCTGGCGGCTCGGCCAAACCATTAACCACTAGCTGATCGGACTGGGGCTTACCAGAAGTTCCTCCACCACCGTATGTATATACATAATCCACACGCGACGGACACGTCATTCACATATATATATACACCACGGCTGTCTAGGCTACCACAGAGGAACCCAACCCGCAGGTTGATCTCTCCTACCGAGGCTACCACACAATAGGGACGCACTGGGCTCCAGCAGACGAGCATTAACCAACATGCAATCATCACAACGTACTAACTAACCACATCAATAAGTATAACTAACAAGCATGGCAATCATAATATAACATGCTTCTATATACTCTATTCTTCAGTTAGTCCCACTCACCAAATACCAGCAAACGAGAAGGTGTTCAGCTATCTAATCATGTGAGAAAATACCAGCAATCATAATATAACATGCTTCTATATACTCTATTATCTTTCTCCTTTTCTCCTGAGAAATACATATATACGAGTTAGTTTATGTCCATAAACACCAAATAACACAATACAGAAAATTTTGTCAGAAAACTGTCCGCTAAAAAATTTCTGCTTAACACTTGTGCACTTTCAAAATTTACATCCTAAATACCAAAATACAAACGGGCAGCATAACGGCTAAAAATCATCACTTAGGTAAAATATTCTGCCTTGGACACTCAGTCGGTCGACTGGCTCTTACAGTCGGTCGACTGTCTATACAATCGGTCGACTGAAATTACCAGTCGGTCGACTTATTTGGTATTTCCACAATCGGCTGAAAGTCAAACTCAATCGGTCGGTTCACTCGCCAGTCAGTCGGTCCACTACATCAGTCGGTCGACTGTCAACCGACAGTCGGCCGACTGTGTTCATCATCTGCAGATTCTGAACACAACCTACGGACTTCAAGCTAAATTCACCAAAACTGGATCTAGAGCTCGTTTTCGACACCAAAACTTACCACAACTCAATTACTACATGTCATAGACTATAAACCCACAAAGTTTGGACCATAACAACATCAAATCCATAGAATTTGATACAAAATCAAGCTTTTGAAGAATTACACTTAAAAACACCATTTTCACACTAAATTGATCATGAAGGCTCATGATTCATACCTTAAAAGAATCAGTAGAGTGTAAAGAACGTGATTTCAAAACCAATTCGAGCTCAAGATCAACTATGGGGAATTAGGGTTTGGTAGTTGGAAGGGATGAGAGTATGGAGTGTGTTTGGGAATTTTCTAGAAATGGGAAGAACACAGCCCACTAGTTACTTAATTGTGGATAATTCCCACACTGTGTGACACACGGGTATTTATCAGTTATCTGATATCTTTCGTACATCATTTGGCAAACCAAACGAAGTCCAAATTAAATAAACAAACCTGTTCTGTGACCCTTGTCACAAACTGGTCCTAACCACATCATTAATTAATAATAAACATTAAATAAAAATAAAAGCATATAGTAACACAATACAACTTAAGGGCAATCTAGTAATCTTACATCTAGGCCCGATTGAGGATGTTACAAATCTACCCCCCTTAAGAAGATTCCGTCCTCAGAATCTGGTCAAGGTCAAACAACTGGGGATAGCGCGCCCTCATTAACTCCTCGGTTTCCCACGTCAAGTTAGAACCTAAACTGTGCCGCCATTCCACTAACACCATAGGAATCTGTTTCTTTCTTAGCTTTGTGACTTTCTTGTCCACTATTCTAACCAGCTCTTCTACTAACTTCTTAGTTAAATCAACTTTCAAATCCTTCAATGGAAGAATCTGACTTTCATCGTCTACTTTACACTTTCTTAAATAACAAACATTGAACGTGTTGTGTATTCCTGCTAACTCTGATGGAAGATCTAAAACAACAGTCTGATTATTCAAAATTTCTTTGATCGGAAATGGTCTAATAAATATCGGTGCTAGTTTACCACGCTTACCAAATCTGATCACCCCTTTCCACGGCGAAACTTCCAAATATACACGATCACCTACATTAAATATCACCGTACGTCTGCGCGGATCAACATACATCTTTTGTCTATCTCTAGCTGCTTTTAACTTTTCACGTGCAATTTCGACCTTTTCTGTGGTTATTTGAACAATTTCGGGACCTGCAAATTGTTTCTCACCTGCTTCTAACCAACATGTCGGAGTTCTGCATTTTCGACCATACAACATTTCATATGGCGGCATTCCAATACTCAAATGATACGAATTGTTGTAAGCAAACTCTATTAGTGGAAGATGCGAATCCCAAGAACCACCATATTCTAAGACACATGCTCTCAACATGTCTTCTAACGTTTGAATCGTTCGTTCACTCTGACCCTCTGTTTGTGGATGATATGATGTACTTAAATTCACACGCGTACCCAGATTCTGTTGTAAACTGTTCCAGAAGTTTGATACAAACCTAGTATCTCTATCGGAAACTATTGACAACGGTATACCATGTCGACTAACAATCTATTTCAAGTACAATTCTGCCAAATCACTTAACGAAGCTGTTTCACGAGTAGCTAAAAAGTGAGCACTCTTTGTTAAACGATCCACAATCACCCAGATCATGTCGTGTCCTTTCTGGGTTCTGGGTAACTTGGTTAAAAAATCCATCGTTATATGATCCCATTTCCACTGAGGAATTTCTAACTGTCTTAGAGATCCGTATGGTTTCTGATGTTTTGCCTTAACTTGCGCACAAATATGACATTTTTCGACAAAATTCGCAACATCTGTCTTCATTGTCGGCCACCAATACAATGTTTTCAAGTCTCTATACATCTTTGTACTACTTGAATGCACTGATAATCTCGATTTATGCGCTTCAGTAAGGATTAAATCCCTCAAATCTCCAAGCATAGGCACCCAAATTCGATCTTTATAGGTCTTTAATCCTCTAGAATCATTGCATAGGTCAAATTTTCTTTTAGTCATTTGTTCAGTCTTTAGGTTTTCGTCATTCAAAGCTACTAACTGAACGGTTTTCAATCGATCCATCAAGTCTGAAACTATTTCAATTCTCATAAATCTAACATTTTCGATGATTTTCTTGCGACTCAGAGCATCTGCGACCACATTTGCTTTACCCGGATGGTACTTAATCTCACAATCATAGTCTTTAATCAATTCTAAACATCGACGTTGCGCATATTTAATTATTTCTGCGAAAAGATATATTGAAGACTCTTATGATCTGTATAGATTTCACAATGTGTACCATACAAATAATGTCTCCAAAGCTTCAAAGCAAACACAACTGCAGTTAACTCTAAATCGTGAGTAGGGTAGTTTCGTTCATGATTCTTCAACTGTCGTGAAGCATACGCTATAACTTTATTTCTCTACATCAAAACGCAACCCAAACCTGCTCGTGACGCATCACAGTAAACTACAAAGTCTTCTGTTCCCTCTGGTAAAGCTAAAATCGGCGCTTGACATAACAACTGTTTGAGAGTCTGAAAAGCCTTTTCTTGTTCATTAGTCCATCGAAAGGCTACATCTTTTCTAGTTAACTTATTCAACGGACCTACTATTTTAGAGAAGTCTTTGATAAATCGGAGGTAATAACCTGCTAAACCCAGAAAACTCTTAATTTCTGTCGGCGTTTTCGGTGAGTTCCAATTCATTACGGCCTCTATCTTAGACTAATCTACTTTAATACCCTGTTCACAAATCACATGACCCAGAAACTGTACTTCCCGCAGCCAAAATTCACACTTGGAGAACTTAGCATACAACTGTTCCTGTTTCAGAAGTTCTAACACCAACCTCAGATGCGTAGCATGATCCTTTTCAGTTTTCGAATATATTAAAATATCATCTATAAAAACAATTACAAACTTGTCGAGATACTGACGACACACCCTGTTCATTAAATCCATAAACACCGCTGGCGCGTTTGTTAACCCAAATGGCATAACTAGAAACTCATAGTGGCCATATCTTGTTCTGAATGCTGTTTTCGGTATGTCGGTCTCTGCAATACGTACCTGATGATACCCTGAATGTAAATCAATCTTTGAAAAGTAGGAAGCACCCTGTAACTGATCAAATAAGTCATCTATTCTTGGTAATGGATACTTATTCTTGGTTGTTCTCTTATTTAAGTCGCGGTAATCTATACACATACGAAGCGACCCATCTTTCTTTTTCACAAACAAAACAGGAGGACCCCACGGTGAAGAACTTGGTCGGATAAACCCCTTATCTAACAGTTCCTGAATTTGAGACATCATTTCTCGGATTTCTGACGGAGCTAATCTGTAAGGAGCTTTTGCAACTGGCGTAGCACCTGGAACCAAATCAATTTTATACTCTACTTCACGTACTGGAGGTAACCCTGGTAAATCATCTGGAAATACTTCGGGAAATTCTGATACAACGGGAATATCGGTCACCTGTTTCTTCTCTTTCTTAACATCAATCACGTAGGCTAAGAATGAATCACACCCTTTCGTTACTGCCTTCTGAGCTTTCATTAGGGAAACCATAAGAAAGTTTAATCCATTGCGCTCTCCCCTAGCTATCACTCGGGATCCGTCGGCCAAACGGAAAGAAATCATCTTCTTATCACACTTAATATTAGCTCTATTAGCTCTTAACCAATTCATACCTATGACTACATCAAAGCTATGTATAGGCATCAACAAACAGGTTAAATGGAAGGAATGGCCGTCAATTTCGATGGTAATTCCAGACACAGATGATGTGCATGGAACCATTTTACCATCAGCTACTTCTATCCCCAAAGGCTCATCTAACATCCTAATGGGCAACTTCAACTTATCACAGAAGCCTAAGGACATAAAAGACCGATTCGCTCCAGAATAAAATAACACACGAGCTGGCAAGGAATTAACCAAGAACATACCGGTAATGACGCCATCGGTAGCGGTTGTAGTGTCTACCGTCATCTGAAACGTCCTTGCCTCTGCTGTTGGAGCATTCTTTCTCTTCTGCCCGACAGTAGAAGCAGAAGATCCCCCAAAAGTTACAGACCTCGCCCCTGACCCTGCTCCAAAACCGGATCTTGACGCAGATGGACAATTAGCAGATCTATGCCCCTCTTGATGGCAACTCCGACAAACATTAGACTTAAAAGAACAAGCAGTTGATTCATGACCTAACACTCTACATTTTAAACACCTTCTGGTCATTGGAGAACACGGGCCAGTATGGGTTGACTTACAAACATTACACCACCCAGACTGACTTGAACCTGATCCACTAATACCAGACTTAATTTTCTGTTTAAACCCGCCTGACTTTTTACAACGAAAACTGGATTGCTTACTCGACTGCTGATTTGACTGTCCACCTGATTGACCTTCTGATTTACCCCCAAAAGATTCACCTTTTGAACTTTCTCTTTTCACTGCCATTATGTCACCTTCAGTAACTTTAGCCATCTCATGAGCCTGTGCTAATGTGGTTGCAAATCTCGCAACTGTTCTATATTCTGGCTTAATCACCTGCATAAAATGTTGAATCTTATCCTTTTCAGTCGGTACCCATTGTTGAACAAACCTTAACTTCGATGTAAAATCTCTGAAAACCTCATCAATCGTCATGTTTTCGATCATTTTCATACTCAGAAACTCATTTTTCAATATTTCCATCTCATACTCAGAACAATACTGCTCACGAACCTTAGCAGCGAACTGTTCCCAAGTTATCTGACTGATCTGTTCTTTGGGTAAAGATGAAGTGATAGAGTCCCACCATTCCATTGCTTCACTCTTGAGAAGCCTACTTGCAAACAGTACCATAGATTCAGGCTCACAGAAACATGCTTCTAATGCTCGTTCCACTTCTCTTAACCAATTGAGCATCACTGTAGGGTTTGTGTGACCACTGTACTCAGGGGGTTTGCAGTCCATAAACTGTTTATAGGTACACTTCCTTCTTTTCTCAGGGACTTGAAATGGATACATCATTTGATTAGGAAAAGTCTGGTTAAATGGAAATGGCATTTGATAGTTTTGATAGGTATTTTGTGGAAATTGTGACTGAGAACTGCCACCGGCTTGATTATAAAAGTTAGGAGGAAAGGTTGTATTTAACACAGTGGTATTAGGGTTCCATTGCGTCCGTTCTTGTTCCAATTCCTTAATTTTCTCCTGAGCTTCTAGTAACCGACTTTGAAGTTCTATTACTTCTTGAGAAGTTTCTTCTTCTGAAGACACATGTCCATCTTCGTCAGGGGCTCTGAATATACCAGTTCCAGGGGCAGCAGGGCCAGTAGCGGTTGCTTCGTTATCTGTCATTGCTGCACTACCACAACACTCACACCAAAGCTTAGTATAAATTCTGTTAGTACTAAAAATTAACACATATCCTGTCCTAATACTCACTTAACCCATCCCCAACATGTTATGTTTGACATGACTCTTCTAAGTTTGGGAACATGACATGTAGATCACAATGCACATGCTGCCAAACTCAGCTCTGATACCAACTTGTGACACCGCTATTTTTTTTTAATAATAAATACGTGGCGGAAGCATAATATTAATTACATACGATATCGACATTTGTACAAACCGATGTCACGTGTCATTAAAACAATTTACATATTAACAGGAAGAGACGCAAATACATTCTGTTTTCAAAAGTACACGGTTCATATTCTAAAAGACCACATCAGAGTTAACCCTGTCAAACATAACATCATCATGCCCGTCTTCTCCCAAAAGCACTATCTACAAAAGCTAAAAACCTGCAGGGAGGAGATGGAGGGGAATTAGCACGAAGCTAAGTGAGTACGACTAACTACAGACCATAGCATACATAAGTGTTATACTAATCATTTCACAATAGTCTAACACACAAACATCACCCAAGTGCCGTCTACAGAGACTCTGACGGCTCGTCCAAATCATTAACCACCAGCTGATCGGACTGGGGCTTACCAGAAGTTCCTCCACCACCGTATGTATATACATAATCCACACGCGACGGACGCGTCATTCACATATATATACACCACGGCTGTCTAGGCTACCACAGAGGAACCCAACCCGCAGGTTGATCTCTCCTACCGAGGCTACCACACAATAGGGACGCACTGGGCTCCAGCAGACGAGCATTAACCAACATGCAGTCATCACAACGTACTAACTAACCACATCAATAAGTATAACTAACAAGCATGGAAATCATAATATAACATGCTTCTATATACTATATTCTTCAGTTAGTCCCACTCACCAAATACCTGCAAACGAGAAGGTGTTCAGCTATCTAATCACTGAACCTTCTCTTTCTCCTTTTCTCCTGAGAAATACATATACACGAGTTAGTTTATGTCCATAAACACCAAATAACACAATACAGAAAATTTTGTCAGAAAACTGTCCGCTAAAAAATTTCTGCTTAACACTTGTGCACTTTCAAAATTTACATCCTAAACACCAAAATACAAACGGGCAGCATAACGTCTAAAAATCATCACTTAGGTACTGGCTCTTACAGTCGGTCGACTGTCTCTTACAGTCGGTCGACTGTCCTTACCAGTCGGTCGACTGACCTTACCAGTCGGTCGACTTATTTGGTATTTCCACAATCGGCCGAAAGTCAAACTCAATAAATCGGTTCACTCGCCAGTCGGTCGGTCCACTACATCAGTCGGTCGACTGTCAACCGACAGTCGGCCGACTGTGTTCATCATCTGCAGATTTTGAACACAACCTACGAACTTCAAGCTAAATTCACCAAAACTGGATCTAGAGCTCGTTTTCGACACCAAAACTTACCACAACTCAATTACTACATGTCATAGACTATAAACCCACAAAGTTTGGACCATAACAACATCAAATCCATGGATTTTGACACAAAATCAAGCTTTTGAACAATTACACTTAAAACCACCATTTTAACACTAAATTGATCATGAAGGCTCATGATTCATACCTTAAAAGAATCAGTAGAGTGTAAAGAACGTGATTTCAAAACCAATTCGAGCTCAAGATCAACTATGGGGAATTAGGGTTTGGTAGTTGGAAGGGATGAGAGTACGGAGTGTGTTTGGGAATTTTCTAGAAATGGGAAGAACACAGCCCACTAGTCACTTAATTGTGGATAATTCCCACATTGTGTGACACACGGGTATTTATCAGTTATCTGATATCTTTCGTACATCATTTGGCAAACCAAACGAAGTCCAAATTAAATAAACAAACCCGTTCTGTGACCCTTGTCACAAACTGGTCCTAACCACATCATTAATTAATAATAAATATTAAATAAAAATAAAAGCATATAGTAACACAATACAACTTAAGGGCAATCTAGTAATCTTACATCTAGGCCCGATTGAGGATGTTACAGATCTCGTCTGTAAACAGTGAACGCCTTCCTTAATTTAATAAAGTTATCTTATTACTTTAAGTTGCTTTCATCTTACATGATTATCTACCCGTTGCAAGTGTTTATTATATGTTGAATATCTTATCTGAAACTTATGATGTTGTTATGCTGAAACCTTGACAGTTTAAAAGTCTAATTTACGGATCACCATTTCCGCTTATTCACGTGGCTATAACCTAGTATTAGGACTTGATCAACCCTAGGGTACAAGGTAAGTAGTTATGTGTGCTTAACGTCACAATAGGGATATAGTACCTACGTACGGTTAATCACTTATCCGTCAAAGAAGAGCTCCCCATTTACGTTGTGATTAGAGTAGGCAATATAGAATTCAGTGAACACTGGCTTGCTCAGAAGCATGATTCGCATCAGAAGTAACATTCTTGAGATGTTGTAAGATGATCTGGGGTTGAGTAAGTGATCGCAAAGGAGTAACCTCTAATCCAATTAGCAGTACCTTAAAATATCTAAGATTGCACATATGTTAATGTTAAGGCATAGCTTAGTATTAAGTAGTGGAACGTTACTGTAGTTAGACCAACTAGGATTAAGAAAAGCTGAGACTTTCCTTTAGGGATATACCACTTTATTCATGTACCTAGGATTCTATCCATAAGGTCGTTTAAACCTTCTAAGGTTAACGTTAGGAGTAGGGATATCCGACTTAGCTAGAATCTTCAAAGCCTAAACTCCTAGTGACACATTAATTAGGTTCATAGCCAAGTTGATTGAGGTTTAGTGTTTATTCTAGGAAGTTAAACTCTTGTAATAGTTCCCTATCAGTATTCTATTCTTCATACATATCCCTTTTACCTTTTTAATCTATGTTACCTTTAGTTAATCTTAATCTATCACCACTTGTCACTAGAGTTAACTATTTAGGCACTTTTATCCCACATAAATGAACAAACATACAAAAATACGAACCTGAGTTATACTTACCACTTACTCGTTAAAAGGAAGACAAGTAGGTGAAATATAGCTAGGAAACCCAGCTAAATATAAATAATAAAACATGTTGGTCCCTTGATTAACAACATGAGTATTGTAGAGGGGGAGGGGGTAATACAATTCTTTTTAATTAACTTAACAGTTAAAGTGGTTTAGTATTCAGCAAGTAATTTAAATAGAGTCTAAGGTAATTTTTGAATGGTTTATTCTTTATTGATTGAATCACAAAGAATTACAACTATCCTTGACGGAATGATAGTTGGTTGATACAGATTATACCTAAGTTATAGCTATCGAGGATATTCTAAAGCTATTACAAGTTTAGACTCTAAATAAATAAACCCACACCACTAGTTGTTACGATAGTGGAAACATCAACTAATAGTAGTCCTATTAACCGTGTAATTGTTCTATTGTCCGCTGGTACATAGGATGTCTGTACTTGTGGGGACAACTGCATCAGAGAGCGTGCTCTCTTCTTTCCTCTTTGGTAGCTATTTGCAGGAACACCCCAAATCGGTTTGGCACCACTTTTGATTAAACAGATAGAACGTTGTGTTCCCTAGGCGTTGACAAAGAATAACACATGTCTGCACATACATTAAACTTCTGCATTCCCACGTGATCTTGTAAGGTCACTTGTCAGCCACCGACGCGTTTCCTTTTCTGTTTAACATTGTCTTCGACTTCTGTTAAATAGTACAATTGATGTAGACCACTCAAGAAACCACTATGCTTGTAATGGAGCATAGATGTCTTGTGTATTAAGCTGCTTTTCAGCCGTGCTGGTTCTTCTATACTGAGTCACTTGATATTCTTAAATTGCTGGCTACACATCTTGTGCTAAATGAAGAATACTGTCTACCTTGTGCTGGTAGACTATGCAGCAAACTAAACACTTGACACAGCACATTTGATGTCTATATATAAAAAAACCTGTACTGGCTACACATAACATTCTAGTGTACATATCTGCTATTTTGTCATAATTAAATCCTTAATTATATTGAGGACTCAACAATCTCCCCCTCTTTGATGATGACAATATCTATGACATAAAGAGTAAAAGACTAAATCCGGCAGTAAGGGACCTAATGAAAATAGGCAGTAAAATTTGTCCCCTTTTGGTTTGTTTTGGGATCTTTTGTTGAGTTATCTATATCTTATAAATTGATATGATTTTGAAGACAAACTCATTTCACATTCATTACAACAGATACATATGATATAGTCAAAACAGACGGTTTTGTTCGTGCGGTGTCGTTAGGACGCAGGGCGTCAAATTTGGTATAGCACAGAGAAGTTGTCGTTTAATTTATATTTTGCGGGGCCTACATTTACGTTTAACTTTCTAATGTAGAAGGTGTAAGTTAACCTAGGGTCGTGCTTTTGAATGGTTTAACGAATTGAAGATCAAGTGGATAATTGTCTTTTATTTAAATTACCTGGATAAAAGATAGTAGTTGGTTTAAGCTAAAATCCTAATTACAGAAAAGTAAATAAAGTGGGAGGATGTTCGGAGTGTGCAGATCAGGGAAATGTTGACCAAGATATCAGTTTGGGTTAGGGAAAGGTAATTATGTTGATATTAAAGCTTATGATTGAAATGGTGTAGATCTGGTTAGATGAGCCAATTACACAGACCTACTTATCTCTAAACTCTCAGAGTTCTCGTGGTTGTATAATTGAAACGTGACAATACCTCGGAGGTTACCCTTAGTAAAGCACTAGGTTTATTAATGAGTTGAGTTCTAATCCTAACCCTCGTTACCAGTTTGGTTAACTGAATAACAACGTGCCGTGTTGATTGAACACTGATCACAAACAGAAGGAGTCCGTCGGGTTAAGTTGAAAAAATCTTAAATGAAAAATAACAACCATTTCATCATACTAATGAGATCAAACCAAGATAAACGTTATACAACATTAAAGTTGATATACTGAAAGTAAAGCATATAGAAACCTAACAGGTACCTAGACAGTTGGTATGACTTAATCCTTGGGCAACAATCAAACAAGGACGTGCAATAGGTTTGGATCATACAGTCAAGGCACTAGCTAGATCTTAACAGCTCCTAAGAGGTCTCTTTGGAATAGTCAATAGGCATAATAGGTCATTCATGTCTCAATTCCTAGGTTCCGTGTCCTAAAAGCGCATTAAATGCCTCTCGGGAACTCCGGCCATACCGAGTTCATAGAATCTTCATATACAGTATAACCAGGGGTCTTAATCCTATGAAGTAGCTAAGTTCATATAGGTGGACAAGTCCTGATTACAACCTAGGTTGGTCAATCCTTAAGATGCTAGCATAAAAATCTATCAGACTTCCTAGTTCAACATAATAACAATAACCGTACTAATTTAACATAATTACGCTAACCCAAACTTCTATCATGGCAACATACAGATTACTTAAGCTATCATGGTAATATCGGAACCCATTATTAAACATAAAAGGTAAGGATACATGTATAATACAAAAGACAAGCGTTTCGGATAAAAACCTGAAAAGGCCAAAGAAATCTGTCTGAGATCACAGTGACTCACCGGGATATCCTCCGAAAAATAAAAGCTAAGCTAGCTACTACTAAAAACTAACCTAAAACATGAAAATATAAAATGAATTGTAAATTGAGTATGTGTTGAAATGGATGGAGAAGGCCCTTTAAATAGACTTGATTTTTGCGTGCAAACGGCTGGCTGGCCGTTTGGCCCGTTTGCCAAGCCAGGCCGTTTGCTTGGGCCATTTGGCAGGCCGTTTTTGATCCAGGCAAGTCGTTTGGCAGGCTGTTTCTGAGCCAGGAAAGCCATTTGGCCGGCCGTTTAGCAGGCCGTTTGGCTTGCCTAGTCAGCCTGATTTCCTGATCGTAACTCGTTTTCTTGTCTTTCACCGTTTTCGCTCTAGATTCTTCGTTTTAGCTCCGTTTTACTTAATTCTTTTTGCATCGCCTTTGTAATTACTTAATCTACAAAATCAACCAACAAAGTGATTATTTTTGCGATAAAGTTTGGAACTTTATGGGTTTTGGGGCCTAATATCGGGGGTAAAAACGTGACTTTTTGGCCGATATCAAATACCCCACACTTAGCTTTGCTTGTCCTCAAGCAAATAGCGGGAATATAAGGATCTTTCTAATAGATTCTCCCTCACCTATCCTAAGATCTTTTTATTATGCCTTCATCAAAAGTCGTCACATCTTTTGAAAGTATTAAAAAAGGTTTCGAACTTCGATGGTTTTAGTCGCTAGGTTCCAATCGCGTCCATAGTGAAAAAGGCGTACTTTCCAACTCTCGGATGTAGAGTATACATGACCAGGCTTCTTACTAGCGGATCACTCATATCACTCAAGTGTTTAGGGTGCCCTAATCTAGTTGTATTTTTGCTCAGAAACCAGTCGTGTAACAGTTCTCATCATAGGCTTGATAAAGCATCGATATCTCCACCGGTTAAGTAAGGACGACACTGATCTTCTTCCTAGGCATTCTTTCTAGAGGAAGATGGGTTATAGGGTTTGGAAATTTTATGGATGGGTGAAAGGTATCCACATCTTTTGATTTTCAGAGAGAATTGATAGATTTTGATTCTTCAGAGTATCCTTTTTGGATAGAGAACGGCCTAAATTCCGTGAGAGTTTTCCTTGGAAGATGCGGATTTTGCTAAGACTTTGTCTAGAATTTTCTCGGCTCTTTCAGTAATTCTCCTCTGGGCAACTTCTCGAGTTTTCTTGCCTTTATTAGAGACTTTGCTCTTTCATTCGTCATTTTTTTAGCATACCCTTTCTTCATAACTTTTGTCTTTCATTCCTGGTGCCCAGAGAGGAAGTGATATTTCACCGAAAATAGGTCTTTGACCTATCAAAAACAATCAGGGGTTCGGAATCTTTTCAACAAGTGCTTTTGAAGCAAATTTTGATCGATCTATCTCTTCATCAATCTCTGGATCTTTTTGATAAATGGAAAGGAAATGAAGGTGAATGGGTAGTGTATTTTGGGAGTGAATTTGGAGTGAAAATTTCTGATTCATCAACTCTTTGTGTGATTTGGTCGGGTTTAAATTGCATGGAGTGGAAACAGAAACAGATGGCTCTTTGTCTTCTCTATTCAGAATGATTTCGGAAGGAGTATCGCACCTACACCACGTATGGCGCTTACTAACCATTGGCCTTGAAACGAATGTCAGAACCAAGTTCTAACTTGAACCGTACATCGTCACACTCATCAATTGAATTGACAAAGTACTATAGATTTGATGGATCGTACAGATACTTTGGGTCCAAAAGTCCTCACTTTTTGGGAGTAGGGTTCGTGCTTGGTCATGCGTAGCCTTTAACATATTTTTTCGAAAGAAATCTTTTGACGTAAACCATGAGTTTTTAGCTTAATCATTCCGTTCTAGTAAATGTTTCGAAAACTAATTTCTAGCAATTTTTATAGAATCTTTCGGGTAAAACGAGGTCAGAATTTTTTCGAAATTACCTATATATTCCTCGCTAGTTACTTTTAGACAAAAGAATTTTTCAAAGTTTGGCTTTTTCACGGTTACTTGTCCTTAAACCTTTATGCAGTACCCCACACTTAGAGGAACATTGTCCCTAATGTTCTCTAGAATAAATTAAGAACAGTGCCTCTAGAATCTCTGAGTTTAGTGCAGGGATGACCCCACACTTAGAGATTTTAGTGCGTGATAATTGAAAGAGATTTGAGGAAAGATTACTTCTATATTGTTGTGCTTTCTACGGTCAGGTTCTCCTAATCATGGAAAGAACCAGTCTCTTGATAAAATTCTGCATGAAGAACAAAAGAGAAATGCAGCATTTCTACTATATATAACTTTTTCATACAATGCTTTAAAAAGATAAAAGTAAAAATTAAATAAAGTAAAGTAGTCTACGGAATACTATCCTGGCCAATGTGCTGAGCTGTGTCTGTGAAGTATCCAAAGAGATCATCATCATCCTCAAGGGACGGCAAATACTCTAATGGTTTCCCTACATCCAGTGCGGGGCTCAAAAGCGTGTCTAGACAAAGGTCCGATGGAAACTCCAGATGTGATAAGCTCGAAAATGGCTCTTCCTCGGGGATGTTCCCGGTAATCTCAAAAACCTGAGCTATGGGTGGCTCTACTGAGATGGTTACTGTCACTAAGTGGCAGCCCTCTGGTGGCTCACGAACAGTGGCCGTCTCCGTAACCGGGGGAGGTGAAATGGCTAGCACAAGTGGCGTAGTGGGAGCAGCGTGAGTCGGAACGGCGGCTATGGCGACTGAATGAACTGAGACTAGAATGGAGTTCCTGGGGGTAGCTTTTTGTGTTAGAGGGACACGGCGTGCTAGCCTGTACGACGAAGGGCCCAGAGTACTCTTGGGCATTCCTTCACGATGCAGGTATGCTCTGAAAGCTCGGTAAAGTCTTTGCTGGTCTCTAAGAACTGCCCAAGTAACATCTGGATCATTCAAGGTGGCTCTATAATGAATCATAGTTTGTGGCTCGCGTGTCTCTAGTAACTCTGAAAACTCAGCTGGTCTCGATGCTAGACGTCGGGAGCATCGCACTGGAGGGGCTGGTGGTGCCGTACTAGTGTCCTCCTCAACACTCTCAATGATCATGCATCTTGGACCTAACTGTCCTGTGGATGGCCTGAATTGATCTGCACTGCTTTCTGAAGAGTAAACTCGGGGAGTTCTTCTCCTGGGAACTGGAATGCAATAAGAAGCTCCTGAACATGCCATTTTTGCTTGAATACATTCAACAAACTTGTAAGTACTAAGTGTAGTGACCCGAACTTTTCCATGTTGATATATATTAATTGAGATTGATATTTACATGACTAAATTTTTCCAACGTGTTAAGCAATCAAACTTGTTAAGACTTGATTAAATGAAATAAGTTTCTTATAGACAATTGATCACCCAAGTTGACCGGCGATTCATGAACGTTACAAATTTGTAAAAACTACATGTTGTGGATATATAGACATATATATATGGTTGACATGATATTATGATGAGTAAGTATCTCACTAAGTATATTAACAATGTGTGATATACATAAGAAATGAGATTACTAAGTTAAGAAACTCGAAATGATATATATAACGATTATCGTTATGATAACGTCTACTAAATACATATGTATCATATTAAGATATTGTAAAACTATATTTAACATGATAAAATGATATTTAAATATATCATTAAGTGTATTAACAATGAACTACATATGTAAAAACAAGACTACTAACTTAATGATTTCGAAACGAGACATATATGTAACGATTATCGTTGTAACGACATTTAACTGTATATATATCATACTAAGATATATTATATATCATAATATCATGATAATATTACAATTTAACATCTCATTTGATATAATAAACAATGGGTTAACAACATTTAACAAGATCGTTAACCTAAAGGTTTCAAAACAACATTTACATGTATCGACTAACGATGACTTAACGACTCATTTAAAATGTATATACATGTAGTGTTTTAATATGTTTTCATACACTTTTGAAAGACTTCAAGAAACTTATCAAAATACTTCTACTTAACAAAAATTCTTACAATTACATCCTCGTTCAGTTTCATCAACAATTCTACGCGTATGCACCTGTATTCGTACTCGTACAAAACACAGCTTTTAGATGTATATACTATTGGTATATACACTCTAATGATCAGCTCTTAGTAGCCCATTTGAGTCACCTAACACATGTGGGAACCATCATTTGGCAACTAGCATGAAATATCTCATAAAATTACAAAAATATTAGTAATCATTCATGACTTATTTAGATGAAAAGAAAATTACATATCCTTTATATCTAATCCATATACCAACGACCAAAAACACCTACAAACACTTTCATTCTTCAATTTTCTTCATCTAATTAATCTCTCTCAAGTTCCATCTTCAACTTCTAAGTGTTCTTCATAAATTCCATAAGTATGGTTTCATAAAAATCAAGAATACTACCAAGTTTGCAAGTTTACTTCCAAGCTTTCTAATCCATTCCAAGTAATCATCTAAGATCAAGGAACCTTTGTTATTTATAGTTGGTTATCTTTATAATTCAAGGTAATATTCATATTCAAACTTTGATTCAATTTCTACAACTATAACAATCTTATTTCGAGTGAAAATCTTACTTGAACTGTTTTCGTGTCATGATTCTGCTTCAAGAACTTTCAAGCCATCCAAGGATTCTTTGAAGCTAGATCCATTTTTCTCATTTCCAGTAGTTTTATCCAGAAAACTTGAGGTAGTAATGATGTTCATAACATCATTCGATTCATACATATAAAGCTATCTTATTCGAAGGTTTAAACTTGTAATCACTAGAACATAGTTTAGTTAATTCTAAACTTGTTCGCAAACAAAAGTTAATCCTTCTAACTTGACTTTTAAAATCAACTAAACACATGTTCTATATCTATATGATATGCTAACTTAATGATTTAAAACCTGGAAACACGATGAACACCATAAAATCGGATATACGCCGTCGTAGTAAAACAGGAGGCTGTTTTGGTTTGGATAATTAAAAACTATGATAAACTTTGATTTATAAGTTGTTCTTCTGAGAAAATAATTTTTCATATGAACATGAAACTATATCCAAAAATCTTGGTTAAACTCAAAGTGAAAGTATGTTTTTTTCATAATGGTCATCAAGATATCATTCTTTCGACGGAAATGACTACCTCTTTAGTAATTTACATGTAACTTAAATTTCTGACTATAAACCTATACTTTTTATGTTTGGATTCTTAAATTAGAGTTCAATATGAAACCATAGAAATTTGATTCACTCAAAACGGATTTAAAATGAAGAAGTTATGGGTAAAACAAGATTGGATATTTTTGATCTTTTTAGCTTCGGGAAATGTTTAACAAATCTATACAAATCATATCCTAGCTAACTTATATTGTATTATACATGTATTCTAATATATTATGTAATCTTGAGATACCATAGACACGTATGCAAATGTTTTGACATATCATATCGACCCATGTATATATATTATTTGAAACAACCATTGACACTCTATATGCAGTAATGTTAGAGTTAGCTATACAGGGTTGAGGTTGATTCCAAAAATATATATACTTTGAGTTGTGATCTAGCCTGAGACGTGTATACACTGGGTCGTGGATTGATTCAAGATAATATATATCGATTTATTTCTGTACATCTAACTGTGGACAACTAGTTGTAGGTTACTAACGAGGACAGCTGACTTAATACACTCAAATCTTTAAAACATAATAAAAATGGTTGTAATTATATTTTGATCATACTTTGATATATATGTACATATTTGTATAGGTTCGTGAATCGATCCGTGGCCAAGTCTTATTTCCGAGGAAGGAAATATCTGTGAAAGTGAGTTATAGTCCCACTTTTAAAATCTAATATTTTTGGGATGAGAATACATGCAGGTTTTATAAATGATTTACAAAATAGACACAAGTACGTGAAACTACATTCTATGGTTGAATTATCAAAATCGAATATGCCCCTTTTTATTAAGTCTGGTAATCTAAGAATTAGGGAACAGACACCCTAATTGACGCGAATCCTAAAGATAGATCTATTGGGCCTAACAAACCCCATCTAAAGTACCGGATGCTTTAGTACTTTGAAATTTATATCATATCCGAAGGGTGTCCCGGAATGATGGGGATATTCTTATATATGCATCTTGTTAATGTCGGTTACCAGGTGTTCACCATATGAATGATTTTTATCTCTATATATGGGATGCGTATTGAAATATGAAATCTTGTGGTCTATTGTTACGATTTGATATATATAGGTTAAACCTATAACTTACCAACATTTTTGTTGATGTTTAAAGCATGTTTATTCTCATGTGAATATTAAGAGCTTCCGCTATTGCATACTAAAATAAGGACAAGATTTGGAGTCCATGTTTGTATGATATTTTGTAAAAATTGCATTCAAGAAACATATGTCGATGTAATATATTTCTATTGTAAACCATTATGTGATGGTCGTGTGTAAACAGTATATTTTAGATTATCATTATTTGATAATCTACGTAATGTTTTTAAAACCTTTATTGATAAAATAAAGGTTATGGTTGTTTTAAAAATGAATGCAGTCTTTGAAAAACGTCTCATATAGAGGTCAAAACCTCGCAACGAGACATAATCAATATGAACGGGACATTTCAGTTGGTATCCGATCGTTGGTATTAGAGAACCAGAAAAATTTACATTAGTGTGTCTTATCGAGTTTGTTAGGATGCATTAGTGAGTCTGGACTTCGACCGTGTTTTCTTTAAAAATGATTGCTTAACATTTTTGTTGGAAACTATATATTATTAACATGTAAATATTATGTGATATATTAATCTCTTAACATGTTTGATATTGTGTGATAGATGTCTACCTCTAGCACAAATCCCATTGACTCACCTAATAATAACGAAGAGTCGAATATATATTGGCAAGATTCACAAGTTCCCGAAGAACCGGAAGAAGAGGAAACGGAACCGGAAGAAGAGGAACCAGAAGAAGAGGAACCGGAAGAAGAAGAGGTTCTGGAGGGAGGAATAGTAGGAACCACAGAAAACCGGTCAAATAAAAGAAAATCCTCAACCAATTGACCAAAGTTAATAATGGTCAATGGAGTTTCCGCTAAGGAAGCAAAATATTGGGAAAATTACCAATTTTCCGATGAATCGGATCCTGATGAGGATTCCGATGATGTTATAGAAATTACCCCAACCCAATTTAATGAGGCAAAAGAAAATAATAAGGGAAAAGGCATCAAAATAGAGAAATCTGATTCCGACCCCGATGAACTTTATATGTACAGTCAACACCTGTATTTTCAATATCGTGACAATAACCCGGGAACCTCTAAACCACCAGGTTTTTCTAAACCAATGCGGAAAACGACGACTCATATTAGAGGAACATCATATATGCCTAGAAGATTAGGAAAAAGAACCTAGTCCAAAGAAGAAGAAACCAGTGATTCAGATTAGTGGGGTGTGAGCATGTTGTGTAATAAATGTATTGTAGTGTGCTTGTACTTTTATGTTCTATGTAAAAAAAGCTTGTATTGTTTGTTATTACGAATCTAATCCTTGTCTATTTTACAGTATAAAAACAAAATGGACGTTAAGGGTAGACAACCGAATATTTTCGAAGACCTACCAGAGGATATGATTGAGGAAATCTTGTCTAGAGTCGGTCAGAATTCATCAGCACATTTAGTTATGGCGAAATTAACTTGTCAAACATTTGAAAGACTTTCCAGAAATGCCTTAGTTTATAAAAGGCTTTCCTTTGATAGGTGGGGTATATCACATTGGGGAGACTTTATGTTACGCCGTGTTTTCTTTAAAGCGTTAAACGCGGGGAACCCAAATGCAATTTTACGCTACGGGTAAAGAACCTATTTTGACTCAACATATCCCAACATAGGATTTCGTGAATTAGAAAGAGCTTCTAACATGCAACATAAAGAAGCATGTTAGGCTTATGGGTTAGTGATGTTCGCTTCTTACCGAAGGGAGAAAAAGAACATCGGATTGCAGCTTTTAAATAAAACTTTCCCACAAGTGACGGATTCAGTAGTTGGGGTGAGAAACAAAGTTTTTAGATTATTACGGGGCTGTTGGACATTACGAAACCCTCGTCCTATTGACGACATTACAACATGCTGCCTAGCTAATGGCCATAACGGTTATTTTCCACAAGACCAAGGATGGGAAGTCGTCTTAGTAAAACCAGAATGCATGACTTGTTTCTGGACTTATGAATTACGTGTCTTTATTTCCTTTGCTAAACAACTTGTGTATTAACTAGATTTATCTTCAAAACTGTCCTGTATCATAGTGTACTATATTTCATGTTATATGTAATATAGCGAAGTTGTAAGTTTGAAGAATATTTGTATGTGATATATTATTATAATCAGTTTTTCATATGGAATTATAGTAGTTGAATTGTATATTAGCTACTAAGTATGAACTTAACGGGTAGGTAGTACCCGAATTTAAACTTATAAAACGCTAATATGAAGAAAAGCTTTTATAAATGAGTTCATATTATGCTACGAGATACTATTGACTACTCTTAATATTCTGTATGATTAAATTGTTTCATTTGACTATTTTGAAGGAAATGGCACCGACTACTCGACACACCTTGAATATGAGCGAAGAGGAATTTCGTGCCTTTCTTGCTTCAAACATAGCCGCAGTACAGGCCGCGCTACATACCAACAATAACTCTGAATCTAGCAATACAGCTAACGGAGCAAGAAATCGTGTAGGATGCTCCTACAAGGAATTCACTACCTGCAAACCTTCAGAATTTGATGGGACCGAAGGACCAGTCGGATTGAAATGGTGGACCGAGAAAGTTGAATCGGTGTTTACCATAAGTAAGTGTGCTGAAGGAGACAAAGTGAAGTACGCTACGCATACCTTCACAGGTATTGCGTTAACATGGTGGAATACCTATCTAGAGCAAGTGGGACAAGATGCTGCTTACGCGCTACCGTGGTCAGCATTCAAGCACTTGATGAACGAGAAGTACCGTCCCAGAACCGAGGTCAATAAGCTCAAGTCAGAACTTAGAGGGTTACGAACACAGGGATTCGATATTACTTCGTACGAAAGACAATTCACAGAATTGTGCCTTTTGTATCCGAGAGCATTCGAAAATGAGGAAGAGAAGATCGACGCTTTGTGAAAGGGTTACCGGAGAGAATCCAAGAAGATATAAGTTCACACGAGCCTGCCTCCATACAAAAGGCATGTAGAATGGCTCACAAACTAGTAAACCAGATTGAGGGAAGAATTAAAGAACAGGCGGTCGAAGAGGCCAACGTGAAGTTAGTTAAAAGAAAGTGGGAGGAAAACGGTGATAAGAGTCACCAAAACAACTACAACTATCCCAACAATCGCAACATCAATCGCAACTACAACAAACGGCACAACAATAACAACAACAACAACTACAACAATCATCCCAACAACAATAACAACCATAACAATGAAATGTCCTGTTCTTATTGATTAAAAACATTCCATATTAATTGATTTTGTTGCGAGGTTTTGACCTCTATATGAGAAGTTTTTCAAAGACTGCATTCATTTTAAAACAAACCATAACCTTTATTTCATCAATAAAGGTTTAAAAAACTTTACGTAGATTATCAAATAATGATAATCTAAAATATCCTGTTTACACACGACCATTACATAATGGTTTACAATACAAATATGTTACAACAAAATAAGTTTCTTGAATGCAGTTTTTACACAATATCATACAAGCATGGACTCCAAATCTTGTCCTTATTTAAGTATGCGACAGCGGAAGCTCTTAATAATCACCTGAGAATAAACATGGTTAAAACGTCAACAAAAATGTTGGTGAGTTATAGGTTTATCCTATATATATCAAATCATAATAATAGACCACAAGATTTCATATTTCAATACACATCCCATACATAGAGATAAAAATTATTCATATGGTGAACACCTGGTAACCGATATTAACAAGATGCATATATAAGAATATCTCCATCATTCCGGGACACCCTTCGGATATGATATAAATTTCGAAGTACTAAAGCATCCGGTACTTTGGATGGGGTTTGTTAGGCCCAATAGATCTATCTTTAGGATTCGCGTCAATTAGGGTGTCTGTTCCCTAATTCTTAGATTACCAGACTTAATAAAAAGGGGCATATTCGATTTCGATAATTCAACCATAGAATGTAGTTTCACGTACTTGTGTCTATTTTGTAAATCATTTATAAAACCTGCATGTATTCTCATCCCAAAAATATTAGATTTTAAAAGTGGGACTATAACTCACTTTCACAGATTTTTACTTCGTCGGGAAGTAAGACTTAGCCACTGGTTGATTCACGAACCTATAACAATATATACATATATATCAAAGTATGTTCAAAATATATTTACAACACTTTTAATATATTTTGATGTTTTAAGTTTATTAAGTCAGCTGTCCTCGTTAGTAACCTACAACTAGTTGTCCACAGTTAGATGTACAGAAATAAATTGATAAATATTATCTTGAATCAATCCACGACCCAGTGTATACGTATCTCAGTATTGATCACAACTCAAACTATATATATTTTGGAATCAACCTCAACCCTGTATAGCTAACTCCAACATTCACATATAGAGTGTCTATGGTTGTTCCGAAATATATATAGATGTGTCGACATGATAGGTCGAAACATTGTATACGTGTCTATGGTATCTCAAGATTACATAATATACAATACAAGTTGATTAAGTTATGGTTGGAATAGATTTGTTACCAATTTTCACGTAGCTAAAATGAGAAAAATTATCCAATCTTGTTTTACCCATAACTTCTTCATTTTAAATCCGTTTTGAGTGAATCAAATTGCTATGGTTTCATATTGAACTCTATTTTATGAATCTAAACAGAAAAAGTATAGGTTTATAGTCGGAAAAATAAGTTACAAGTCGTTTTTGTAAAGGTAGTCATTTCAGTCGAAAGAACGACGTCTAGATGACCATTTTAGAAAACATACTTCCACTTTGAGTTTAACCATAATTTTTGGATATAGTTTCATGTTCATAATAAAAATTATTTTCCCAGAATAACAACTTTTAAATCAAAGTTTATCCTAGTTTTTAATTAACTAACCCAAAACAGCCCGCGGTGTTACTACGACGGCGTAAATCCGGTTTTACGGTGTTTTTCGTGTTTCCAGGTTTTAAATCATTAAGTTAGCATATCATATAGATATAGAACATGTGTTTAGTTGATTTTAAAAGTCAAGTTAGAAGGATTAACTTTTGTTTGCGAACAAGTTTAGAATTAACTAAACTATGTTCTAGTGATTACAAGTTTAAACCTTCGAATAAGATAGCTTTATATGTATGAATCGAATGATGTTATGAACATCATTACTACCTTAAGTTCCTTGGATAAACCTACTGGAAAAGAGAAAAATGGATCTAGCTTCAACGGATCCTTGGATGGCTCAAAGTTCTTGAAGCAGAATCATGACACGAAAACAAGTTCAAGTAAGATCATCACTTGAAATAAGATTGTTATAGTTATAGAAATTGAACCAAAGTTTGAATATGATTATTACCTTGTATTAGAATGATAACCTAATGTAAGAAACAAAGATTTCTTGAGGTTGGATGATCACCTTACAAGATTGAAAGTGAGCTAGCAAACTTGAAAGTATTCTTGATTTTATGTAACTAGAACTTGTAGAATTTATGAAGAACACTTAGAACTTGAAGATAGAACTTGAAAGAGATTAATTAGATGAAGAAAATTGAAGAATGAAAGTGTTTGTAGGTGTTTTTGGTCATTGGTGTATGGATTAGATATAAAGGATATGTAATTTTGTTTTCATGTAAATAAGTCATGAATGATTACTCATATTTTTGTAATTTTATGAGATATTTCATGCTAGTTGCCAAATGATGGTTCCCACATGTGTTAGGTGACTCACATGGGCTACTAAGAGCATATCATTGGAGTGTATATACCAATAGTACATACATCTAAAAGCTGTGTATTGTACGAGTACGAATATGGGTGCATACGAGTAGAATTGTTGATGAAACTGAACGAGGATGTAATTGTAAGCATTTTTGTTAAGTAGAAGTATTTTGATAAGTGTATTGAAGTCTTTCAAAAGTGTATAAATACATATTAAAACACTACATGTATATACATTTTAACCGAGTCGTTAAGACATCGTTAGTCGTTACATGTAAGTGTTGTTTTGAAACCTTTAGGTTAACGATCTTGTTAAATGTTGTTAACCCAATGTTTATAATATCAAATGAGATTTTAAATTATTATATTATCATGATATTATCATGTATGAATATCTCTTAATATGATATATATACATTAAATGTCTTTACAACGATAATCGTTTCATATATGTCTCGTTTAAAAATCATTAAGTTAGTAGTCTTGTTTTTACATATGTAGTTCATTGTTAATATACTTAATGATATGTTTACTTATCATAGTATCATGTTAACTATATATATATCCATATATATGTCATCATATAGTTTTTACAAGTTTTAACGTTCGTGAATCACCGGTCAACTTGGGTGGTCAATTGTATATATGAAACATATTTCAATTAATCAAGTCTTAACAAGTTTGATTGTTTAACATGTTGGAAACATTTAATCATGTAAATATCAATCTCAATTAATATATATAAACATGGAAAAGTTCGGGTCACTACAGTACCTACCCGTTAAATAAATTTCGTCCCGAAATTTTAAGCTGTTGAAAGTGTTGACGAATCTTCTGGAAATAGATGCGGGTATTTCTTCTTCATCTGATCTTCATGCTCCCAGGTGAACTCGGGTCCTCTACGAGCATTCCATCGAACCTTAACAATTGGTATCTTGTTTTGCTTAAGTCTTTTAACCTCACGATCCATTATTTCGACGGGTTCTTCGATGAATTGAAGTTTTTCGTTGATTTGGATTTCATCTAACTGAATAGTGAGATCTTCTTTAGCAAAACATTTCTTCAAATTCGAGACATGGAAAGTGTTATGTACAGCCGCGAGTTGTTGAGGTAACTCAAGTCGGTAAGCTACTGGTCCGACACGATCAATAATCTTGAATGGTCCAATATACCTTGGATTTAATTTCCCTCATTTACCAAATCGAACAACGCCTTTCCAAGGTGCAACTTTAAGCATGACCATCTCTCCAATTTCAAATTCTATATCTTTTCTTTTAATGTCAGCGTAGCTCTTTTGTCGACTTTGGGCGGTTTTCAACCGTTGTTGAATTTGGATGATCTTCTAGGTAGTTTCTTGTATAATCTCCGGACCCGTAATCTGTCTATCCCCCACTTCACTCCAACAAATCGGAGACCTGCACTTTCTACCATAAAGTGCTTCAAACGGCGCCATCTCAATGCTTGAATGGTAGCTGTTGTTGTAGGAAAATTCTGCTAACGGTAGATGTCGATCCCAACTGTTTCTGAAATCAATAACACATGCTCGTAGCATGTCTTCAAGCGTTTGTATCGTCCTTTCGCTCTGCCCATCAGTTTGTGGATGAAAGGCAGTACTCATGTCTAAACGAGTTCCTAATGCTTGCTGTAATGTCTGCCAGATTCTTGAAATAAATCTGCCATCCCTATCAGAGATAATAGAGATTGGTATTCCATGTCTGGAGACGACTTCCTTCAAATACAGTCGTGCTTCTCCATCTTGTCATCTTCTCTTATTGGCAGGAAGTGTGCTGATTTGGTGAGACGATCAACTATTACCCAAATAGTATCAAAACCACTTGCAGTCCTTGGCAATTTAGTGATGAAATCCATGGTAATGTTTTCCCATTTCCATTCCGGGATTTCGGGTTGTTGAAGTAGACCTGATGGTTTCTGATGCTCAGCTTTGACCTTAGAACACGTCAAACATTCTCCTACGTATTTAGCAACATCGGATTTCATACCCGGCCACCAAAAATGTTTCTTGAGATCCTTGTACATCTTCCCCGTTCCAGGATGTATTGAGTATCTGGTTTTATGAGCTTCTCTAAGTACCATTTCTCTCATATCTCCAAATTTTGGTACCCAAATCCTTTCAGCCCTATACCGGGTTCCGTCTTCCCGAATATTAAGATCCTTCTCCGATCCTTTGGGTATTTCATCCTTTAAATTTCCCTCTTTTAAAACTCCTTGTTGCGCCTCCTTTATTTGAGTAGTAAGGTTATTATGAATCATTATATTCATAGATTTTACTCGAATGGGTTCTCTGTCCTTCCTGCTCAAGGCATCGGCTACCACATTTGCCTTCCCCGGGTGGTAACGAATCTCAAAGTCGTAATCATTCAATAATTCAATCCACCTACGCTGCCTCATATTCAGTTGTTTCTGATTAAATATGTGTTGAAGACTTTTGTAGTCGGTATATATAATACTTTTGACCCCATATAAGTAGTGCCTCCAAGTCTTTAATGCAAAAACAACCACGCCTAATTCCAAATCATGCGTCGTATAATTTTGTTCGTGAATCTTCAATTGTCTAGACGCATAAGCAATCACCTTCGTTCGTTGCATTAATACACAACCGAGACCTTGCTTTGATGCGTCACAATAATTCACAAAATCATCATTCCCTTCAGGCAATGACAATATAGGTGCCATAGTTAGCTTTTTCTTCAATAACTGAAACGCTTTCTCTTGTTCATCATTCCATTCAAATTTCTTCCCTTTATGCGTTAATGCAGTTAAGGGTTTTGCTATTCTGGAAAAGTCTTGGATGAACCTTCTGTAGTAACCAGCTAGTCCTAAAAACTGGCGTATGTGTTTCGGAGTTTTCGGGGTTTCCCACTTTTCAACAGTTTCTATCTTTGCCGGATCCACCTTAATACCTTCTTTGTTCACTATGTGACCGAGGAATTGAACTTCTTCCAACCAAAATGCACACTTTGAAAACTTAGCGTACAATTCTTCCTTCCTCAATACTTCTAACACCTTTCTCAAATGTTCACCGTGTTCTTGGTCATTCTTTGAGTAAATAAGTATGTCATCAATGAAAACAATGACAAACTTGTCAAGGTATAGTCCACACACTCGGTTCATAAGGTCCATGAACACAGCTGGTGCATTAGTTAAACCAAACGGCATAACCATAAACTCGTAATGACCGTAACGTGTTCTGAAAGCAGTCTTTGGAATATCATCTTCTTTCACCCGCATTTGATGATACCCGGAACGTAAGTCAATCTTTGAATAAATAGACGAGCCTTGTAGTTGATCAAATAAGTCGTCAATTCTCGGTAGTGGGTAGCGGTTCTTGATGGTAAGTTTGTTCAACTCTCGGTAGTCGATACACAACCTGAATGTACCATCTTTCTTTTTGACAAACAAAACAGGAGCTCCCCACGGTGATGTGCTTGGTCGAATGAAACCACGCTCTAAAAGTTCTTGTAATTGGCTTTGCAGTTCTTTCATCTCGCTGGGTGCTAGTCTGTAAGGAGCACGAGCTATTGGTGCAGCTCCTGGTACAAGATCTATTTGAAATTCAACGGATCGATGTGAGGGTAATCCACGTAATTCTTTCGGAAATACATCGGGAAATTCTTTTGCAATGGGAACATCATTGATGCTTTTTTCTTCAGTTTGTACTTTCTCGACGTGTGCTAGAACAGCATAGCAACCTTTTCTTATTAGTTTTTGTGCCTTCAAATTACTAATAAGATGTAGCTTCGTGTTGCCCTTTTCTCCGTACACCATTAAGGGTTTTCCTTTTTCTCGTATAATACGAATTGCATTTTTGTAACAAACGATCTCTGCTTTCACTTCTTTCAACCAGTCCATATCGATTATCACATCAAAACTCCCTAACTCTACTGGTATCAAATCAATCTTAAATGTTTCTCTAATCAGTTTAATTTCTCGATTCCGACATATATTATCTGCTGAAATTAATTTACCATTTGCTAATTCTAGTAAAAATTTACTATCCAAAGGCGTCAATGGACAACTTAATTTAGCACAAAAATCTCTACTCATATAGCTTCTATCCGCACCCGAATCAAATAAAACTAAGCAGATTTATTGTCAATAAGAAACGTACCCGTAACAAGCTCCAGGTCTTCCTGTGCCTCTGCCGCATTAATATTGAAAACTCTTTCGCGGCCTTGTCCATTCGTGTTCTCCTGGTTCAGGCAATTTCTAATAATGTGGCCCGGTTTTTCACATTTATAACAAACTACATTGGCATAACTTGCTCCGACACTACTTGCTCCGCCATTACTCATTCCGACACCATTTGTTCCTTTTGTTTTATTAACCCCTGGTCCGTAGACCTCACACTTCGTCGCGCTATGACCATTTCTTTTACACTTGTTGCAAAATTTGGTGCAGAACCCCGAGTGATACTTTTCACACCTTTGGCATAGCTGCTTCTGATTGTTGTTGTTGTTGCGGTTGTTATTGTTGTTGGGATAATTGTTGTAGTTGCTGTTGTTGTTGTTGTTGTTGTTGTTGGGCCGTTTGTTGTAGTTGCGATTGATGTTGCGATTGTTGGGATAATTGTTGCGATTATTATTGTAATTGCTGTTGTTGTTGTATTGGTGATTCTTATCACCGTTTTCCTCCCACTTTCTTTTGACTTGCTTCACATTGGCCTCTTCAGCCGTCTGTTCTTTAATTCTTTCCTCAATCTGGTTCACTAGTTTGTGAGCCATTCTACATGCCTGTTGTATGGAGGCGGGCTCGTGTGAACTTATATCTTCTTGGATTCTTTCCGGTAATCCTTTCACAAACGCGTCGATCTTCTCTTCCTCATCTTCGAATGCTCCCGGACACAATAGGCACAATTCTGTGAATCGTCTTTCGTACGTGGTAATATCAAATCCTTGGGTTCGTAACCCTCTAAGTTCTGTCTTGAGCCTATTGACCTCGGTTCTGGGACGGTACTTCTCGTTCATCAAGTGCTTGAATGCTGACCACGGTAGTGCGTACGCATCGTCTTGTCCCACTTGCTCTAGATAGGTATTCCACCATGTTAACGCAGAACCTGTGAAGGTATGCGTAGCGTACTTTACTTTGTCTTCTTCAGTACACTTACTTATGGCAAACACCGATTCGACCTTCTCGGTCCACCGTTTCAATCCGATCGGTCCTTCGGTTCCATCAAATTCCAAAGGTTTGCAGGCAGTGAATTCTTTGTAGGTGCATCCTACACGATTTCCTGTACTGCTAGATCCAAGGTTATTGTTGGTATGTAGCGCAGCCTGTACTGCGGCTATGTTTGAAGCTAGAAAAGTACGGAATTCCTCTTCATTCATATTCACGGTGTGTCGAGTAGTCGGTGCCATTTCCTTCAAAATAGTCAAATGGAACAAGTTAATCATACAGAATATTAAGAGTAGTTAATAGTATTTCGTAGCATAATATGAACTCATTTATCAAAGCTTTTTCTTCATATTAGCGTTTTATAAGTTTAAATTCGGGTAGTACCTACCCGTTAAGTTCATACTTAGTAGCTAATATACAATTCAACTACTACAATTCTATATGAAAAACTGATTATAATAATATTTCGCGTTCAAACTTTTATACAATATTTTACAAACTTACAATACCGCTTATTTTACATAAAGCATGAAATATAGCACACAATAACTTTGATACAAGATAGTTGTGAAGATAATTCTAGCTAGTACACAAGTCGTTCAGCAAAGGCAATAAAGACACGTAATTCATACGTCCAGAAACAAGTCATGCATTCTGGTTTTACTAGGACTACTTCCCATCCTTGGTCTTGTGGAACATAACCGTTATGGCCGTTGATAAGACAGCGTGTTGTAACGTCGTCAAAGGGTCGAGGGTTACGTAATGTCCAACAGTCCCGTAACAATCTAAAAACCTCATTTCTTACCCCAATTACCGACTCCGTCACTTGTGGGAACGTTTTGTTTAATAGTTGTAGCCCGATGTTCTTGTTCTCACTTTGGTGAGAAGCGAACATTACTAATCCGTAAGCATAACATGCTTCTTTATGTTGCATGTTAGCCGCTTTTTCTAAATCACGAAGTCCAATATTCGGATATATTGAGTCAAAATAATTTCTTAACCCATTGTGTAAAATAGCATTTGGGTTCCCCGCAATATATGCGTCAAAGTAAACACATCGTAACTTATGGATTTCCCAATGTGATATCCCCCATCTTTCGAACGAAAGCCTTTTATAAACCAAGGCATTCTTGGAACGTTCTTCGAATGTCTTACAAACTGATCTCGCCTTAAATAGTTGTGCCGAAGAATTCTGACCGACTCTAGACAAGATTTCATCAATCATGTCTCCGGGTAGGTCTCTTAAAATATTGGGTTGTCTATCCATTTTGTGTTTTTATACTGTAAAATAGACAAGAGTTAGATTCATAAAAAAAATACTTATTAATACAAGCAATTTTTACATATATCATAAAGCATAAGCACACTATATTACATATATTACACCACACGAATACAACTATCTTATTCCGACTCGCTTGTTTCTTCTTCTTCGGTTTTGGTTCGTTTTGCCAAGTTTCTAGGGATATATGATGTTTCCCTAATACGAGCCGTCGTTTTCCACATTGGTTTAGAAAAACCTGGTGGTTTAGAGGTTCCCGGGTCATTGTTACAACTTAAGGACTTCGGGGGTTGACGATACATATAAAGTTCATCGGGGTTGGAATTAGATTTCTCTATTTTTATGCCCATTCCCTTATTATTTTCTTTTGCCTTTTTAAATTCAGTTGGGGTAATTTTTATAACATCATCGGAATTCTCGTCGGAATCCGATTCATCGGAGAATTGGTAATCCTCCCAATATTTTGCTTCCTTGGCGGAAACACCATTGACCATAATTAACCTTGGTCGGTTGGTTGAGGATTTTCTTTTACTTAACCGTTTTATTATTTCCCCCACCGGTTCTATTTCTTCATCCGGTTCCGATTCTTCTTCCGGTTCCGACTCTTCTTCCGGTTCCTCTTCGGGAACTTGTGAATCAGTCCACGAATCATTCCAATTTACATTTGACTCTTCATTATTATTAGGTGAGTCAATGGGACTTGTTCTAGAGGTAGACATCTATCACATAATATCAAACGCGTTAAGAGATTAATATATCACATAATATTCACATGTTAAAAATATATAGTTTCCAACAAAATTTGTTAAGCAATCATTTTTCAAGTAAACATGGTCGAAGTCCAGACTCACTAATGCATCCTAACAAATCGATAAGACACACTAATGCAAAATTCTGGTTCTCTAAGACCAACGCTCGGATACCAACTGAAATGTCCCGTTCTTATTGATTAAAAACGTTCCATATTAATTGATTTCGTTGCGAGGTTTTGACCTCTATATGAGACGTTTTTCAAAGACTGCATTCATTTTAAAACAAACCATAACCTTTATTTCATCAATAAAGGTTTAAAAAGCTTTACGTAGATTATCAAATAATGATAATCTAAAATATCCTGTTTACACACGACCATTACATAATGGTTTACAATACAAATATGTTACAACAAAATAAGTTTCTTGAATGCAGTTTTTACACAATATCATACAAGCATGGACTCCAAATCTTGTCCTTATTTAAGTATGCGACAGCGGAAGCTCTTAATAATCACCTGAGAATAAACATGCTTAAAACGTCAACAAAAATGTTGGTGAGTTATAGGTTTATCCTATATATATCAAATCATAATAATAGACCACAAGATTTCATATTTCAATACACATCCCATACATAGAGATAAAAATCATTCATATGGTGAACACCTGGTAACCGACATTAACAAGATGCATATATAAGAATATCCCCATCATTCCGGGACACCCTTCGGATATGATATAAATTTCGAAGGACTAAAGCATCCGGTACTTTGGATGGGGTTTGTTAGGCCCAATAGATCTATCTTTAGGATTCGCGTCAATTAGGGTGTCTGTTTCCTAATTCTTAGATTACCAGACTTAATAAAAAGGGGCATATTCGATTTCGATAATTCAACCATAGAATGTAGTTTCACGTACTTGTGTCTATTTTGTAAATCATTTATAAAACCTGCATGTATTCTCATCCCAAAAATATTAGATTTTAAAAGTGGGACTATAACTCACTTTCACAGATTTTTACTTCGTCGGGAAGTAAGACTTGGCCACTGGTTGATTCACGAACCTATAACAATATATACATATATATCAAAGTATGTTCAAAATATATTTACAACACTTTTAATATATTTTGATGTTTTAAGTTTATTAAGTCAGCTGTCCTCGTTAGTAACCTTCAACTAGTTATCCACAGTTAGATGTACAGAAATAAATTGATAAATATTATCTTGAATCAATCCTCGACCCAGTGTATACGTATCTCAGTATTGATCACAACTCAAACTATATATATTTTGGAATCAACCTCAACCCTGTATAGCTAACTCCAACATTCACATATAGAGTGTCTATGGTTGTTCCGAAATATATATAGATGTGTCGACATGATAGGTCAAAACATTGTATACGTGTCTATGGTATCTCAAGATTACATAATATACAATACAAGTTGATTAAGTTATGGTTGGAATAGATTTGTTACCAATTTTCACGTAGCTTAAATGAGAAAAATTATCCAATCTTGTTTTACCCATAACTTCTTCATTTTAAATCCGTTTTGAGTGAATCAAATTGCTATGGTTTCATATTGAACTCTATTTTACGAATCTAAATAGAAAAAGTATAGGTTTATAGTCGGAAAAATAAGTTACAAGTCGTTTTTGTAAAGGTAGTCATTTCAGTCGAAAGAACGACGTCTAGATGACCATTTTAGAAAACATACTTCCACTTTGAGTTTAACCATAATTTTTGGATATAGTTTCATGTTCATAATAAAAATCATTTTCCCAGAATAACAACTTTTAAATCAAAGTTTATCATAGTTTTTAATTAACTAACCCAAAACAGCTCGCGGTGTTACTACGACGGCGTAAATCCGGTTTTACGGTGTTTTTCGTGTTTCCAGGTTTTAAATCATTAAGTTAGCATATCATATAGATATAGAACATGTGTTTAGTTGATTTTAAAAGTCAAGTTAGAAGGATTAACTTTTGTTTGCGAACAAGTTTAGAATTAACTAAACTATGTTCTAGTGATTACAAGTTTAAACCTTCGAATAAGATAGCTTTATATGTATGAATCGAATGATGTTATGAACATCATTACTACCTTAAGTTCCTTGGATAAACCTACTAGAAAAGAGAAAAATGGATCTAGCTTCAACGGATCCTTGGATGGCTCGAAGTTCTTGAAGCAGAATCATGACACGAAAACAAGTTCAAGTAAGATCATCACTTGAAATAAGATTGTTATAGTTATAGAAATTGAACCAAAGTTTGAATATGATTATTACCTTGTATTAGAATGATAACCTACTGTAAGAAACAAATATTTCTTGAGGTTGGATGATCACCTTACAAGATTGAAAGTGAGCTAGCAAACTTGAAAGTATTCTTGATTTTATGTAACTAGAACTTGTAGAATTTATGAAGAACACTTAGAACTTGAAGATAGAACTTGAGAGAGATTAATTAGATGAAGAAAATTGAAGAATGAAAGTGTTTGTAGGTGTTTTTGGTCGTTGGTGTATGGATTAGATATAAAGGATATGTAATTTTGTTTTCATGTAAATAAGTCATGAATGATTACTCATATTTTTGTAATTTTATGAGATATTTCATGCTAGTTGCCAAATGATGGTTCCCACATGTGTTAGGTGACTCACATGGGCTGCTAAGAGCTGATCATTGGAGTGTATATACCAATAGTACATACATCTAAAAGCTGTGTATTGTACGAGTACGAATACGGGTGCATGCGAGTAAAATTGTTGATGAAACTGAACGAGGATGTAATTGTAAGTATTTTTGTTAAGTAGAAGTATTTTGATAAGTGTATTGAAGTCTTTCAAAAGTGTATAAATACATATTAAAACACTACATGTATATACATTTTAACTGAGTCGTTAAGTCATCGTTAGTCGTTACATGTAAGTGTTGTTTTGAAACCTTTAGGTTAACGATCTTGTTAAATGTTGTTAACCCAATGTTTATAATATCAAATGAGATTTTAAATTATTATATTATCATGATATTATCATGTATGAATATCTCTTAATATGATATATATACATTAAATGTCTTTACAACGATAATCGTTACATATATGTCTCGTTTAAAAATCATTAAGTTAGTAGTCTTGTTTTTACATATGTAGTTCATTGTTAATATACTTAATGATATGTTTACTTATCATAGTATCATGTTAACTATATATATATATCCATATATATGTCATCATATAGTTTTTACAAGTTTTAACGTTTGTGAATCACCGGTCAACTTGGGTGGTCAATTGTCTATATGAAACATATTTCAATTAATCAAGTCTTAACAAGTTTGATTGTTTAACATGTTGGAAACATTTAATCATGTAAATATCAATCTCAATTAATATATATATAAACATGGAAAAGTTCGGGTCACTACAAACAATAACAACAATCAGAAGCATCTATGCCAAAGGTGTGAAAAGTATCACTCGGGGTTCTGCACCAAATTTTGCAACAAGTGTAAAAGAAATGGTCATAGTGCGGTGAAGTGTAAGGTCTATGGACCAGGGGTTAACAGAACGAAAGGAACAAATGGTGTCGGAACGAGTAATGGTGGAGCAAGTAGTGTCAGAGCAAGTTATGCCAATGTAGTTTGTTATAAATGTGGAAAACCGGGCCACATTATTAGAAATTGCCCGAACCAGGGGAACACGAATGGACAAGGCCGCGGAAGAGTTTTCAATATTAATGCGGCAGAGGCACAGGAAGACCCGGAGCTTGTTACGGATACGTTTCTTATTGACAAAAAATCTGCTTACGTTTTATTTGATTCGGGTGCGGATAGAAGCTATATGAGTAGAGATTTTTGTGCTAAATTAATTTGTCCATTGACACCGTTGGATAGTAAATTTTTACTCAAATTAGCAAACGGTAAATTAATTTCAGCAGATTATATATGCCGGAATCGAGAAATTAAACTGGGTAGCGAAATATTTAAGATTGATTTGATACCAGTAGAGTTAGGGAGTTTTGATGTAATAGTTGGAATGGACTGGCTGACGGAGATGAAAGCAGAGATCGTATGTTACAAAAATGCAATTCGGATTGTACGAGAAGAAGGAGAACCCTTAATGGTGTATGGAGAAAAGGGCAACACGAAGCTACATCTTATTAGTAATTTGAAGGCACAAAAACTAATAAGAAAAGGTTGCTATGCTATTCTAGCACACGTCGAGAAAGTACAAACTGAAGAAAAGAGCATCAATGATGTTCCCGTCGCAAAAGAATTTCCCGATGTATTTCTGAAAGAATTACCGGGACTACCTCCACATCGATCTGTTGAATTTCAAATAGATCTTGTACCAGGAGCTGCACCAATAGCTCGTGCTCCTTACAGACTCGCACCCAGCGAGATGAAAGAACTGCAAAGCCAACTGCAAGAACTATTAGAACGTGGTTTCATTCGACCAAGCACATCACCATGGGGAGCTCCTGTTTTGTTTGTCAAGAAGAAGGATGGTACATTTAGGTTGGTTATTGACTACAGAGAGTTGAATAAACTTACCATCAAAAACCATTATCCACTGCCGAGAATTGACCACTTATTTTATCAACTACAAGGCTCGTCGGTTTATTCGAAAATCGATTTACGTTCTGGATATCATCAAATGCGAGTAAAGGAGGATGATATTCCAAAAACTGCTTTTAGGACGAGTTATGGTCATTACGAGTTTATGGTTATGCCGTTTGGATTGACTAATGCACCAGCTGTGTTCATGGACCTTATGAACCGAGTGTGTGGGCCATATCTTGACAAATTTGTCATTGTTTTCATCGATGACATACTTATTTACTCAAAGAATGATCAAGAGCACGAAGAACATTTGAGAAAAGTGCTAGAAGTATTGAGGAAAGAAAAACTGTACGCTAAGTTTTCAAAGTGTGCATTTTGGTTGGAAGAAGTTTAATTCCTCGGTCACATAGTGAACAAAGAAGGTATCCAGGTGGACCCGGCAAAGATCGAAATCGCTAAAAAGTGGGAAACCCCAAAAACTCCGAAGCATATACGTCAATTTTTAGGATTGGCTGGTTACTACAGAAGATTCATCCAATATTTCTCTAAAATAGCAAAACCCTTGACTGTATTAACGCATAAAGGGAAGAAATTTGAATGGAAGGATGAACAAGAGAAGGCGTTTCAGTTATTGAAGAAAAAGCTAACTACGGCACCTATATTGTCATTGCCTGAAGGGAATGATGATTTTGTGATTTATTGTGACGCATCAAAGCAAGGTCTCGGTTGTGTATTAATGCAACGAACGAAGGTGATTGCTTATGCGTCTAGACAATTGAAGATTCACGAGCAAAATTATACAACTCACGATTTGGAATTGGGTGCTGTTGTTTTTGCATTAAAGACTTGGAGGCATTATTTATATGGGGTCAAAAGTATTATATATACCGACCACAAAAGTCTCCAACATATATTTAATCAGAAGAAACTGAATATGAGACAACGCAGGTGGATTGAACTGTTAAATGATTATGATTTTGAGATTCGATACCACCCGGGAAAGGCGAATGTGGTAGCCGACGCTTTGAGTAGAAAGACAGAGAACCTATACGGATAAAAGCTATGAATATAATTATTCGTACTAACCTTACTACTCAAATACAGGAGGCGTAACAGGGGGTTGTAAAAGAAGAAAAGTTGAAGAATGAGATACCCAAAGGATCAGAGAAACATCTTAATATTTTAGAAAGACGAAACCCGATATAGGGCTGATAGAATTTGGGTACCAAGGTTTGGAGATGTGAGAGAAATGGTACTTAAAGAAGCACATAAAACCAGATATTCAATACATCCCAGAGCTGGGAAGATGTATAAAGATCTCAAGAAATACTTTTGGTGGCCGGGTATGAAAGCCGATATTGCTAAATATGTAGGAGAATGTTTGACGTGTTCTAAGGTCAAAGCTGAACATCAGAAACCATCAGGTCTACTACAACAACCTGAAATCCCGGAATGGAAATGGGAAAACATTACCATGGATTTCATTACTAAATTGCCAAGGACTGCAAGTGGTTATGATACTATTTGGGTAATAGTTGATCGTCTTACCAAGTCAGCACACTTCCTGCCAATGAGAGAAGATGACAAAATGGAGAAGTTGGCGCGATTGTATTTGAAGGAGGTTGTCTCCAGACATGGAATACCCGTCTCTATTATCTCTGATAGGGATGGTAGATTTGTTTCAAGGTTCTGGCAGATGTTGCAACAAGCATTGGGGACTCGTCTAGATATGAGTACTGCCTAACATCCACAAACTGATGGGCAGAGCAAAAGGACGATACAAATGCTTGAATACATGCTACGAGCATGTGTTATTGATTTCAGAAATAGTTGGGATCGACACCTACCGTTAGCAGAATTTTCCTACAATAACAGTTATCATTCTAGTATTGAGATGGCGCCGTTTGAGGCACTTTATGGTAGAAAGTGCAGGTCTCCGATTTGTTGGAATGAAGTGGGGGATAGACAGATTACGGGTTCGGAGATAATACAAGAAACTACCGAGAAAATCATTCAAATTCAACAACGATTGAAAACCGCCCAGAGTCGACAAAAGAGCTACGCAGACAGTAAAAGAAAAGATATAGAGTTTGAAATTGGAGAAATGGTCATGCTTAAGGTTTCACCTTGGAAAGGCGTTGTTCGATTTGGTAAACGGGAGAAACTAAATCCAAGGTACATTGGACCATTCAAGATTATAGATCGTGTCGGACCAGTAGCTTACCAATTGGAGCTACCTCAACAACTCGCAGCTATACATAACACTTTCCACGTCTCGAATTTGAAGAAATGTTTTGCTAAAGAAGATCTCACTATTCCGTTGGACGAAATCCAAATCAATGAAAAACTTCAGTTCATTGAAGAACCCGTCGAAATAATGGATCGTGAGGTTAAGAGACTTAAGCAAAACAAGATACCGATTGTTAAGGTTTGATGGAATGCTCGTAGAGGACCCGAGTTCACCTGGGAGCATGAAGATCAGATGAAGAAGAAATACCCGCATCTATTTCCAGAAGATTCGTCAACACCTTCAACAGCTTAAAATTTCGGGACGAAATTTATTTAACGGGTAGGTACTGTAGTGACCCGAACTTTTCCATGTTGATATATATTAATTGAGATTGATATTTACATGACTAAATGTTTCCAACGTGTTAAGCAATCAAACTTGTTAAGACTTGATTAAATGAAATAAGTTTCTTTAGACAATTGATCACCCAAGTTGACCGGCGATTCACGGACGTTACAAATTTGTAAAAACTACATGTTGTGGTATATATAGACATATATATACATATACATATATATATATATATATATATATATATATATATATATATATATATATATATATATATATATATATATATATATATATATATATATATATATATATATATATATATATATATATATATATATATATATATATATATATGGTTGACATGAGATTATGATGAGTAAGTATCTCACTAAGTATATTAACAATGTGTGATATACATAAGAAATGAGATTACTAAGTTAAGAAACTCGAAATGATATATATAACGATTATCGTTATGATAACGTCTACTAAATACATATGTATTATATTAAGATATTGTTACACTATATTTAACATGATAAAATGATATTTAAATATATCATTAAGTGTGTTAACAATGAACTACATATGTAAAAACAAGACTACTAACTTAATGATTTCGAAACAAGACATATATGTAACGATTATCGTTGTAACGACATTTAACTGTATATATATCATACTAAGATATATTATATATCATAATATCATGATAATGTAACAATTTAACATCTCATTTGATATAATAAACAATGGGTTAACAACATTTAACAAGATCGTTAACCTAAAGGTTTCAAAACAACATTTACATGTAACGACTAACGATGACTTAACGACTCAGTTAAAAAGTATATACATGTAGTGTTTTAATATGTATTCATACACTTTTGAAAGACTTCAAGACACTTATCAAAATACTTCTACTTAACAAAAATGCTTACAATTACATCCTCGTTCAGTTTCATCAACAATTCTACTCGTATGCACCCGTATTCGTACTCGTACAAAACACAACTTTTAGATGTATGTACTATTGGTATATACACTCCAATGATCAGATCTTA
Source organism: Rutidosis leptorrhynchoides (assembly GCF_046630445.1). NCBI lineage: Eukaryota > Viridiplantae > Streptophyta > Magnoliopsida > Asterales > Asteraceae > Rutidosis > Rutidosis leptorrhynchoides. Next base: position 193,299,071 of record NC_092337.1, on the reverse strand, counting down.
GCAGCCCATGTGAGTCACCTAACACATGTGTGAACCATAATTTGGCAACTAGCATGAAATATCACATAAAATTACAAAAATATTAGTAATCATTCATGACTTATTTAGATGAAAAGAAAATTACATATCCTTTATATCTAATCCATATACCAACGACCAAAAATACCTACAAACACTTTCATTCTTCAATTTTCTTCATCTAATTGATCTCTCTCAAGTTCCATCTTCAACTTCTAAGTGTTCTTCATAAATTCCATAAGTATGGTTTCATAAAAATTAAGAATACTACCAAGTTTGCAAGTTTACTTCCAAGCTTTCTAATTCATTCCAAGTAATCATCTAAGATCAGGGAACCTTTATTATTTACAGTAGGTTATCTTTCTAATTCAAGGTAATATTCATATTCAAACATTGATTCAATTTCTACAACTATAACAATCTTATTTCGAGTGAAAATCTTACTTGAACTGTTTTCGTGTCATGATTCTGCTTCAAGAACTTTCAAGCCATCCAAGGATCCTTTGAAGCTAGATCCATTTTTCTCATTTCCAGTAGTTTTATCCAGAAAAATTGAGGTAGTAATGATGTTCATAACATTATTCGATTCATACATATAAAGCTATCTTATTCGAAGGTTTAAACTTGTAATCACTAGAACATAGTTTAGTTAATTCTAAACTTGTTCGCAAACAAAAGTTAATCCTTCTAACTTGACTTGTAAAATCAACTAAACACATGTTCTATATCTATATGATATGCTAACTTAATGATTTAAAACCTGGAAACACGATGAACATCATAAAATCGGATATACACCGTCGTAGTGAAATCGGGGGCTGTTTTGGTTTGGATAATTAAAAACTATGATAAACTTTGATTTAAAAGTTGTTCTTCTGGGAAAATGATTTTTCATATGAACATGAAACTATATCCAAAAATCTTGGTTAAACTCAAAGTGAAAGTATGTTTTTCAAAATGGTCATCAAGATGTCGTTCTTTCGACGGAAATGACTACCTCTTTAGTAATTGACATGTAACTTAAATTTCCGACTATAAACCTATAATTTTTCTGTTTGGATTCTTAAATTATAGTTCAATATGAAACCATAGAAATTTGATTCACTCAAAACGGATTTAAAATGAAGAAGTTATGGGTAAAACAAGATTGTGTTATAATTCAGTAGGCTTATAACTACCTTTAGTGGCCTAGTTCTTGACTGTAGACTAATAAGTATATAGAGAGAATATGAGAGAATATGAGAGAATATATTTAGTGTGTATTTTATAAACTCATAACACACATATTTATACTCAAAAAATCTACTATACAATATCTATAATAATAATAATAAAATTAACATCCAATTTAACTTTTTATAACACTCCCCCTTGGATGACAATTTTATTAGAGAATAACTAGTACTGCCTTGTTAAAAACCTTGCTAAAGAAAAACCATTGGGATAAAACTTTAGCTAAGGGAAAAAGAGTGTAGCATAGAGTTGACTCCCCCTCAAGTAGGCAACGCCTGAATTGTTACATCTTCTGAACATGCCTCATGCCAATATTATGAATGTGTGTTCTGAAAATAGCAGTTGGAAGTGCTTTGGTGAAAAGGTCAGCAGAGTTTTTGCTGGACTGAACATATCTCATTTCAATCTGGTTGTCCTTAATGAGATTTTGAGTGTATGAGAAGAATCTAGGAGGTATGTGTTTTGTTCTGTCACTTTTGATATACCATTCTTTCATCTGTGTTATACAAGCTACATTATCTTCATAGATAGTTGTTGGACTTTTATCGCGTTCTAGTCTACAAGAATCAGTAATGAGTTGTGTCATTGATCTTAGCCAAAAATATTCCCGAGTAGCTTCATGTAATGCAATCACTTCGGCATGATTTGATGATGTTGCAACAAGTGTTTGTTTTTGTGAACGCCATGATATTGCGGTACCTCCATTTAGGAATACATATCCATTTTGAGATTTAGCTTTATGTGGATCAGATAAATAACCTGCATCTGCATAACCAACCAAATCTTGTTTCGATTCGTTAGAATAAAATAATCCTAAATCAGTAGTTCCTCGAAGGTATCGAAATATGTGTTTGATCCCATTCCAGTGTCTTTTAGTAGGAGCTGAGCTGAACCTTGCCAACAAATTAACTGTAAAAGAAATGTCAGGTCTTGTACAATTTGTAAGATACATAAGAGCTCCAATTGCACTAAGATATGGTACTTCTGGTCCTAGGATATCTTCATGATCTTTACAGGGATGAAATGGATCAGTGTCAACATTAAGTGATCTAACAACCATAGGAGTACTTAATGGTTTTGCCTTGTCCATATTAAAACGTTTTAAAATCTTTTCAGTATAAGTTGTTTGATGTACAAGTAAACCATTAGGCGTATGTTCAATTTGTAAACCAAGGCAATACTTGGTTTTTTCGAGATCTTTCATTTCAAATTCTTTCCTTAGAAGTTGAATGGCTTCATGGATCTCTTTATTTGTACCTATGATATTAAGATCATCAACATAAACAGCTATGATTACATATCCGGATGTTGTTTTCTTAATGAAAACACATGGGCAAATAAGATTATTGGTATACCCTTTGCTTATCAAGTAATCACTTAATCGTTTATACCACATGCGACCCGATTGTTTCAACCCATATAAAGACCTTTGTAACTTGATTGAGTACATTTCTTTGGGTTTTGCATTGGTTGCTTCTGATACCTTAAATCCTTCAGGTATCTTCATATATATATCACTATCAAGTGATCCATAAAGATAAGCAATCCCAACATCCATGAGATGCATTTCTAAATTTTTAGAAACTGCCAGGCTGATTAAGTATCTAAAAGTAATTGCATCCATAACAGGAGAATAAGTTTCCTCATAATCAATTCCTGGTCTTTGAGAAAAACCTTGAGCTACAAGTCTAGCTTTATACCTTGTAACTTCATTTTTCTCATTTCTTTTTCGAACAAAAACCCATCTATATCCCACAGGTTTCACATCTTTAGGTGTGAGAATGATAGATCCGAAAACTTTTCTTTTATTGAGCGATTCAAATTCAGCTCGTATTGCTCCTTTCCAATGATCTCAATCATGTCTATTTTGACATTCTATAACAGATTTTGATTCTGGATCATCATCATCATTCATGATGTCATATGCAACATTATATGAAAATATCTCATCAAGATTTTTCATTTCATTTCGGTTCCATAATATTTTTGAATGTGCATAATTGATTGAAAATTCCGTATTGACATCATCAATCTCCTCTACAGAAGGAGTATTGATTTGTAGTTCTTCTTGAACACTTTCTTTTACCTCATTATCAGCTGATTTTCTTTTTCGAGGATTTTTATCTTTGGAACCAATTGGTCTCCCACGTTTCTGGCGTGGCAAAGACTCAAGAATGACATTATTGCCAGTTTTTGGAATTTCAATTTGAGTTGGAGCATTTGCTGCTGGTATATATGATTTAGTCACTCTTTTTGTATCTGTAAATGCATCAGGCAATTTATTCGCAAGTTCTTGCATATGCATTATTTTTTGAACTTCGGTCTCGCATTCTTTTGTGCGAGGATCAAGATACATTAATTGAGGTTCACACCATGAAACATCATTTTCTTTATTTTTTATTTCTCCCCCTAATCTAAGGTGACAATCAGCAAAACGTGCTGTAAAAACATCACACGTCATGGGTTCAATATATCTTATTATTGAAGATGTTTCATATCCAACATATATTCCCATCCTTCTTTGAGGACCCATTTTAATGCATTGTGGTGGTGCGATAGGGACATAAACCGCACAACCAAATGTTCTAAGGTGGGAAATATTTGGCTGATGGCCAAAAGCAAGTTGCAAGGGAGAATATGTATGACTTGCGCTTGGTCTAATGCGAATCAATGTTGCAGCATGCAAAATTGCATGACCCCATATAGATACTGGGAGTTTTGTTCTCATTATCAATGGTCTAGCTATTAGCTGCAATCGTTTAATTAATGATTCAGCTAAACCATTTTGTGTATGCACATGGGCAACAGGATGTTCAACAATAATCCCAATAGACATGCAAAAGTTATTAAATGCTTGAGACGTAAACTCACCGGCATTATCTAGTCTCACCCTTTTAATAGTATAATTAGGGAAATGTGCTCTCAATTTAATAATTTGAGCAAGAAATTTTGAAAATGCCATATTTCGACTTGATAATAGACAAACATGAGACCATCTACTAGATGCATCTATTAGAACCATAAAATATCTAAATGGTCCACATGGTGGATGAATTGGTCCACATATATCACCTTGAATTCTTTCAAGAAACATTGGTGATTCTTTTTCAACCTTAAGAGGTGATGGTCTTATTATCAACTTTCCAAGTGAACATGATGTACATGGGATAAGTGCATCATGAGGGATCCTTTGATCCGCCAATGGATGTCCATGTGTATTTTGTATTATTCTTTTCATCATTGTTGATCCTGGGTGGCCTAATCTCTCATGCCACAAACTGATCATTATAGGATCACATGATTTTTCTTTAACTACCACATTTACTTCAGGTACATTTATATGTGTATAATGTAAACCAGAATGAAGTCTTGGTAGTTTTTCAATTACACGATTCATATCAGTGATACTTAAATATTTTTCATTTTCTGTTGTCACTGACTGATAATCATATCCATTTTGGTATATGTTAGAGAAACTTAACAAATTTCTCTTTGACATTGGAGAAAATAAGGCATTATTTATCAGAAAATTTGTACCATTTGCTAACATGAATTTTGTCTTTCCCATTCCTTTTATTAAGTCCACAGGACCTGATATAGTATGTATAGTTCCTTCCGTTGCTTTCAAGTCTGTGAAATATTTTTTAGATTTGAGTATGGTGTGAGTGGCACCACTGTCTGCAATACAAATATCTCCACCATTTAACTAATTTTTTACTCCAGCAGTATACATCACGAACTTCAAAAAAAATATGAGAAACAAATAATGAGTACATAATTCATCAATATATTACAATCAAAACATGTTACAAACGATAGCACATAATAAGGAAATATGTAGTAAACTAGATATGGTGTAGATTGAAAATCTACAACCATTTATTTAACAGGAACATATAATAGGATATATATATATATATATATATATATATATATATATATATATATATATATATATATATATATATATATATATATATATATATATATGTGTGTGTGTGTGTGTGTGTGTATTAGAAATTTATTCATTAAAGTAGTCACAAGTTGGCTCAGTGATTTTTGTATCAAGGTCATCCACAAGATTTGCTTCTTTTCGTTTTCCCTTTAGGGATTCTTGATACCAATTAACAGAATTCTGATTTGTTCGGCAGTTTTTAGACCAGTGGCCAATTTTACCACATCGGTAACAAGAATCTTCAACATTCTTTGAAGAGCCTTCTTCAACATTGTGATTTGTGGGATTGTATGGTGTTTGAATTTTATAATTTTGTGGATTATTATTTCTTTGTCCACGACCACTACCACCACGACCACGACCACCACCACGACCATTATCATAAGGGTGATTTCGAACATAGTTATGATTTTTATTATTGTTATGGTAATTTCCATGATGATGGTTTTGGCCAATATGGCCACGACCTTGTCCACGCCCTCGTCCATGTGCATTTCTTCTTTTATTATTATTATTATTGTTAATAGCATTAGCTTCAGAAAATGCTAGCGCACCGGTAGGACGAGATTCTTGATTTTTCATCAGTAATTCTTTATTAACTTCTGCAACTAAGAGATAAGTTTGAAGTTTGGAAAAAGTTTTATAATTCTGCAATCTTAAATTTTCTTGCACAGTTATGTTTGCAGAATGCATTGTGGAGAAAGTTTTCTCCATCATATCAGCATCACTTATTTCTTGACCACAGAATTGAAGCTTTGAACGGATCTTGAACATGGCCGAGCTGTATTCACTTACCTTTTTGAAATCTTGGAACCTTAGATTTCTCCATTCTTCCCTCGCAGCTGGGAGTAATATTTCCTTTTGATTATCGAATCTACTCTTGATACTTTCCCATAAAACATGTGGATCTTTGATAGTGAGAAACATATGTTTTAAAGTGGTATCAATATGTTTGCGAATAAAAGCAATTGATTTTAATTTATCTTGATCGGAACAAGTATTATTTTCTTTTAAAGTTTCTAGAATACCCAGTGATCCAAGATTTATTTCTACGTCCATAACCCATGATGTGTAGTTTGTTCCTGATACGTCTAAGGCATCGAACTTAAGCTTTGATAAGTTTGACATTTTCTTGATTAGTGACGTGTGCTTGCTTAGATAAACCTTGATTATACGGAGCACTTCGTGCTGATAACGTGTTATAATTCAGTAGGCTTATAACTACCTTTAGTGGCCTAGTTCTTGACTGTAGACTAATAAGTATATAGAGAGAATATGAGAGAATATGAGAGAATATATTTAGTGTAGGTATTTTATAAACTCATAACACACATATTTATACTCAAAAAATCTACTATACAATATCTATAATAATAATAAAATTAACATCCAATTTAACTTTTTATAATAGATTGGATATTTTTGATATTTTTAGCTACGAGAAATGTTTAACAAATCTACACAAATCATATCCTAGCTAACTTATATTGTATTATACATGTATTCTAATATATTATGTAATCTTGGGATACCATAGACACGTATGCAAATGTTTTGACATATCATATCGACCCATGTATATATATTATTTGGAACAACCATAGACACTCTATATACAGTAATGTTAGAGTTAGTTATACAGGGTTGAAGTTGATTCCAAAAATATATATACTTTGAGTTGTGATCTAGCCTGAGACGTGTATACAATGGGTCGTGGATTGATTCAAGATAATATATATCGATTTATTTCTGTACATCTAACTGTGGACAACTAGTTGTAGGTTACTAATGAGGACAGTTGATTTAATACACTCAAATCTTTAAAACATAATAAAAATGGTTGTAATTATATTTTGATCATACTTTGATATATATGTACATATTTGTATAGGTTCGTGAATCGATCCGGGGCCAAGTCTTATTTCCGAGGAAGGAAATATCTGTGAAAGTGAGTTATAGTCCCACTTTTAAAATCTAATATTTTTGAGATGAGAATACATGCAGGTTTTATAAATGATTTACAAAATAGACACAAGTACGTGAAACTACATTCTATGGTTGAATTATCAAAATCGAATATGCCCCTTTTTATAAAGTCTGGTAATCTAAGAATTAGGGAACATACACCCTAATTGACGCGAATCCTAAAGATAGATCTATTGGGCCTAACAAACCCATCCAAAGTACCGGATGCTTTAGTACTTCGAAATTTATATCATATCCACAGGGTGTCCCGGAATGATGGGGATATTCTTATATATGCATCTTGTTAATGTTGGTTACCAGGTGTTCACCATATGAATGATTTTTATCTCTATGTATGGAATGTGTATTGAAATATGAGATCTTGTGGTCTATTGTTAAGATTTGATATATATATAGGTTAAACCTATAACTCACCAACATTTTTGTTGACGTTTAAAGCATGTTTATTCTCAGGTGAATATTAAGAGCTTCCGCTGTTGCATACTAAAATAAGGACAAGATTTGGAGTCCATGTTTGTATGATATTGTGTAAAAACTGCATTCAAGAAACATATGTCGATGTAATATATTTCTATTGTAAACCATTATGTAATGGTCATGTGTAAACAGTATATTTTAGATTATCATTATTTGATAATCTACGTAATGTTTTTAAAACCTTTATTGATAAAATAAAGGTTATGGTTGTTTTAAAAATGAATGCAGTCTTTGAAAAACGTCTCATATAGAGGTCAAAACCTCGCAACGAAATCAATTAATATGGAACGTTTATAATCAATATGAACGGGACATTTCACTAAGTGCAAGTATGGTGCTTAGGGTTAGTGCACAGAGATAGTATATTTGTAGACTGAAAATAATTTGAAAACAAAATAAATAAAATAAAAGGATAAGCAAGGGGTGCCTCCCAAGAGCGCTTTGTTTATCAAGTCGTTAGAGCTCGACTTTTTCTGCCAGATCTTCATAATGGATCAAAGGAGAAAAGGTGCTACTCCTTGTTGTGGTCTTCCAGATAAGATTTTAAACGGTGGCCGTTGACCTTGAAATTGTCAGTGGGTCCTTCTAATTCCACGGCTTCATGTGGAAAAGCGTAAATAACTTTGTATGGGCTACTCCATCTTGATCTAAATTTTCCAACGAACTTCTTGAATCGGGAATTAAAGAGTAGAACTTTATCTCCAGGGGCGAACTTTGTAAGAATCAGTTTTGCATCATGCGTAAGCTTCGTTCATTCCTTGTAGATATATGAGGTCTCGTAATCTTGGTCTCTTAATTCAGTGAGTTCATTCATTTGCATTTTTCGATGTCTAGCAGTTACTGAAGGATCGAGGTTACAGGATTTCCGTGCCCAGAGAGCTTTATACTCTAGTTCCAACGGAAGATGGCAAGCTTTTCCATAGATCATTCGGTAGGGTGTAGTTCCTAGGGGATTCTAGTAGGCAGTCCGGAATGCCCACAGAGCATCATCTAGTTTCTCGGCCCATTTATTCCCATGATGGCCGACAGTGCGTTCTAGAATTCTCTTGAGTGCTCTGTTAGTGACCTCTGCTTGTCCGTTTGTCTGCAGATGATAGGCAGTGGACATTTTGTGGGTAACTCCGTATTGTTGCATCACTTTCATAAACTGGGTGTTACAAAAGTGCGTGCCTCTATCACTTATTATAGCGCGGGAAGCTCCGAATCGGTAGAAGAGTCCCTTTAGGAAGTTGGTGACGACTTTGGCATCATTAGTTGGAAATGCCTGGGCTTCGACCCATCTGGAGACGTAATCCACTGTTACGAGGACATATTCTTTCCCATTAGACTTAGGGAATGGCCCTATAAAGTCTAATCCCCATATATCGAAGATCTCACAAGCTTGGATATTTGTCCAAGGCATCACATTCTTCATAGAGATAATACCTTGCCTTTGGCATGCGTCTCAACACTTTACAAGCTCTTGGACATCTCGGAATATAGATAGCCAATAAAATCCTAATTCTTAGACTTTTCTTGCGGTTAAGTTTGCTCTATGATGACCTCCTGTTGGTCCATGGTGACATTGGTGAAGAATCCTTGCTGCTTGTTTCTCATCTACGCACCTCCTGATTATTTGATTAGGGCAAATTCTAAACAGGTAAGGGTCTTCCCAGTAGTAGTACTTGGCATCCATGAAGAACTTCCTTCTTCGGGATGTGCTCATTCCCTTTTGTACTACTCCAGCAACTAGGTAGTTGGCTATGTCAGCATACCATGGGGTATCAGTAAATTGCGATCCTATGTTGGCTTCTCCTAAGCTCATAAACTGTTCTTCCGGAAATTTATCTCTGATATCTTGTTCAGTAACTTGTTCAATCGCTGGGTTCTCCAAAAGACTGAGATGGTCTGCTGCGACGTTCTCTGCTCCTTTCTTATATTTAATCTCAATATCGAATTCTTGTATGAGTAAGATCCATCGTAGGAGTCTCGGTTTAGCGTCTTGCTTAGTGAATACATATTTAAGGGTTGAATGATCTGTGTAAATCGTAGTTTTGGACGGGATGAGATAGGAACAGAAATTGTCGAAGGCGAAAACTACAGCTAGCAGCTCCTTTTCCGTGGTGGTATAATTCTCTTCATCTCCGATTAAGGTCTTGCTGGTGTAATAGATTGGATGAAAGTGCTTATCTGTCTGTTGTCCTAGTACAGATCCAACTGCGAAGTCACTCGCATCACACATGATTTCGAACAGTAAACTCCAATCGGGAGGGATCATGATTTGGCGCATGTGTGAGCTATTCCTTCAGATAGTTGAATGCTTTTCTGAATTATTTGTCGAAGACAAACGGAACTTCCTTTCCGAGGAGATGAGTGAGAGGTCGAGTGACCTTTGAAAAGTCTTTAATGAAACGTCGGTAAAAACCGGCATGTCCAAGGAAACTCCTTACCGCTTTTACAGTGGTAGGTTCTGGAAGTTTAGTAATGGTCTCAATCTTAGCCTTATCAACTTCTATTCCTGCTTTTAAAATCTTATGTCCTAAAACTATACCTTCTTTAACCATGAAGTGACATTTTTCCCAATTCAGAACTAAATTCGAATCCTCACACCGGGTGATCATCTTGTCAAGGTTAGAAAGGCACGAATAAAAGGTACTACCAAATATTGAAAAGTCATCCATGAAGACTTCCATACAACGTTCAATCATGTCGTGGAATATTGATACCATGCATCACTGAAATGTAGCTGGTGCATTGCATAACCCAAAGGGCATGCGTCGATAGGCGAATGTTCCATAAAGACAGGTGAATGTTGTCTGTTCTTGGTCCTTTGGATCGAGAGGAATTTGAAAGTAACCTGAAAAGCCCTCAAGGAAACAATAGAATTCATTTCCTGATAGACATTCCAACATTTGATCGATGAAAGGTAACGGAAAATGATCCTTCCGGGTTGCATCGTTAAGTTTACGATAATCTATGCAAACCCTCCAACCGGTGACCTCCCGTGTTGGAATAAGTTCATTATTCTAGTCATTCCTCCTTTCGGATTACAGTCATTCCTCCTTTCTTGGGTACGACTTGAACAGGACTGGCCCATGGTGAATCGGAAATGGGATAGATCAGACTGGCGTCCAGAAGTTTGATTACTTCTTTCTTGATGACTTCTTGAATCATAGGATTGACTCTTCTTTGAAATGTCCCGTTCATATCGATTATAAACGTTCCATATTAATTGATTTTGTTGCGAGGTTTTAACCTCTATATGAGACGTTATTCAAAGACTGCATTCGATTTTAAAACAAACCATAACTTTTATTTTATCGATAAAGGTTTAAAAATATTACGACGATTATCAAATAATGATAATCTAAAATATAGCGTTTTCACATGATTATTACATAATGGTTTACAATAATATTACACATCAATTTAAGTCTTCGAATGCAGTTTTTAAACAATATTATACAAGCATGCTGACTCCAACTCTTGTCCATAAATTAGCATGCAACAGTGGAAGCTCTTAATAATCACCTGAGAATAAACATGCTTTAAACGTCAACAAAAAATGTTGGTGAGTTATAGGTTTAACCTATATATTTATCAAATCGTAATAATAGACCACAAGATTTCATATTTCCATTTTTCATTCATATGGTGAACACCTGGTAACCGACATTAACAAGATGCATATAAAATATCCCCATCATTCCGGGACTCCCTTCGGACATGATAAAATCGAAGTACTAAAGCAGTTCAAATTCTCTGACAGGGACTTGTTAGTGCCCATAGATCTATCTTTAGGATTCGCGTCAATTGGGGTGTCTGTTCCCTAATTCTTAGATTACCAGACTAAAAAGGGGCATATTTAGTTTAATAAATTCAACCATAGAATGTAGTTTCATGTACTTGTGTCTATTTTGTAAAACATTTATAAAACTGCATGTATTCTCATCCCAAAAGATATTAGATTTTAAAAGTGGACTATAACTCACTTTCACAGATTTTTACTTCGTCGGGAAGTAAGACTTGGCCACGGGTTGATTCACGAACCTATAACAAATATGTACATATATATCAAGTATGATCGAAATATATTCACAACATTTTTATTACGTTTTAATGATTTAAGTTTGTTAAGTTAGCAGTCCAACGTTAGTAATTTACAACTAGTTGTCCATAGTTAGATGTACAGAAAAAATTATATATTATCTCGAATCGATCCTCAACCCGTTGTATACAAGTCTCAGGCTAGATTACAACTCAAAATATATATATTATTTTGGAATCAACCTCAACCCTGTATAGCTAACTCAAGCATTACTGTATATAGAGTGTCTATGGTTGTTCCCAAATAATATATATAGATGGGTCGATATGATATGTCAAAGCATTGTATACGTGTCTATGGTATCCCAAGATTACATAATATATGTTAGAATACATGTATAATATAATATAAGTTAGTTAAGTTATGATTTGTATAGATTTGTTACAAATTTCACGTAGCTACAACAAGCAAAATTATCCAATCTTGTTTTACCCATAACTTCTTCGTTTTAAATCCATTTTGAGTGATTCAAGTTGCTATGGTTTTATAATGTACTAAAATTTATGAAACTAAACAGAAAAAGTATAAGTTTATAGTTGGATATACAGGTTACAAGTCAATATTGTAAGAGGTAGTCATTTTCAGTCGAAAGAACGATGTCTTGATGACCATTTTGAAAAACATACTTCCACTTTGAGTTTAACCATGATTTTTGGATATAGTTTCATGTTAATAAGAAAAATCATTTTCCCAGAATAACAACTTTTAAATCAAAGTTTATCATAGTTTTTAATTATCTATCCCAAAACAGCCCCCGGTTTTACTACGACGGCGTATGTCCAGTTTTACGGTGTTCTTCGTGTTTCAAGGTTTTAAATCATTAAGTTAGCATATCATATAGATATAGAACATGTGTTTAGTTGATTTTAAAAGTCAAGTTAGAAGGATTAACTTTTTTTGCGAACAAGTTTAGAATTAACTAAACTATGTTCTAGTGATTACATGTTCAAATCTTCGAATAAGATAGTTATATATATATATATATATATATGAATTGAATGATGTTATGAACATCATTAATAACTTAAGTTTAGTAGGTAAACCTACTGTAAGTGACAAAAATTGATCTAGCTTCAAAGGATTCTTGAATGGCTTGAAAGTTCTTGAAGTAGAATCATGACACGAAAACAAATTCAAGTAAGATTTTCACTCGAAATAAAATTGTTATAGTTATAGAAATTGAATCAAAGTTTGAATATGAGTATTACCTTGAATTAGAAAGATATCTTACTGTAAATAAGAAAGATTTCTTGAGATTGGATAATCACTTGAAATAGATTTGCAAGATTGGAAGTAAGCTAGTAAACTTGAAAGTATTTGTGAAGTGTTCTTGATGTGTTCTTGAATGATGATATTTCTTATTTGTAATTGAAGCTAGATTAACCTAGATTATCAATATTACTGAAGTATAGACGTTCTTAAGCTTAGAGAGAGTTAAGATGGAGAGAATTTGGATTAGAAAATCAAAGAAATGTGATGTGTGTTGTTTGAAAAAAATGCCTAATGCTTAGTCAATATAAGGTTACTAGTTTTTGTTTTCATGCTCATAAGTCATGCTGATGGTGCTCCAAATGAACATATATTTAGGCACAATATCCTTTCAATATATAAAGCTTTTAGTTGTAATTGTTCTATTTTTATGTAATATTCGTTTAAATAAATAAGTGCGAAGACAAAAGAAGAAAATGACGATTTGAAGACGCAAATGACAAAAAAGCTCAAATGTACAAGATATAATTCAAGTGGTTCAATTTATTGATGAGAAACGTCTCAAAATTACAAGAGTACGAGCCGCAAAACGCAAAGTACAAGATATTAAATTATACGAAAGGACGTTTGAAAAACAGGAACCGGGACCTGAGCCAACTATCAACGCGCGACGCAACGGAGCTAAAATTACAAGTCAATTATGCACAAGAATATAATATAATATTTAAATAATTATATAAATTATTTATATACTATATTAAATAACGTCGACAAACTAGCAAACAAAAAATATGTGAGCTGGATCTGACAGCTATGCGATCGCATGGGAAATAGGCATAAAACTCATGCGAGTGCATGAGCCCATGCGAGTGCATGAGATTTGCACTAAAATCTCATGCGACCGCATGAGTTACTGTAGCAGGCCACATCCTATAAATTCGCCAGTTTTCTGCGAGTTTTAATACACCTTTTATCAATCTTTTCTTTCTCTCTATATATAATTTATATTTATATTATAATTTTAATTTAAGTTAATTTTAATAATAAAGTTATTGTAAGAAATGTTTTAAGGTTTTGTAAGTCGGAACTCTGTCCGTGTAACGCTACGCGATTAATCACCACTGTAAGCTATGTTCTTCCTTTTTAAATTAATGTATCGTAACTAAGTTATTATTATGCTTATTTGAGCCAAAGTAATTGTGATGTTGGTCTAAATATTAAGATGGGGTTATTGGATTTCGTACCATAATTAAGGTTTGGACAAAAGACCGACACTAGTGGACATTGGACTATTGACTATTAGTAGATAGGGGGTATTGTCTAATCGAATGACAACTCATTAGAATCTGTCGAACCTATCTTCAAATTAGTTAATCTAATAATTATTAAAATGATTATGTATGTTCTATTTAGTGACGTTTATACGACATCTTTTAGGATCATTTAATTAATTATTCGGGTTGGGTAATTGATTATTCATTCTGATCAAGTGGGTAAATTAATATTCATATCTCATTAAAACAGGGGTGGATTACATACAAGGATAATTGGTGTAATTGTTAACAAAGTATTAAAACCTTGGATTACACGCAGTCGATAACCTGGTGTAATTATTAACAAAGTATTAAAACCTTGTTACAGTTCGAATCCCTAATTAGTTGGAATATTTGACTTCGAAAATAAGGTTAATTTGACGAGCATTTTATATTTATGACCGATGGACTATTATGGACAAAAACCAGATAGTTATCAAATAAACCAGGACAAAGGACAATTAACCCGGGTAACAATTAATTAAAATCAAAACGTCAAACATCATGATTACGGAAGTTTAAATAAGCATAATACTTTTATTTCATATTTCATTGTACCTTTATTTACTATCATTTTAATTACTGCAATTTACTTTATCGCAATTTAAATTATGTCATTTAAATTATCGTCATTTATCTTTACGCTTAAAATATAAAATCGACAAACCGGTCATTAAACGGTAAAAACCCATTTTATAATAATATTACTATATATAATTATATATATTTTATATAAATATAGTTGTAAAAAAATATAGCGTTAAACTCAGCTAGCTCCCTGTGGAACGAACCGGACTTACTAAAAACTACACTACTCTACGATTAGGTACACTGCCTATAAGTGTTGTAGCAATGTTTAAGTATATCCCATCTATATAAATATATAAAACTTGTATAAATTTCGCCGTATTTCGTAATAAACAAAAATATAACTATTTCGTATACACCTCGCATCACATCAAGTTTTTGGAGCCGCTGTCGGGGAACGCCGAAGCGAAACGCTATTAAAAAAAATTTAAGCTTTAATTCATTTTTATAAAAATACGTTTTATATAATATAATCAAAAATATAAAAGAAAAAGAAAAATATATATCTATATTTTTAAGTTTAGTTAAATTTAAAAAGTTTATATTTCTATTTATTGTAAAAAGTTATAAAAAAAACTAATAAGTAAATTTTTCTTATTTATAAGTTTTATATAAATATTTTACAAAAATATAAAACAGAAAAAAAAGTAAAAATAATCGGGCCTGGTACTGTAGAAGCCCAATTTGTGATCCGAAATTCAGGCTCATGCGATCGCATGAACCGGAAGCTTCAAATCCATGCGACCGCATGGTGATGTCTGACACGTCTGAAACCTAGGACAACCGAATTAGGGTTAAGTTAATTAATTATTATTATTATTAATTACCTAATTACGGTTTATTTTAATAATAATTTAGTTTAGTTGTTATTTATTTTATATTTTTAAGTTATATTTAGTTTTATTAATATAATAAATTAATACTTTTATAAAATAATAATATAAAAATAATATTTGTATAAAAATAAGTAATTTTATTATTTTTTTATCTTTTTATAAATTGTATATTTTAATCATTTATTTGTATATTTTTCGCTCGTAACTAGTTTTAAGATATAGTAAAAGCCATAGTTTATTTTTATTTCTATATTTTTAGGCTTTGCCGTAAAATCCCTTAAGTGCTTTTTCTTTAGACTAAGATTTAGGTGCTTTAGAATTTTGTGACGCCGTTTTAAGATTTTAGTACTTTTTAAGTTATTGCTGTTTTGGATATAGAATTCCTTTTAAGCTTTAATACCTTTAGGCGCAACTTTTTAGATTTAGTTTTTAGACTTTTATGTTTCGACGTTTTTCTTTCTTATTTTTATTTTTCGACCTTTTATTTTTCGACGTTTTCCGACGCGCTCTTTTTCTTTCTTATTTCTCGACACTCTAGTTTTTAAGACATAAAATTTTCTATTTCTTCTCTAAAACTTCTTTAAATTTCGACGAAAAAATTATTTTAAGTAGTTAAATTGTTAGACATCCAAAATTTTCTGGTTCGTAGTAATAGTTGGATTTGTTAGTGGCAAGTTGTGGGCTTCCGATTAAAAGGGTCCTGGCTACCTGCTGCATCTATTGGCTATTCGAAACGTGGGCAAAATCAGAAAAGTCTATTAATTTGATAACTTATATAATTTTTATCTTTTATAACTAGTAGGATATTCCGTGAATGCACCGAGTAAAACGTTCACCACCTTTCATACGTTAACCACCTGTAACTCGATCAAGACATCTAGCCAACATTGTCACCATTGATTTTTCTTTAGAATCGTCATCTAGTCGACCAAGTGCTCCAACTCAAATTTCCGATAATCCATTTTTTGAACCCGACTTCACTACCGAGAACCCGGAGGATATTCAAGGACAATTCCAAGATCCTGAACTACTAATCATTCCTCCTGAACCACAAACCGTTAAATCAGAATTCTCTAGTGATTCGTATTCAACAAATTCAATTATGGAAGTAACTGAACCTCTAAGTATGGAAGACCGATTGAGAGCCACACGCACTGGCCAAGGTCACGCTATTATTAAGCCAGACATTAATGTGCCAGATTATGAAATCAAAGGACAAATCCTACACATGGTAACTAATCAATGCCAATATAGTGGTACGCCGAAGGAAGATCCAAACGAACATCTTCGAACCTTTAATAGGATCTGTACTCTATTCAAAATCAGAGAAGTTGAGGATGAACAGATCTATCTTATATTGTTTCCCTGGACTTGAAAGGGAGAAGTCAAAGATTGGTTAGAATCATTACCTGAAGGAGCAATTGACACATGGGATGTCTTAGTTGAAAAATTTCTTAAACAATTCTTTCCGGCATCTAAAGCTATGAGACTTCAAGGAGAAATTGTTACGTTCACGCAAAAGCCAAATGAAACTCTATATGAGGCGTGGACAAGATTCGGAAAATTGTTGAGAGGATGTCCTCAGCACGGTTTAGACACTTATCAAATAGTACAAATATTCTACCAAGGATGCGACATCACTACACGAAAAGACATTGACATAGCAGCTGGTGGTTCTATTATGAAGAAAACCGCAACCAAAGCTCACAAGATAATTGATAATACAGCCTCCCACTCGCATGAGTGGCACCAAGAAAAAGATATCATTCGTTCATCTAAAGCGGCTAGAGCCGATTCTAGCCATGACTTTGATTCCGTTTCCGCAAAAATAGATGCTTTCGAAAGACGAATGGAAAAGATGAATAATGATATTCACGCAATACGAATCAGTTGTGAGCAGTGTGGTGGACCACACTTAACGAAAGATTGTCACATCGAGCAAACGATGGAACAACGAGAGAATGTTTCCTACATGAACCAAAGGCCGGGAAATAATTATCAAAATAATTATCAACCACCAAGACCAAACTTCAATCGAAATCAAAACATTCTTTACAATCAAAATGGACCCAATAATAACTCGTATAACCAACAAGGTTTGAATAACCAACCAAATCAAAACAATACTTTCAATCAACAAAGACCTAGCTTGTATAAACCACCACAACAAACCTAAGAGAAAAAGTCAAATCTGGAAGAAACGATGGCAAAGCTAATGGAATCTGAAACACAATTTATTACATCTCAAACCCAAACAAATGAGAGGTTTGATCAGTCACTAAGAACTCAACAAGCTTCCATTTTGAATCTAGAAAAATACGTAGGTACTCTTGCTAGCATGATGAGTGAGAGGGAACAAGGAAAGCTACCGAGTAATACTGACGTAAATCCTCGGAATGAGAATGTTAATATGGTATCAACGAATTCTGAAAAACCAGCATCAGAAGATGGGAAGGTTTTCGATATGAGTAACAATGGAGAAGTTACGCCACCACCACTACCCGAATATGTAAAGCCAGTGGTGGCACCATACAGACCACCCATCCCATTTCCAAGAAAAGGAGTTGAGTATGAGCAAGTGATAGGTAATAAAGTTTGTGATACCTCTGGAAAGAAGAAGAAGAATAAAAAAGTGCAAGAAACAAAAATCGTAAAAATAAACCCGGTGAAGATAGTTCCACCAAAACCTCCACCCAGGTTGGGTGATCCGGGTGAATTTATTGTTCCTTGTCTACTTAGTGATTGTGTCATGTATGATGCACTAGCAGATTTTGGTGCGAGTGTGAGTGTTATGCCTCTTTCATTATATAAGAGATTAGGAGTAGGTGAGTTAAGTCTAACGGAAATGAGTGTTCGACTCTTTGATCAAACCATTAGGCACCCAGTTGGAATTGCTGACAACCTACCCGTTCAAGTGGGTAATTTAACCTTTTTAGTCGAATTTATTGTCATTGACATAGAAGAGGACCCAAACATTCCTGTAATTTTAGGTCGACCATTCTTAGCGTCCACCGGGGCATTATTTGATGTAGGAGAGGGTAGAATGACACTTAGTGATGGTGAAAAATCGGTCACCTTTGTTTGTCGAAAGACTAAATCTCCACCAACCAAAACCGTTGAATCAACAAAAATGATTGGTAAGAACCATATTGTTTTACCAACTCCAACGGTAGTACTTAGCAATAATAAAATGCCTAAGTGTGGGGAAGATGAAGTAACACCTAATGATGACCTGATAACAAAGAACCCCGTTGTTGATACAAAATTAAATGACCCCATTATTAATAGTTCAATGAAGAAACTTATTAAACGGATTCGCGATGCTAGAATTAAGGGGAACTTTAAGTTATGTAACCGGTTAGTATCCAATCTATCGCCTAAAGAAAAGGCAAAACTAGTTGAATTTGTGGATATTACATAGGAATCCGACCAATGGCTAAAAGCAAAAGTCACAGATATGCAAGTTGATTATGGTCCAAGAGAAATTGACAATGAAGTTAACTACAATTTCGACATCACAGCTAACTAAGTGTGGGGAGATTCAAATGTTCTAAGAAATAATGCTGTCTAGGGTTAGTTGTTCTGTTCTCGTTTAGTTCCGAGAATGGAATCCGATTAGTCTTTTCCACTAGCAGACACTAAAGAACTAGTTTTCTCCCCCCATTCTAAATTTTTGTTTTGTAGGTTTTGTATGAAATTTATATGCATTTTTAAATTTAATTTTTGTGTGATTTTAAAAAAACAAAAATTACTTTATTTCATTAAGTTTAAAAAATAATTTCTAAAATTCATCGTAAGTTGAAGACTAGGTCATGGAACCGAAATTGCTTTACCCGAGGGCGGGGCGAAAAATTTTGTTATCATTATTTTTAATTTTATTGATCTAAAATATACAAAAAAAAAAAAAAATTAAAAAACCCAAAAATCTTTGCTTTTAAAACAATCGCTTTAAAAAAGACAAATTTTAAATTTTGTCGAGGGACGGACTAGGTAAACGTACCGAAACTACCTAAAGTAAAAGGAAACAAAATTTTAATAAAAATATTCATTTAAATTGTTTTAATAAATAAAGGTTTTATAAAAAATATATATTATATATATATATATATTATATATATGTTTGTAGTTTATCTTATATACAAAACAGAGTAAAACAGTGATAATGCTAAAAACGAACATATATTTCATAGCATTATTCCTCAAGAAAGACAAGCTTTTAGTTGCAATTGTTCTATTTACAAGTGATATTCGTTTAAATAATAAAAGGTGAAGACAAAAGACAGATTCGACGAATTGAAGATGCAAACGACCAAAAAGCTCAAAAGTACAAAATACAATCAAAGAGGTTCCAATTATTGATAAGAAACGTCTCGAAATTACAAGAGTACAAGATTCAAAACGCAAAGTACAAAATATAAAATTGTACGCAAGGACGTTCGAAAATCCGGAACCGGGACCAGAGTCAACTCTCAACGCTCGACGCAACGGACTAAAAATTACAAGTTAACTATGTATATAAATATAATATAATATATAATTAATTATATTAATTATATATATATTATATTTATAAATAAATCGTCGGCAAGAAAGACTCCAAAAGCTGGTGAGCTGTATTTACAAACTCCGCGACTCGCGAAGTTTGAAGGCAAAATAGGCCGCGAGTCGCGGAGCCCCAAAGTTTGAAACTCCCTATAAAAGCAACCGAATTCTGAGCATTTTTAATCATCAATATATCTCTCTCTCTCTCAATATATCTTATATATTTATATTTATATTTTAATTTTAATTTTAATTTTAATTTTAAATCCTAATAATAAGGGTATGTTAGCGAATGTTGTAAGGGTGTAAGTCGAAATTCTGTCCGTGTAACGCTACGCTATTTTTAATCATTGTAAGTTATGTTCAACCTTTTTACATTAATGTCTCGTAGCTAAGTTATTATTATGCTTATTTAATCCGAAGTAATCATGATGCTGGGCTAATTACTAAAATTGGGTAATTGGACTTTGTACCATAATTGGGGTTTGGACAAAAGAACGACACTTGTGGAAATTAGACTATGGGCTATTAATGGGCTTTATATTTGTTTAACTAAATGATAGTTTGTTAATGTTAATATAAAGATTTACAATTGGGCGTCCCTATAAATTACCATATACACTCGATCGGACACGATGGGCGGGGTATTTATATGTACGAATAATCGTTCATTTAACCGGACACGGGAATGGATTAATAGCCACTAGAATAATTAAAACAGGGGTGAAATTATGTACAAGGACACTTGGTATAATTGATAAAAAAATATTAAAACCTTGGGTTACACTCAGTCGACATCCTGGTGTAATTATTAAACAAAGTATTAAAATCTTGTTACAGTTTAAGTCCCCAATTAGTTGGAATATTTAACTTCGGGTATAAGGATAATTTGACGAGGATACTCGCACTTTATATTTATGACTGATGGACTGTTATGGAAAAAAACCAGACGGACATATTAAATAATCCAGGACAAAGGACAATTAACCCGTGGGCATAAAACTAAAATCAACACGTCAAACATCATGATTACGGAAGTTTGAATAAGCATAATTCTTTTATTTCATATTTAATTTCCTTTATTTTATATTTAATTGCACTTCTAATTATAGCACTTTTATTTGTTGTTATTATATTTAATTGCACTTTTAATTATCGTACTTTTTAATTATCGCAAGTTTATTTTATCGCACTTTTATTATTCGCAATTTCATTATCGTTATTTACTTTACGCTTTAAATTAAGTCTTGTATTTATTATTTTACATTTGGTTTTAACTGCGACCAAAGTTTTAAAATCGACAAACCGGTCATTAAACGGTAAAAACCCCCCTTTATAATAATAATATTACTTATATATATATATATATTTGTATTTTTATAAAAGTAAACTAATATAGCGTTAAGCTTTGTTTAAAAAGATTCCCTGTGGAACGAACCGGACTTACTAAAAACTACACTACTGTACGATTAGGTACACTGCCTATAAGTGTTGTAGCAAGGTTTAAGTATATCCATTCTCTAAATAAATAAATATCTTGTGTAAAATTGTATCGTATTTAATAGTATTTCCTGGTAAAAATATAGCTATTTTATATAGTACTCTGCTAAAACATCAAGTATTTTTGGCGCCGCTGCCGGGGACTCTCTTAAAAGCCGGAAGCGCAACAATAATATAAAAAAAAAAAAAATTTAGTTTACTTTTATTAAAATTCGTTTTTATAAAAATACGTTTTAAATATTCGAAAATATAAAAAGAAAAACAAAAATATAAGTATTTTTAAGATTTTGTTAAATATTTAAGTTTTATAAAGTTTCTTTATTTTTATATAAGTTTTATTTAAGTATTTTATTTTTATTTAAAACATATATAAAAAAAACCGAAAAAAAAATATTTTTATATATATAAATCTATTTTTAAGATATTTTAAATTTATAAAGAAGTTCTATTTTTATTTAAGTTTTTAAATATAAGTTTTTATTATATAAATATTTTATAAACAGAAAATATAAAAACAGAAAAAAAAAAAAAAACGCCTCAGTTTTAAACTGTTCCAGGGTTGAATTTTGAAAACCCGCGACTCGCGGGGTTTGCTGCATCGAATACCGCGACTCGCGGAGGGGACCTGACACCGACAGAAACCCTAACTGCAATTAATTACGGAGTAATTATTAATTATTATTATTATTATAAACCCTAAATACTTATTATTATTATTATTATTAGTTTTATTTTAAGTTTTACTTTTTATTTAATTTATATAATTAGTTAAATAAGTTTAATTAAATTGTAAAATTAATAGTTTTAATAAATAAATAATATAAAAATAATATTTTTATAAAAATTGTACTTTTTACAACTTTTTGTATATTTTTATATTTTGTCCCTTTTTAATATTTTTAGCGTAACTTTTGTATTTTTCGCTCGTATTTAATTTTAATTCATAGTTTTTGCCATAGTTATTTTTACTTCTAGATTTTTAGACTTTGCCGTAGAATTCCTTAAGTGCTTTTTCTTTAGACTAAGATTTAGGTGCTTTAGAATTTTGCGACGCCTTTTTAACTTTTAGTTTCTTTTTAAGTTATTTCCATTTGGGATTTAGTTTTTTCCTGTAACCTTTAATATTTTTAGACGACTTTTACCTATGTATCAATTATCATTCCAATTAGTAATCTCAATTTGCGATTATAATTTTAAGTTAGTTGTAGTAATAAGGTTAGGTTAGTCAAGTGTTTTTAAGTTTTATAAGTTTCTTTTATTTTTCCGTCACCTTTTATGTTTTAACCATTTTTCTTTTTCGACCTTTTTCGACGAACTCTTTTTCTTTCTTATTTCTCGCTATTCTAGTTTTTAGGACATAGATTTTTATTCTACTTCTTATCTAAATTTCTTAAAATTACGAAAATTTATTTTAAGTGGTTAAATTGATAGACATCAAAATTTTCTGGTTCGTAGTAATAGTTGGATTTGTACGTGGACCGGTTTATTGGAGCCAAACAGTCCTCAATTATATTGAGACCAAACGAATCCTGCCCCTCTGCTGCATCTTTTGGCTATTCGAAACGTGGGCAAAATCAGAAAAGTCTATTGATTGGATAACTTATTATAATTTTTCTTTCCTTTTAAAAACTAATAGGATATTCAGTGAATGCATCGAGCAAGACGTTCACCACCTTTTGTACGTTCACCACCTGTAACTAGATCAAGACATTTAGCAAATATTACTGCCGTTGATTTTTCTTTAGAATCGTCATCCAGTCGACCAAGTACTCAAGTTCAAATTTCCGATAATCCATTTTTTGAACCCGACCTCACAATTGAGAATCCGGAGAATATTCAGGAACGATTCGTAGATCCTGAACCACTAAACTTTCCTCCGGAACCACCAATCATTCAAACAGAGATTGTTGAGGAACGAACCATTAAATCAGAATCCTCTAGTGATTCCGATTCAACAAATTCAATTATGGAGAATCTGGAACCTTTAAGTATGGAAGACCGAATGAGAGCTAAACGCACTGGCCAAGGTCACGTAATTACTCATCCAGACATTAATGCACCAGATTATGAAATCAAAGGACAAATTCTACACATGGTGACTAATCAATGCCAATTTAGTGGTGCGCCGAAGGAAGATCCAAATGAACATTTACGTACCTTTAATAGGATCTGCACACTATTTAAAATCCGAGAAGTGGAGGATGAACAGATATATCTCATGTTATTTCCCTGGACTTTAAAGGGAGAAGCCAAAGATTGGTTGGAATCGTTACCTGAAGGGGCGATTGATACATGGGTGTTTTAGTTGAAAAATTTCTTAAACAATTCTTTCCTACATCTAAAGCCGTAAGACTTCAAGCATAAATTGTTACGTTCACACAGAAACCAAATGAAACTCTATATGAGGCATGGACAAGATATGGAAAGTTGTTAAGAGGATGTCCGCAACATGGTTTAGACACCTGTCAAATAGTACAAATATTCTGCCAAGGATGCGACATCACTACAAGGAAAGACATAGATATAGCAGCTGGTGGTTCTATTATGAAGAAAACCGAAACTGATGCTTACAAAATTATTGATAACACTGCTTCCCACTCACATGAGTGGCACCAAGAAAAAGATATCGTTAGATCATCTAAAGCAGCTAGTACCGATTCTAGCCATGACTTAGATTCCATTTCCGCAAAGATAGATGCTGTGGAGAGACGAATGGAAAAGATGACTAAGGATATTCACTCAATACGAATTAGTTGTGAGCAGTGTGGAGGACCACATTTGACAAAAGATTGTCTCAGTATTGAATTAACAATGGAACAAAGAGAGAATATTTCATACATAAACCAAAGGCCTGGAAATAATTATCAGAATAATTATCAACCGCCAAGACCGATTTACAATCAAAACCAGAATTATAACCGAAATATTCCATACAACAACCAACAAGGTCCTAGCAATCAACAAGTATCCAATAATAATTACAATCAGCAAAGACCTAATTTTAAAAACAAACCACCACAACAAACCGATAATAAAAAGCCGAATTTAGAAGATATGATGACGAAGCTAGTTGAAACTCAAACGCAGTTTTTCACATCTCAGAAACAAACCAATGAACAAAATGCTCAAGCATTTAGAAATCAACAAGCTTCTATTCAAAATCTGGAACAAGAAGTAAGTAACCTAGCAAGATTAATAGGTGAAAGAAAACCGGGAAGTCTACCTAGTGATACAAATGCTAACCCCCGGAATGAAACAGCTAAAGCCATTACCACAAGAAGTGGTACAACACTTAAACCACCTGAAATACCTGTAACTTCTGAAGAAGCTATTCCTACTCCACAAGAACCACAACCTGATCAAGATAAGGAAAAAGAACCGGTAGTTGAAAAGGTTAATGAAGATAACACAGCTAAGGATAAACCTTATGTTAAACCATACCAACCACCACTTCCTTACCCGAGTAAAATGAAGATAGAGAAACTTGAATCCGAGCAATCCAAATTCTTGGATATGTTTAAACAGATAAATGTAAATCTTCCTTTCATTGATGTGATTTCAGGAATGCCTAGATATGCTAAATTCTTGAAAGATCTAATCTCAAGTAGAAAGAAAATGGAAGAACTCTCGGCTGTTACTATGAATGCTAATTGTTCAGCAGTGCTGTTGAATAAGATACCAGAGAAATTATCTGATCCAGGAAGTTTCACAATTCCATGTTTTCTGGGTAGTCTTAGTTCAATAGAAGCATTGGCAGATTTAGGTGCTAGTATAAATCTAATGCCATATTCATTATACGCTAAACTAGACCTTGGAGAATTGAAACCAACCAGAATAAGCATACAACTAGCCGATAGATCAATAAAATATCCTAGAGAGATAATGGAGAACATGCTAGTTAAAGTTGGTACTTTAGTATTTCCAGTAGATTTTGTTGTTCTGGACATGGAAGAAGATTCTCAAGTTCCTCTCATATTAGGAAGACCATTCTTAAACACGGCTAAAGCAATGATAGACGTGTTCGGTAAGAAATTGACCCTAAGTATAGAGGATGAGAGTGTTACCTTTTCAGTTGATAGAGCAATGCAACAACCACAATCTACAGATGATACATGTTATTATATTCAAACTATAGATGCACATGCAGAATTATTAGAAGAATTTCCAGAATTACAAGGAACAGGAGAATGTTCTTTAGGAGAAGGTAATGAACCAATTGATGAAGCTGAAATGTTAGCTACACTTATAGCTAATGGATATGAACCAATAACAGAAGAAATTCAAATGCTAAAAGAAGAAGACAGATATCGATACAAATCATCGATAGAAGAACCTCCGAAATTAGAGTTAAAGCCACTTCCAAACCATTTGGAATACGCTTATTTACATGGTGAATCTGAATTACCTGTAATAATATCGTCTTCTCTTACTAAAAATGAGAAATCACAACTCATTTCTGTGTTGAAAGCTCATAAACCAGCCATTGAATGGAAGATTCATGATATTAAAGGAATAAGTCCTTCGTATTGCACACATAAAATCCTTATGGAAGAAGGTCATAAAACATATGTGCAACGCCAACGAAGACTAAATCCTAATATGCAAGATGTAGTTAAAAAGTGATTATTAAACTGCTAGATGCAGGTTTGATATATCCAATTTCTGATAGTTCATGGGTAAGCCCAGTTCAATGCGTGCCTAAGAAGGGTGACATGACTGTCAATTACAAATGAGAAAAATGAGCTTATTCCTACTAGGACTGTAACAAGATGGTGTATGTGTATTGATTATAGAAAATTAAATGACGCCACCAGAAAAGATCACTTTCCCTTACCTTTCATAGATCAAATGTTGGAAAGATTAGCCAGAAATAGTTACTATTGTTTCCTAGATGGGTTTTCCGGATATTTTCAAATTCCAATAGCACCCGAGGACCAAGAGAAAACCACATTCACGTGCCCTTATGGTACTTTTTCTTACAAACGCATGCCATTTGGACTTTGTAACGCCCCTGCAACCTTTCAAAGGTGTATGATGGCGATTTTTCACGACATAATAGAAGAATGCATGAAAGTTT
Source organism: Rutidosis leptorrhynchoides (assembly GCF_046630445.1). NCBI lineage: Eukaryota > Viridiplantae > Streptophyta > Magnoliopsida > Asterales > Asteraceae > Rutidosis > Rutidosis leptorrhynchoides. Next base: position 193,272,250 of record NC_092337.1, on the reverse strand, counting down.
TCATGGATGACTTTTCAGTCTTCGGTGATACATTTGAAACATGTCTAGCTAATCTTGAACGAATGCTTATTAGATGCGAACAATCAAATCTAGTACTTAATTGGGAGAAAAGCCATTTCATGGTTAAAGAAGGCATCGTTCTTGGACATAAAATTTCAAAAGAAGGAATTGAAGTGGATAGAGCTAAAGTAGATGTAATTGCTAAACTTCCACATCCCACCAATGTTAGAGGAGTTAGGAGTTTTCTAGGGCATGCCGGTTTTTACCGACGTTTCATAAAAGATTTTTCTAAAATTGCCACTCCTATGAATAAACTCCTAGAAAAGGATGCTCCATTCATCTTTTCAGATGTGTGTATCAAATCTTTTAATATTCTTAAAAAAAAACTCACTAATGCACCGATCATGATAACACCAAATTGGAATCTACCATTTGAACTAATGTGCGATGCAAGTGATTTTGCAATGGGAGCCGTTTTAGGACAAAGGATTGAAAAACGATTTCAACCTATATATTATGCTAGTAAGACGTTACAAGGAGCACAAATGAACTATACAACTACTGAAAAAGAACTCCTTGCTATTGTCTTTGCTTTTGACAAATTTCAATCATATCTCGTTCTAGCAAAAACGGTGGCCTATACCGACCATTCTGCTCTTAGATACCTATTTTCAAAACAAGATGCTAAACCAAGATTAATCCGTTGGATCTTACTCTTACAAGAGTTTGATATTGAAATCTGAGATAAAAGAGGAGCAGAAAATCTCGCCGCTGATCATCTTTCTCGTCTTGAAAATCCCGAATTAGAAGTTCTAAATGAATCGGCCATACAAGACAACTTTCCTGATGAATATCTATTGAAGATAGATTATAAAGAAATTCCATGGTTTGCAGACTATGCAAACTACTTAGTTTGTGGATTCCTTGAAAAAGGATTATCGTACCAAAGACGAAAGAAATTCTTCAGTGATATAAAACACTATTTTTGGGAAGATCCACATTTGTTTAAAAGTTGTCCCGATGGAATAATACGCCGATGTGTATTTGGAGATGAAGCTAGTAAAATTTTAAACCATTGTCACACAGGACCAACAGGAGGGCATTATGGGCCTCAACTAACAGCAAGAAAAGTTTATGATGCTGGATTCTATTGGCCTATAATTTACAAAGACGCACACCTTCTTTGCAAATCCTGTGATGCTTGTCAAAAGACCGGAAAAATAAGTCAACGTGATGAAATGCCACAAAATGTCATCCAAGTATGTGAAGTATTTGACATTTGGGGTATTGACTTTATGGGTCCATTTCCAAAATCTCATAATAATCTATATATACTCGTAGCCATTGATTATGTATCTAAATGGGCGGAAGCACAAGCTCTCCTAACTAACGATGCACGAGTTGTAGTCAATTTTTTAAAACGTCTTTTTGCAAGGTTTGGAACACCGAAAGCTTTAATAAGTGATCGGGGTACTCATTTCTGTAATAATCAACTTGAGAAAGTTCTTAAAAGATATGGAGTAACTCATAAAATCTCCACTGCATATCTTCCACAAACAAGTGGACAAGTTGAAAATACCAACCGAGCTTTAAAACGTATTCTAGAGAAAACCGTAGGATCAAATCCGAAGGAATGGTCCATTAAATTGGAGGATGCACTCCGGGCTTTTAGAACAGCCTACAAAACTCCAATTGGAACCACACCTTTTAGACTTGTTTATGGAAAAGCATGTCATCTTCCAGTAGAAATTGAACACAAAGCATTTTGGGCTTTGAAGACATGTAATCTTGATTTACATGAAGCTGGACGTCTACGGTTAAGTCAACTAAACGAATTAGAAGAATTAAGACATGAAGCATACGAAAATTCGTTAATCTATAAAGAAAGAACGAAGAAATGGCATGATAAAAGAATCAGAAGTTTAAAAGAATTTAAGGAAGGAGACAGAGTTCTTCTTTTCAATTCACGATTCAAGCTATTTCCTAGAAAATTGAAATCAAGATGGTCTGGACCATTCATAGTCAAAAGAGTTTTCCCATACGGAACGATAGAATTAATAAATTCAAATGGGATTGAATTTAAAGTTAATGGTCACAGAGTTAAACATTACATACATGGTCTGATGGAAGTTGACAATGAAGTTAATCATAATTTCGATACCACAGCTAACTAAGTGTGGGGAGAATCAAGTCTTTAAAGGATAATATGTATTTCTGTTAGAGTTAGATTGTCTGTTTTCGTGTAGTTCTCGAAAATGAAACCCGAATGGTCTTTCCCTAGCAGACCCTAAAGAACTAGTCTTCTCCCCCCATTCTGAATTTTTATTTTTTTTAGGAAATGAAGACTGCCTGTGAACTAAACCATGGTCTAATGCTACACGCTTTGATTACTAAACGTAATAATGACACACTTCCAAGTGAAATAGTATCAGTAATCAGAGAAAGAATGGACGGAGTTAGAAAAGAATCCAGATGCGAAGATAATAAGTTACAATTTGGTAAAGGAAAATCAAAATCCGCAGCGAAAAGAAGAGCACGACACCTAGAACGATGTCACAAATGCGGAAAATGGTCACATGGAGGTAAATGTTCAAATAATCAAACCTATTCAAATACCGAATTTGTTACTTTATGCAGAGACGGACCGTTCATATGTTTAGAAGAAAAGACACTGAATGCTCGAGGTTACGCCTATGTAGCTATGGAAAACCAATTAAACCGACTATCTTATGAATGGGATAGATCATATAACTAAGAAATCTATTTCACAGGTAAGTTTGTACAGTTTTTATTTTATTTTATTTTTTATTTTTAACCTTTTGATAATAAACGCTAATTTGTTCGCTATAAAGTATTAAATTGTTATTGAATAAAATTAGGTTTGGCGATCGAAATTATTGATATCATTCAAAAATTTATTACATCACTGCGAAATTTAACGTTTATTCTTAAGGTATAAATATCTTTAATCAATCAACCCAAAATATTTTAAAAATTCGTCATGAGTTAAATTAAGTCTTGGAACCGAAATTACTTTACCGAAAAGAGGGGCACATATTTTTGATAATATTTGGTTGATTAAAGTGGGATAAAAAGCCAAAAAGATTTTTAATTTTATTTTTACAATGTTTTTAAAATTAATATTTAAATCTTAAATTAATATTGTAAACTTTGTAAAAACAATATATTTAAAATTGAAAATATTTTAAAAATTAATATAAGTTTGGTGTGAATTTATAATATGAATTTTTAAATTAAGTTTGGTGTGAATTTTTAATTTTTAAATATGAATTTTTAATTTTATGCATTTCAAATTTTAAGTTTGGTGTGAATTTTTAATATTAATTTTGAATTTTATATTTAAATTGTGTGAATTTAAAAACAAAAATTTACTTTATCTCATTAAGTTAAAAATATGATTTTTAAAATTTGTCGTAAGTTGAAGACTAGGTCTTTGAACCGAAATTGCTTTACCCGAGGGAGGGACGAGAACTTTTATTATCATTATTTTTAATCTTATTGAATTAAAGTATGCCAAAAATATTAAAAAAAACCCAAAAATTTAGCTTTTAAAACAATCGCTACAAAAAGACAAATTTTAAAATTTTGTCGAAGGACGGACTAGGACATCGAGCCGAAACGACCTCGTCCTAAATAACAAGGGAAACAAAATTTTAAAATTAATTACTTAATTGTTTTAATTAATAAAAAAAAAAAGCAAACTCCGCGACTCGCGGAGTTTGAAGGGTCCAAACACCGCGAGTCGCGGGAGGACCGAAATACAAAAAAAAAATAAAAACGCAAGAACTGATCAGTCCACACCACAAAAACTAGAAAATACAGCGAAATACTGCACGAAAAAACCGCAAAAACACCCCCAAAATCACAATTTTTAACCGTTAATCATCAAATCTTTTACTAAAATCATATTGAGAAGGATGCTATCAAGGAATTACTCAAGAAAAACGGTAAATTTCTACACTTAAACACCATTTAATCCGAAAATTAGTGTTCTTGAGCAATTTTTTCCCCAATTTGATTTTGATGCTTTTTAGTGTAATTATGCTTAAATTGTTTATGTATTATGCTTGTATAACCTAGATTGATGCCGTTTAACATGATTAGAAGCCTTAAACTTCAAATTTTGAGTAATCTAGGGTTTGTGTTCTTGAGCAAATTTGGGGCTTTTTGATATAAACATTTTATGGCCGATTTTTGTCATGAATTGTTGCTAAATTAAGTAGTGTAACATGTTTAGGTAGGTAAATGATCCAAACTTTGAGCCTAAACATGATTTTGAGAATTAAAGTCGACTTTTTCAAGTCTAAAATTCATGAACTTGATTTTTGAGAGATAATGCCATTTGAAACTTGTTTAATTGCTAGTAAAGATTATTTTGACATGTTATTTGAGTTGAATGCTTATGAACTTGGCGAACATTTTCGTATATGCTTATTTTAAAAAGTGTAGATTTGATAAAAATGTGAAAATGAGCTTAAGTTTGATATAAATTGATCATGTCATTGTAATTATTTTGATTGATGATTTTGCTGACACTAATGCATATTTGGATGCACAAAAATTGTGTTTGATGTGTTTTGCAGACTGAAAGGGGTGAATCTTCATCCCAAGCCCGCAATGCTCCTACTGAGAATGCAGAACAACAGGAGGTGGATAACTACTACAAGCAAGATATACCTCATCCAGTCATGACATTTTCTGATATGCACTTGGAAGATTTGCATCCGAACCTGAGATTTGACAGACTTTGGATAGATTATCCAAAATACCAAAAGGGTTTGCATACTCTTCATTCTAAGGTTGTTGAGGTACCTAGGGTCATAGAATGGGGACCATTAGAAGCTGTAGAATTGGCCGGGCCAATTAGGGACTTACTTGTACAGAGGTATGGTAATTCTACTTTTAATGACTGGGTACGTTTATTCACCATGCGTAGACCTGTATATAAAGTATGGTGTGAAGAATTGTTGTGTAGTATAGAATTAAATGATCGGGTAGCTAGTTTAACCGATCGATCTTTTATTAGATTTTTGTTAGGAGGTTCGATGCGCCACATGTCTTTACTAGACATGGCTCAGGCTTTACGTATATATACGCCTGAGGAGTTAGCATCTGCCGATTGTAGAGGGTTGATACTAAATGGTAGAAAGATAGATGAAAATTTTGATACACACGGTGTATGGAGTCAAATGACAAGCCATCACCGATTCAAAGGGGGAAATTACTCTTATTTGGATATAGATAGAGCTGAATTAAGAGTGATTCATAGGTTTTTAGCTAATTCGATTACACAAAGAGGTAAGAACAAGGAAAAGGTAAATGAACAGGATTTGTTTTACCATATGTGTATTCGAGACCCACAAAGCGCTGTAAGTATACCTTATTGTGTGGGTTATTATTTATCAGCTATGGTTAGGGGGATGAGACCGCATAGCATAATAGGAGGTGGTATTTTTATTACTTTGATTGCTGAATATCTCGGTGTGGATATAAGTCGGGGGGGATTATTAGTGGAAGAACCAGAACCCCGCGATACTATAGGTTTAAATGTATACCATGGTGCGAAAGTTTTGAAGCGGCGAAATAACGCCGCAATACAATACCATGGTAGACATCCACAGGTTGAGAGAAACCAACAGCAAGGTAATGTAGGAGGGGGAAATGAAATGCAAGAAATGCAAAGGTTTATAGCTTCACAGGAGTACGAAAATGCTAGACAGAGAGCATTTGAGGATTGGCAAGTTCATCAAAACCAAATCATAGCTCATTGCCAACATATAGGTAGAAACTATATTCCTACGCCAAAACCCATATTCCCTCCCTGGTCTATAGAGATGCAACCACCGTATCCTACGTATAACCCTGCCGAAGCATTTTATAGCACCTATGGTTATGCTTGGAACCCCTATTGGTACCAGTATCATCCCTAGTCTACTTAGTTTTATTTATTTTGTAGTTTGTAATATTGATACGTTTAATACTTATGTTAATATTGTAACAGTTTTTATAATTTTCTAACTTTTATTCTTAGATTTTAATAATTTTTGAATGTGGGGTAATATACCAAACTTCAAAAATATGTATATATGTTTGCAGTTTATCTTATGTACACAACAGGGTAAAACAACGCATTTTCAAAGACTGGCATTAAGTTCAGCAAAAGCAACTAATTTTGACGACAAGATGCAAAATATATGTGAAATAACAACAAGACGGAATGAACAAATGATGTGCAACATTTATCATTCAGCAAACAAACGCCAATATATTTGGAAACTTTGGTAAAATTTAATCATTTTCACACAAATCACCCTCAATAATTTAAATTGTTACTGATTTCTTGCAAATGAGGGCATTGCAAGATCTTAAGTGTGGGAAGGGGTTAAATTCTTTCGGATTTTAAAATTTTTACTTTATACACTTGGTTACCATTAAAAATACTAGTAAAGCAGTAGTTGTATTAGAATCTAGTGCTCTCTGATAATAAAGAACAACCCTAGTCTTATATACTGACTACCCAATTCTAGTAAAATTTTTAAAAATTTTCAATTAAATGAACTCAAAATCATGTTTATACATATTTATGAACAATAAAACTAGGTTTTAACACCGAAATTATTGTTACCTCAGAAAGGACATAAATTGAGAAACAAACCAAAATGTTAAAATTCATTTAAAATGGAATAGAGGACGATAAAAAGGAAAATAAAAGCCAAGTGTGGGAAAATTTACCAAGTTATCTTAAACATATGTCACATATTTTTGTACAAATAACTGAAAATACTTTTGCTTTGGACTAAACTAAACTGTTTTACCCGATGAAAGAAAAGAAGAGATGGATCTACACGATGAATCAATTCCATCATTAAAAGGAAGTAAAGTCTTCTGAAAAAGACACGCGCTTCTTGATTTAGGTCATGAAGTTGTCGTCCAGACCAGCTGTAGGTTGACGAAAAACCTAGAAAAGTCATCACTAAAATCAGCAGGAAATCCACGAACCTCAGCATTAAACAGGGTCGCCAAGTGGTCAGATTTATCCTAACCATGAGAAGGATTTATTGTGACAACCCGGAAATTTCCAACCAAATTTAAACTTTAATCTTTATATGTTTCCGACACGATAAGCAATATTTGTTAAGTTAAATTTCAAGAATTTTAAACTATGTTCATACATTCATTCAACCTCGACCAAGTTCCAACGATTCACGAACCATTAAACGAATATGATTATATATGTATATGTGTATATATATTATAACTTGAAACGTAAACAAAATATTAGATTAAATACTTTATATGATTGTATCTGTTTCAAAATGTTTATCAATGGAATTAGAAGATAAGATCAAATGATTGAATTATCAGATATATTGAATTATGATTACAAGTCTCTGTTGAAAGGCCCACGTTGATTTGAGAAATCTTTCCATTTTAACAATATTCGGAAAATGGTAAAGTGATTTATAAATAAAAACAAATTGTCAATCATTGAGAACTAGACAAAGGATAGTGGAAGATTGAATCTCATAAAGACTCGATTGATCTATTTAGTTTCAAACGTACAAAAACGTTTTCAGTTTAAAAAGAACTTTATTATTAAAACGTATATAACTTTTATAAATATCTAGAACCACTTTTGACAACTCATTACTTAACTAGTATGATAAAGATAACGATATTTATATTTTATTTTATATATATAACTATTTAAATTAATATTATATATATTTATACGCGTATTATACGTACATAGTTTTATACTTTTACTATACTTAAACTTTACCTTTACTTTATTTTTACTTTACTTTAACTTTAATAATTCACTTTAATAATTCATACTTTAATAATTCACTTTAATAATTCATACTTTAATAATTTACTTTAATAATTCATACTTTAATAATTTACTTTAATAATTCATACTTTAATAATTCATACTTTAATAATTCACTTTAATAATTCAAAAATCTATTATAAATTGAATTCAATAGGTTTCATTATTTCATAGAAACTTGAAAATATTTTTCTCTAAACTCTCTCAATCGATTTACATATATATATTTACTCCGTATTATTTCAAGATATTATTAATATACATTAAATATTACGACGGAGTGCTGTTCGAGTGATTTCGAAATTGTTTTTTCGAGTGGGATAGGATTAAGGAAATTATGGGTTATAGCTATGGAGGTGATTGAGTATGGTTCATGGGTATGCTCGTGAGGTCAATATAGTGTTTATCATTTCCGTTGCGTCTACGTACCTTTCCTGCAATATTGAATCTCAATATTGATACGTGAGTACTCATAATTTAACTTTTACATACTAATAGAATATCCCTGACTAGTGCTCGAGTATTTAGGATTATGCATGCTTGTACTTTTGATATTGCCTTTAGACAGGTTAGGTTGAATGTTGAATTAGTTACACTTGCGGTTGAGATAAGGTATAAGATATGCATGTCCTTGGAAAGCTAGCGAAAAATTAAGAACTTTTCCTTTAGATATCGAATGGTTTCGATGAACGGATTAGAAGTTATAATCAATTGAATTTTCGATATTTTTATTAAAAATGATTATTATTATCGTCGTTCTAGTTTTATCTTATTATTATCATTATTATTATCTTTATCAATAAAAGGGATTTATCATTAAAAATTATTTTTTTTTATTATTACTATAGTTATTATCGTTAAAGTTATAATTAGTATTATTATTATTATCCAATTATTATTATTATTATTATTGGTATTATTATTATTATTATCATTATTAATATATATATCATTATTTAAAAATGGTTATTGTTATTGTTATTATTATTATTACTATATTATCCTTAAGATAATTATTAGTATTATCGTTAATAATGTTATAGTAACTATCATTATTAATATTAGTGTAATTAAAACAAATATTTGTAACACCTAATTATTTTGATTACTATTATTATCATTATTATGAACACGATATAAAAGACGATTAAAAGCCATTAAACGAAACGATTAGGAAATAATGGGTAAGAGTATCATGATGAAATTAAAATATTATAAGATATTGATTTAGATAAAATTATCGTTCTTATTATTTTTATCATTACAATTATTATTAAAAGTATCGTTAGTATTAAAACTATCATTTTAACAAAAATTATCATTTTAATAGAAATGTCATTGTTACTATAAAATATCATTATTATTATTATTATTTTAAATAGAATTATTATTTTAAAGATAATATTAAAAATTATCATAAATATTAAAGTTATCATAATTAGAATTATCGTTTTATCTAATGTCATCTTAGTAATTATAAATATTGATATTTTTATAATAATAATTATTATTACAAAATAATACAACTTTTACTTACTATCATTATAGATATTATTTTATCAAATAAATATGTGATACAAACATATTTTACTACGTGTAATAACTTACTTTAATAATACCTATCATATTATCTTTATGATATTAAATGAACCCTATAAATTTTATTACTTAATATATATAAAAATATATTTTATTATATAAATTTAATATAAAATTTTATTTATTAATAAATAAATTATATTATTTACTCCAATAAATCTTTTAAAAATATTTAAAAATATAAAACAATGATATTTAAACTATATATTAATCATGTATAGATTTTTGGAAATTATTTTGAGTCAAATTTACTTTTGTTGACTTTTGCATATTAGTCTCGAGCATTAGGATTGTGGTACACTATGACTTGACCTAATTTGTTAGACAAATATTGACCAACACATAAATATATATAATTAATTTAGGTTCGTGAATCCGAGGCCAACCTTGCACTTGTTCAATGACGTTATATGTATTTTTACTACGAAATACAGTATGGTGAGTTTCATTGATCCCCTTTTACTCTTTACATTTTTGGGCTGAGAATACATGCAAATGCTTTATTAACTGTTTTACAATATTTATATGCGTGAGTTTCATTTGCTCCCCTTTTAAATGCTTTTGCAATATATATTTTTGGGACTGAGAATACATGCGCTATTTTTATAATTGTTTTACGAAATAGACACAAGTACGTGAAACAACATTCTATGGTTGAATTATCGAAATCGAATATGCCCCTTTTTATTAAGTCTGGTAATCTAAGAATTAGGGAACAGACACCCTAATTGACGTGAACTCTAAAGATAGATCTATCGGGCCCAACAAGCCCCATCCAAAGTACCGGATGCTTTAGTACTTCGAAATTTATATCATGTCCGAAGGAGGATCCCGGAATGATGGGGATATTCTTATATGTATATTGTGAATGTCGGTTACCAGGTGTTCAATCCATATGAATGATTATTTTTGTCTCTATGCATGGGACGTATATTTATGAGAACTGGAAATGAAATTCTTGTGGTCTATTAAAATGATGGAAATAAATGATTATGATAAACTAATGAACTCACCAACCTTTTGGTTGACACTTTAAAGCATGTTTATTCTCAGGTGTTAAAGAAATCTTCCGCTGTGTATTTGCTCATTTTAAAGATATTACTTGGAGTCTTTCATAGCATATTTCGAAGAACGTTGCATTCGAGTCATTGAGTTCATCAAAGATTATTATTAAATCAATTTATAGTTGGATAGTGGATATTATGAAATGGTATGCATTCCTGTCAATTTTCGATGTAAAGAAAGATTGTCTTTTAATAACGAATGCAATGTTTGTAAAATGTATCATATAGAGGTCAAATACCTCGCAATGTAATCAACTATTGTGAATCGTTTATAATGTATATGAACGGGTCCTTTCAGTTGGTATCGGAGCGGTGGTCTTAGCGAACCAGGTCTGCATTAGTGTGTCTAACTGATAAGTCGATAGGATGCATTAGTGAGTCTGGACTTCGACCGTGTCTGCATGTCAAAAGTTTTGCTTATCATTTTGTGTCGAAAATTAATTACTTATCATCCTCAGGAAATTACCTGCTTATCATTTTTAGTCTAAGACACGTCTTGCTGCATTGATTGCATGAATAGTGTATAGATAAAAATTCATATCTTAGCATATCTGCTAAATCATATCTTATCGTATCTGTTACTTTAAACTTTGCCTGACATATCCCACAAAGTCCTCCGTAATCTACGAAATCTTTTGATCTATATATATATATATATATATATATATATATATATATATATATATATATATATTCTATGTAATTAGAATACCATCCGTTAGCCAAAATCATTTCATAAAAAAAAAAAATTCTTTATCCAATCGTACGAAATGGAATTCGTCATCAGTTCAAGTCACTCAGATTCCGAAATGGAATCCCATTCAAGCTCCGAAAGCAGTGTGACCGGAATAGATCAACCAATCAGTCATCACCTATTCTGGATGAATTGGAGATGGGTTTGTAGCCTCCTCAATCATTGGAGAAAAGAAGAAGGTGATCCCTTCCATTCACCACATTGCCCTCTTGACGAAGAACCTGAAGCACTTACCGGCGAACCTGTCCGAAACACCATGTTCTCGCTCATTTCCAGAGTATCTCGTCACGATTATATATTACATCAAATTTTAGATTTTATTTATCCGCTCGTCCGAACCGACAATCACCCCGGTGTAATAGAAGAAGTCAATGAGCTTCGCGCTCGGGTAGTGGCTTTGGAGAATATGGTGCAGAGATTACAAACACCAGCAGCAGCATAACCAGTACCACCATCATCAACGCCAATAGTACCATTACCACCTCCAACCACAACCGCGTCGTAAACCTCAACTTCACAATCTGTCCCACGAGCATCAACGTCATACGCACCATAGATACCAAGGAGTACCAACAACAATAACTGACGAAGTATTAATTCATAACTTCATTGGAGAAACATTCTGCGGCGATTATGTAATCTCTAAAGTCTTAGAGATTATCTAATCTAGCCCTAACCATAAATCAGTTAAGCGAACCAAAAATGATAGAAGGAAGAGTAGAAACCCTGACAAAAATGATGTGTGATTAACAAGCAAAACTTGCTTTACCAACAGCATCAGCAGTACCGTCAGAGTTACCAGCATCGTCAGTACAGTCAACATCCGAATCAACAACACCGATAACATCACAAACTCCGTCAGTTCAAGAATCACTGTGGACATCATTACGAATCAATAACGTGTATATTATATCAACGAGTTATGAAGAATTAACTCATTCCCTCTCAAGAAATTATATGTATATTATATATATATATATATATATATATATATATATATATATATATATATATATATATATATATATATATATATATATATATATATATATTTTGAAATAAATCTTTCCATACTAAACTATTGTGTGTGAATCTTAACTACTCGGTTAATTCATATTACAAATATGCAATAATGTACGTCCTTCGGCCGCAACTTAACCAGTGTTAACTACAATCTCTGTCGCAATTCAACAAATTCCAATTCATAATAAATCAAGTATATATTTGATTTTACACTTTCATCATCGATGTACCCGAAACTTTTCAGATAACATCATTCGTACTTTGCGAAATTCACAAGAATTCCACGAACCGAACATCATACATCAACAAATAACGAAGTATTGATTCATAATTTCAATGTCATTAAAGAAATACTGCGTAAAAGTTATGTACTTTTTAAAGCCTTTAGGGATTATTAAATTCTAGTTTCAACCGTAAATCAAATGAGTTTAATTTAACATTAACTCATTAAATCTATGTTACATCTGAAGAAAATATACATATATATATTTTCATAAAGACTGTAATAAAATTCTTTTGTACAAAATATTAATTGTGAATTGTTTTTTTAACGGGTAGGTAATACCCGAGAGATATATAAATTCACAAATAATATATTACATTCTTCGAATCTGATTCAGCAAATTATCCATTATACTCTCTACTTTCACAACAATATACATTCTTTTATAGAAATCAAAACAACCATACTCATTCAAAATTTAATTACATATTCTGATTTTGAAATCTCAAAATTCAACTCGAGATATGACCAAAATCATCACTCTTAGATCCTTACATCTTTCACAAGCTATATGTTGACTTCAAAACTGTGTTAGAACATCAAATGTATGTTAACGATTACAATCTGTGTCCAAACCCTTCGAAAATTTCTGAAGATACTTCGAATGATGAGCAATCGAGATGATGATCCAACCACATGTTACCCACAGTTATGTACCCGAAAAACTCTTGAAACCAAAGTAAAAGTTTAAACAACGTATCCGCGTCAGATTCTTTGGCATTTATTAGCAAAAATAACTTTGCGACTCCTATTCAAAGTAGCCAGTTTTGTCACAGCTCCAGCAAGTCAACTTCGACTTTTCAGTCAGACTAACCTTATTATAACCTTGAGATATACACCATCGTTACCAGGGAACCTTTTACATTCCACCACATTATTAGCAGATGTACCAACAACTTCATTACCCTTTGACTTTAGCCTCTCCAAAAAGTCATTATAATTATTTATTGAAACCCCATCATTTACTCATTCGCATCTTGTAATGAGAATTGCCATACGAATCATTGGGAATTAGCAATCAGTATTTTGAAATCTCGCAGCATGTCTACGCCAACAGTTATATGTGTATATATAACGTCTATCTTCTGGACTTAATTTGAATGTGAAGTTTCTGAAAAACACTCCGAACTAAGAATTGGTTCTCCGAAAATGGAAAAAATACTGATGAAGCAACATTAACTAAAAACGACTTTAAACGGTAAAAGCTGAATGATAATGATGAAGTGTGCTGGCAAAGCGCAGAAAAAGAGAAGTTTTGGAACTGGAAAACGGATTGAGCAAAGTAGGAAGGAGGCTTTGGACAAATTACAAAGACTGAACCTGACTTCAAAGGATCCAAATGATTCAGTACCTGCTGAAGTCATTAACGAATACCTTGCTCCTGACTCTAAACCCCTGCGAACAATATTCTTCATCATCCTCTGATATTAGAAATTCTAAAATATCATCGTATCTTTCATTATAAATATCCTCCATATTTCTGAAGATATTTTCTTAATTTTTCTTATTTGAAATCATTTATCTCTTCGCACTATCTGTATTACATCATAAAAGAAAGTATTTTAGTTTCTAAATTCTGAAACATTCAAGTTTAAAATAGAAATATTTTGAAGTAGTGTTGGGAACTGAAGCATGAATTAGTATAATATAATGACACTTGATCAATGTGATTATATTACAGTAAGTCATGCTGAGTTTCTAAATGGAACGTGATGATTCACAGATCATAATATCATCATGTGGCATGTTATACGACTCTTGTATTCTATTTAACCTCTAAAATATCAAGAAAATATTTCTTGATGATTCGGCCTTTTCCAAGGTATTCTAGTAATTTGACAAGTCAAGATCGTGCCATCACAATTTCCTTCCTAGAACATTAACAATGTTCATTCTGAAATTCATATCTGTGAATTCTGGACCATTACAAGCGGTGCTTAATCGCAAGAAGAAGAAACAAAAGGACAAAACTCCGAAATAAAAATTGGGGTATAAATTGCAGCAAATAAAAGAGAGCATTAACTGTTAATGATAATGATTATAGAAGACAGAAGCAGAGACTTTGAAATATAAGGGAACATATAAAGCCCAACGATAAACCAGAAATTATAAACCATATATATCGATGCATATAGCAATATAAAGACACGGGAGAACTAGAAACAGGTGTATAGTAGAAGTAAATAGATTCTTCCGGCGGTAGATGAAAAAGAAGAATGACCGATATGAAAGTTAGAAGTATATCGAGAATCAGAACTGGATGGAGCATATTGATGAATACTTTAAAATATGAGTTGAGGGAGAAAGAATAGAAGGTGATGAAACATGACTAGGAACTTAGAAATTAACAGATTTAACTCACACAATGGCGGAATAAGTGAATCAAACCCTCTAGTGAATAGGTTAATTTTTTTTGATTAATTTAGTCAAACCACAACTAAATCAAGTGTGATTAGATCAACACCTAGAGCTATTATTCACCACCTGGGTGATTTGGACTGAGAGAAAATTGGAGGAGCTCACTAGATCTGAGTGTGTGTAACAAATAAGAGGCTTAACCTAAAATGAAGAACATAAGACTTTATATACCCCTGATGTTGACTCACCCATACGATTCATTCATCACACGTACGAGTTGGCTTCATCAGCCGTACAGGTGATCACTCACTCGTGTCTTCTCATTTAAGTTGTAATTGTGACTTAGCTCAGCATCAACCGTGCGTATGAGCCTGTCAGCCGTACTAGTGAGGCTTCACTCGTACGTCTAACTAAGTCTAACATAGTCAAACATCTAAATCTCGTTCCTGCAGTTCTTGTAACCACATACAAACACGTATAGGATAATAACGAGCAATCATGGTGGCCTGTAAACTGTTGTACCTTCAATGGACGTGGGTAGATGTCTAGGGACTTGCATAAAATGCATCAACAGAAGCTGTGAGTTGTAAGGAAACGAAGGAGGTGAATTTATAAGAAAATCTCCGACAGAACAATTAAAATGGACGATCGCATTTAAAGCGGATCCTAATTCCCTTGATTACCGGAGAGTCAAATCTTATTAAGAAGATTTTCTTCAAATCCCTTGAAATCTGAGAATCAATCATATCTACGTCAAATGATAAGATGAATCTACACTTACTCATTTCACTCTTCTATGTTAGCTTCATTCGTACTCTTCATATAAATGGATTGTTTATCCAAATTATTCGCTGATGATAAAACTCTAATTTTTAGCCCGTATGCATCATGAAAACATACTTATTATCATTCACGACCTTTCCACTCAAATTTCGGGACGAAATTTCTTTAACGGGTAGGTACTGTGACAACCCGGAAATTTCCAACCAAATTTAAACTTTAATCTTTATATGTTTCCGACACGATAAGCAATATTTGTTAAGTTAAATTTCAAGAATTTTAAACTATGTTCATACATTCATTCAACCTCGACCAAGTTCCAACGATTCACGAACCATTAAACGAATATGATTATATATGTATATGTGTATATATATTATAACTTGAAACGTAAACAAAATATTAGATTAAATACTTTATATGATTGTATCTGTTTCAAAATGTTTATCAATGGAATTAGAAGATAAGATCAAATGATTGAATTATCAGATATATTGAATTATGATTACAAGTCTCTGTTGAAAGGCCCACGTTGATTTGAGAAATCTTTCCATTTTAACAATATTCGGAAAATGGTAAAGTGATTTATAAATAAAAACAAATTGTCAATCATTGAGAACTAAACAAAGGATAGTGGAAGATTGAATCTCATAAAGACTCGATTGATCTATTTAGTTTCAAACGTACAAAAACGTTTTCAGTTTAAAAAGAACTTTATTATTAAAACGTATATAACTTTTATAAATATCTAGAACCACTTTTGACAACTCATTACTTAACTAGTATGATAAAGATAACGATAATTATATTTTATTTTATATATATAACGATTTAAATTAATATTATATATATTTATACGCGTATTATACGTACATAGTTTTATACTTTTACTATACTTAAACTTTACCTTTACTTTATTTTTACTTTACTTTAACTTTAATAATTCACTTTAATAATTCATACTTTAATAATTCACTTTAATAATTCATACTTTAATAATTTACTTTAATAATTCATACTTTAATAATTCACTTTAATAATTCATACTTTAATAATTCATACTTTAATAATTCACTTTAATAATTCAAAAATCTATTATAAATTGAATTCAATAGGTTTCATTATTTCATAGAAACTTGAAAATATTTTTCTCTAAACTCTCTCAATCGATTTACATATATATATTTACTCCGTATTATTTCAAGATATTATTAATATACATAAAATATTACGACGGAGTGCTGTTCGAGTGATTTCGAAATTGTTTTTCGAGTGGGATAGGATTAAGGAAATTATGGGTTATAGCTATGGAGGTGATTGAGTATGGTTCATGGGTATGCTCGTGAGGTCAATATAGTGTTTATCATTTCCGTTGCGTCTACGTACCTTTCCTGCAATATTGAATCTCAATATTGATACGTGAGTACTCATAATTTAACTTTTACATACTAATAGTGTATCCCTGACTAGTGCTCGAGTATTTAGGATTATGCATGCTTGTACTTTTGATATTGCCTTTAGACAGGTTAGGTTGAATGTTGAATTAGTTACACTTGCGGTTGAGATAAGGTATAAGATATGCATGTCCTTGGAAAGCTAGCGAAAAATTAAGAACTTTTCCTTTAGATATCGAATGGTTTCGATGAACGGATTAGAAGTTATAATCAATTGAATTTTCGATATTTTTATTAAAAATGATTATTATTATCGTCGTTCTAGTTTTATCTTATTATTATCATTATTATTATCTTTATCAATAAAAGGGATTTATCATTAAAAATTATTATTTTTTTATTATTACTATAGTTATTATCGTTAAAGTTATAATTAGTATTATTATTATTATCCAATTATTATTATTATTATTATTGGTATTATTATTATTATTATTATCATTATTAATATATATATCATTATTTAAAAATGGTTATTGTTATTGTTATTATTATTATTACTATATTATCCTTAAGATAATTATTAGTATTATCGTTAATAATGTTATAGAAACTATCATTATTAATCTTAGTGTAATTAAAACAAATATTTGTAACACCTAATTATTTTGATTACTATTATTATCATTATTATGAACACGATATAAAAGACGATTAAAAGCTATTAAACGAAATGATTAGGAAATAATGGGTAAGAGTATCATGATGAAATTAAAATATTATAAGATATTGATTTAGATAAAATTATCGTTCTTATTATTTTTATCATTACTATTATTATTAAAAGTATCGTTAGTATTAAAACTATCATTTTAATAAAAATTATCATTTTAATAGAAATGTCATTGTTACTATAAAATATCATTATTATTATTATTATTTTAAATAGAATTATTATTTTAAAGATAATATTAAAAATTATCATAAATATTAAAGTTATCATAATTAGAATTATCGTTTTATCTAATATCATCTTAGTAATTATAAATATTGATATTTTTATAAAAATAATTATTATTACAAAATAATACAACTTTTACTTACTATCATTATAGATATTATTTTATCAAATAAATATGTGATACAAACATATTTTACTACGTGTAATAACTTACTTTAATAATACCTATCATATTATCTTTATGATATTAAATGAACCCTATAAATTTTATTACTTAATATATATAAAAGTATATTTTATTATATAAATTTAATATAAAATTTTATTTATTAATAAATAAATTATATTATTTACTCCAATAAATCTTTTAAAAATATTTAAAAATATAAAACAACGATATTTAAACTATATATTAATCATGTATAGATTTTTGGAAATTATTTTGAGTCAAATTTACTTTTGTTGACTTTTGCATATTAGTCTCGAGCATTAGGATTGTGGTACACTATGACTTGACCTAATTTGTTAGACAAATATTGACCAACACATAAATATATATAATTAATTTAGGTTCGTGAATCCGAGGCCAACCTTGCACTTGTTCAATGACGTTATATGTATTTTTACTACGAAATACAGTATGGTGAGTTTCATTGATCCCCTTTTACTCTTTACATTTTTGGGCTGAGAATACATGCAAATGCTTTATTAACTGTTTTACAATATTTATATGCGTGAGTTTCATTTGCTCCCCTTTTAAATGCTTTTGCAATATATATTTTTGGGACTGAGAATACATGCGCTATTTTTATAATTGTTTTACGAAATAGACACAAGTACGTGAAACAACATTCTATGGTTGAATTATCGAAATCGAATATGCCCCTTTTTATTAAGTCTGGTAATCTAAGAATTAGGGAACAGACACCCTAATTGACGCGAACTCTAAAGATAGATCTATCGGGCCCAACAAGCCCCATCCAAAGTACCGGATGCTTTAGTACTTCGAAATTTATATCATGTCCGAAGAAGGATCCCGGAATGATGGGGATATTCTTATATGTATATTGTGAATGTCGGTTACCAGGTGTTCAATCCATATGAATGATTATTTTTGTCTCTATGCATGGGACGTATATTTATGAGAACTGGAAATGAAATTCTTGTGGTCTATTAAAATGATGGAAATAAATGATTATGATAAACTAATGAACTCACCAACCTTTTGGTTGACACTTTAAAGCATGTTTATTCTCAGGTGTTAAAGAAATCTTCCGCTGTGCATTTGCTCATTTTAAAGATATTACTTGGAGTCTTTCATAGCATATTTCGAAGAACGTTGCATTCGAGTCATTGAGTTCATCAAAGATTATTATTAAATCAATTTATAGTTGGATAGTGGATATTATGAAATGGTATGCATTCCTGTCAATTTTCGATGTAAAGAAAGATTGTCTTTTAATAACGAATGCAATGTTTGTAAAATGTATCATATAGAGGTCAAATACCTCGCAATGTAATCAACTATTGTGAATCGTTTATAATGTATATGAACGGGTCCTTTCATTTATCTCGTACAATGGGGGGGCACCATGCAAATTAGCTAGATAAGACTAATGAATCAGATCCCCAGAAAGGATAATCTCCTTAAAAGATCAAAAATCAGCTTTTAAGCCTGATATTACTCAATCCTTGAGATTGACCTTAAAGATTGAGAATTCAAACTCATGGAATTCAATGATATCTAAACTCGAGCTTGAACGAGAAAATATTTTGATCAAAATTACAAACCGATTTGTTTTCTGAAAACCCTATTTTCAATGCGTTCATTACCATTGAACGTAAAATCCTAGGAATTCACCTGGAATTCATTAGGTCACCGGAACTAAATCGGGTGTCAACCGTAAGAACAGTGGTTGCGTAGCATGGTCAAAGACAGGACCTTGTGCCAGACCGAAAAATCATAAGGGTGAGCTTTACTATTGCTCCTACCAAGGATAGTAATTGCGTCCGACACATTATAGACCATAATTAAAAGCATGTCAGGGGACATTGCCTTAACAGTTGCTTGTTCAACGCTTTCCTTTACAACCGGACGGTAGTTTACTGAAAGGTAATATACGGGACAAGTAAACTGGACGTGTTGCTTTCCAAATACAAGGTTAGCAAGTGGGTGACACAAAACCATAAGTTTTGAGCTAAAATTTTGAAATCTGAAACCCACCAAACCCACAAAAATATTTTGCAAACACTGGTAAAGGGTTATTCCGGAAAACTTATCTAGGGTAAAAACTAGATTTAATTTTCAAAAGATCAAATGTTTTCATAAAGATCCAATTTCCTTAATGGATCTAAATTTTTATAGTCATGTGGGACTGTAAACCATATCGTTATTACCATTGTTTATACCGCCGTATAGAAATCACTGATGTATAAAGTGTGAAGAATAAAGAAGTGATTCTAGTATTTCAAGACGATATTGCTTGAGGACAAGCAACGCTCAAGTGTGGGAATATTTGATAATGATAAAAACGAACATATATTTCATAGCATTATTCCTCAAGAAAGACAAGCTTTTAGTTGCAATTGTTCTATTTACAAGTGATATTCGTTTAAATAATAAAAGGTGAAGACAAAAGACAGATTCGACGAATTGAAGACGCAAACGACCAAAAAGCTCAAAAGTACAAAATACAATCAAAGAGGTTCCAATTATTGATAAGAAACGTCTCGAAATTACAAGAGTACAAGATTCAAAACGCAAAGTACAAAATATAAAATTGTACGCAAGGACGTTCGAAAATCCGGAACCAGGACCAGAGTCAACTCTCAACGCTCGACGCAACGGACTAAAAATTACAAGTTAACTATGTATATAAATATAATATAATATATAATTAATTATATTAATTATATATATATTATATTTATAAATAAATAGTCGGCAAGAAAGACTCCAAAAGCTGGTGAGCTGTATTTACAAACTCCGCGACTCGCGGAGTTTGAAGGCAAAATAGGCCGCGAGTCGCGGAGCCCCAAAGTTTGAAACTCCCTATAAAAGCAACCGAATTTTGAGCATTTTTAATCATCAATATATATCTCTCTCTCTCAATATATCGTATATATTTATATTTATATTTTAATTTTAATTTTAATTTTAAATCCTAATAATAAGGGTATGTTAGCGAATGTTGTAAGGGTGTAAGTCGAAATTCTGTCCGTGTAACGCTACGCTATTTTTAATCATTGTAAGTTATGTTCAACCTTTTTACATTAATGTCTCGTAGCTAAGTTATTATTATGCTTATTTAATCCGAAGTAATCATGATGTTGGGCTAATTACTAAAATTGGGTAATTGGACTTTGTACCATAATTGGGGTTTGGACAAAAGAACGACACTTGTGGAAATTAGACTATGGGCTATTAATGGGCTTTATATTTGTTTAACTAAATGATAGTTTGTTAATGTTAATATAAAGATTTACAATTGGGCGTCCCTATAAATTACCATATACACTCGATCGGACACGATGGGCGGGGTATTTATATGTACGAATAATCGTTCATTTAACCGGACACGGGAATGGATTAATAGCCACTAGAATAATTAAAACAGGGGTGAAATTATGTACAAGGACACTTGGTATAATTGATAACAAAATATTAAAACCTTGGGTTACACTCAGTCGACATCCTGGTGTAATTATTAAACAAAGTATTAAAATCTTGTTACAGTTTAAGTCCCCAATTAGTTGGAATATTTAACTT
Source organism: Rutidosis leptorrhynchoides (assembly GCF_046630445.1). Lineage (NCBI taxonomy): Eukaryota > Viridiplantae > Streptophyta > Magnoliopsida > Asterales > Asteraceae > Rutidosis > Rutidosis leptorrhynchoides. The sequence continues at coordinate 193,250,410 of NC_092337.1, read as the reverse complement.
CGGGTATAAGGATAATTTGACGAGGATACTCGCACTTTATATTTATGACTGATGGACTGTTATGGATAAAAACCAGACGGACATATTAAATAATCCAGGACAAAGGACAATTAACCCGTGGGCATAAAACTAAAATCAACACGTCAAACATCATGATTACAGAAGTTTAAATAAGCATAATTCTTTTATTTCATATTTAATTTCCTTTATTTTATATTTAATTGCACTTCTAATTATGGCACTTTTATTTGTTGTTATTATATTTAATTGCACTTTTAATTATCGTACTTTTTAATTATCGCAAGTTTATTTTATCGCACTTTTATTATTCGCAATTTCATTATCGTTATTTACTTTACGCTTTAAATTAAGTCTTGTATTTATTATTTTACATTTGGTTTTAACTGCGACTAAAGTTTTAAAATCGACAAACCGGTCATTAAACGGTAAAAACCCCCCTTTATAATAATAATATTACTTATATATATATATATTTGTATTTTTATAAAAGTAAACTAATATAGCGTTAAGCTTTGTTTAAAAAGATTCCCTGTGGAACGAACCGGACTTACTAAAAACTAAACTACTGTACGATTAGGTACACTGCCTATAAGTGTTGTAGCAAGGTTTAAGTATATCCATTCTCTAAAAAATAAATATCTTGTGTAAAATTGTATCGTATTTAATAGTATTTCCTAGTAAAAATATAGCTATTTTATATACTACTCTGCTAAAACATCAAACATCGCACTTTCAAAGACTGACATTAAGTTCAGCAAAAGCTACTAATTTTGATGACAAGACGCAAAATATCAAATGTGATATAAAATAATATGTTTGCAAACTCTGTATTTTTAATCATTTTTCTACACTAATCACCCTCATGAATTTAAATTTTTACTGATTTCTTACAAATGAGGGCATTGCATGATCTCAAGTGTGGGGAAGGGTTATAAATTCTCTTAGGTTTATACTTGGTTTAATTGACAAATTATGTGAAAATTTGAAAAATTTTCAACTAAATGAATTGAAAATCAACTTTATACATATTTATGAACGATAAAACTAGGTGTTAATACCGAAATTATTGTTACCTCAGAGAGAACATAAATGGAGAAACAACCCAAAATGCTTGAATTCATTTAAAATGGAATAGAAGAGAATAAAAAGGCAAAGAAAAAAATAAATAAAAGCCAAGTGTGGGGAGAATGTACCAAGTTATTCAATTAAAAACTATCTATCACATGTTTCTGTAAGTTATTGCAGGTGCTTTTGTTTTGGACTAAATTAACTATTTTATTCGGTTTATTGTAATAAAGATGAAAGAAAGATGGATCTACACGATGAATCAATTCCATCATTAAAAGGAAGTAAAGTCTTCCGAAAAAGACAAGCGCGTCTTGATTTAGGTCAGAAAGTTGTCGTCCAGACCAGCTGTAGGTTGACGAAAAATCTAGAAAAATCATCTCTAAAATCAACAGGAAATCCACGGACCTCAGCATCAAACAGGGTCGCCAAGTGGTCAGACTTATCCTAACCATGAGAGGATCTGTCTTGTAAAATGGGGAGGACGCCGTGCAAATTAGCTTGATAAGACTAATGAATCAGACCCCCAGAAAGGATAATCTCCTTAAAGATAAAAAATCAGCTTTTAAGCCTGATATTACTCAATCCTTGAGATTGACTTTAAAGATTGAGAATTACAAACTCATGGAAATCGATGATATCAAAACTCGAGCTTGAACAAAAAAATATTTTGATCAAAATTACAAACCGATTTGTTTTCTGAAAACCCATTTTCAATGAGTTCATTACCATTGAACGTAAAATCCTAGGAATTCACCTGGACTTCATTAGGTCACCTGAACCAAATCGGGTGTCAACCGTAAGAACGGTGGTTGCATAGCATGATCGAACACAGGACCTTGTGCCAGACCGAAAAAACTATAGGGTGATCTTTACTATTGCTCCTACAAAGGATAGTAATTGCATCCGACATGATATAGACCATAATCAAAAGCATGTCACGGGACATTGCCTTAACAGTTGCTTGTTCAACGCTTTCCTTTACAACCGGACGGTAGTTTACCAAATGGTAATATACGGAGCAAGTATACTGGACGTGTTGCTTTCCTAATACAAGGTTAGCAAGTGGGCGACACAAAACCATAAGTTTTGAGCTAAAATTTTAAAATCTAAAACCCACAAAAACATTTTGCAACACCGGTGAAGGGTTATTCCGGAAAACTTATCTAGGGTAAAATCTAGAATGAATTTTCAAAAGATCAAATATTTTCATAAAGATCCAATTTCCTTAAAGGATCTAAATTTTTATAGTCATGTGGGACTGTAAACCACATCGTTACTATCATTGTTCATACCGTCGTACCAAAATCACTGATGTATAAAGTGTGAAAATAAAAAAAGTGATTCGAGTGAAGTGTGATTTTAATTTCAAATTCTGTATTGCTTGAGGACAAGCAACGCTCAAGTGTGGGGATATTTGATAGTGCTCCAAATGAACATATATTTAGGCACAATATCCTTCCAATATGTAAAGCTTTTAGTTGTAATTGTTCTATTTTTATGTAATATTCATTTAAATAAATAAGTGCGAAGACAAAAGAAGAAAATGACGATTTGAAGACTCAAATGACTAAAAAGCTCAAATGTACAAGATATAATTCATGTGGTTCAATTTATTGATGAGAAACGTCTCAAAATTACAAGAGTACGAGCCGCAAAACGCAAAGTACAAGATATTAAATTATACGAAAGGACGTTCGAAAACTGGAACAGGGACCTGAGCCAACTATCAACGCGTGACGCAACGAAGCTAAAATTACAAGTCCATTATGCACAAGAATATAATATAATATTTAAATAATTATATAAATTATTTATATATTATATATTATATTAAATAACGTCGACAAACTAGCAAACAAAAAATATGTGAGCTGGATCTGACGGCCATGCGATCGCATGGGAAATAGGCATAAAACTCATGCGAGTGCATGAGATTTGCACTAAAATCTCATGCGACCGCATGAGTTACTGTAGCAGGCCACATCCTATAAATTCGCCAGTTTTCTGCGAGTTTTAATACACCTTTTATCAATCTTTTCTTTCTATCTATATATAATTTATATTTATATTATAATTTTAATTTAAGTTAATTTTAATAATAAAGTTATTGTAAGAAATGTTTTAAGGTTTTGTAAGTCGGAACTCTGTCCGTGTAACGCTACGCTATTAATCACCACTGTAAGCTATGTTCTTCCTTTTTAAATTAATGTATTGTAACAAAGTTATTATTATGCTTATTTGAGCCAAAGTAATTGTGATGTTGGTCTAAATATTAAGATGGGGTTATTGGATTTTGTACCATAATTAAGGTTTGGACAAAAGACCGACACTTGTGGACATTGGACTATTGACTATTAATAGATAGGGGGTATTGTCTAATCGAATGACAAATCATTAGAATCTGTCGAACCTATCTTCAAATTAGTTAATCTAATAATTATTAAAATGATTATGTATGTTCTATTTAGTGACGTTTATACGACATCTTTTACGATCATTTAATTAATTATTCGGGTTGGGTAATTGATTATTCATTCTGATCAAGTGGGTAAATTAATATTCATATCTCATTAAAACAGGGGTGGATTACATACAAGGATAATTGGTGTAATTGTTAACAAAGTATTAAAACCTTGGATTACACGCAGTCGATAACCTGGTGTAATTATTAACAAAGTATTAAAACCTTGTTACAGTTCGAATCCCTAATTAGTTGGAATATTTGACTTCGAAAATAAGGTTAATTTGACGAGCATTTTATATTTTTGACCGATGGACTATTATGGACAAAAACCAGATAGTTATCAAATAAACCAGGACAAAGGACGATTAACCCGGATAACAATTAATTAAAATTAAAACGTCAAACATCATGATTACGGAAGTTTAAATAAGCATAATACTTTTATTTCATATTTCATCGTACCTTTATTTACTGTCATTTTAATTACTGCAATTTACTTTATCGCAATTTAAATTATGTCATTTATATTATCGTCATTTATCTTTAAGCTTAAAATATAAAATCGACAAATCGGTCATTAAACGGTAAAACCCCCTTTTATAATAATATTACTATATATAATTATATATTTTATATAAATATAGTTGTAAAAAAATATAGCGTTAAACTCAGCTAGCTCCCTGTGGAACGAACCAGACTTACTAAAAACTACATTACTCTACGATTAGGTACACTGCCTATAAGTGTTGTAGCAAGGTTTAAGTATATCCCATCTAAATAAATAAATAAAACTTGTGTAAATTTCGTCGTATTTCGTAATAAACAAAAATATAACTATTTCGTATACAGCTCGCATCACATCACATGCTAGTTGTCAAATGATGGTTCCCACATGTCTTGGTGACTCACAAGGGCTGCTAAAAGCTGATCATTAGAGTGCATGTACCAATAGTAAATACATCTAAAAGCTGTGTATTGTATGAGTACGAATACGGGTGTATACGAGTAGAATTATTGATGAAAATGAATGAGAATGTAATTGTAAGCATTTTTGATAAGTAGAAGTACTTTGATATGTGTCTTGAAGTCTTTCAAAAGTGTATGAATACATCTTAAAATACTACATGTATATACATTTTAACTGAGTCGTTAAGTCATCGTTAGTCGTTACATGTAAGTGTTGTTTTGAAACCTTTAAGTTAACGATATCATTTAATGTAGTTAACCCATTGTTTATTATATCTAATGAGATGTTAAATTATTACATTATCATGATATTATGATGTATGAATATATCTTAATATGATATATATACATTAAAATGTCATTACAACGATAATCGTTACATATATGCCTCATTTCGAAATTCTTAAGTTAGTAGTATTGTTTTACATATGTAGTTCATTGTTAACATACATAATGATATATATGTAATTATCATTTTATCATGTTAAATATAGTGTAACAATACCTTAATATGATACATATGTACTTAGTAAGGCGTGGTTATGACGATAATCGTTATATATATCATTTCGAGTTTCTTAACTTAGTAATCTCATTTTTATGTATATAACTCATTGTTAATATACCTAGTGAAATACTTACTTATCATAATATCATGTTAACTATATATATATATATATATATATATATCCATATATATATATCATCATATAGTTTTTACAAGTTTTAGCGTTCGTGAATCGCCGGTCAACTCGGGTGGTCAATTGTCTACATGAAACTTATTTCAATTAATCAAGTCTTAACAAGTTTGATTGCTTAACATGTTGGAAACATTTAATCATTTAAATTATCAATTTCATTTAATATATATAAACATGAAAAAGTTCGGGTCACTACATTCTTTGCCTCTGAACTGATGGTTTGAAATCATCTTCCATGAAGATCTTGTGGGTGCAATAATTGGGACTGATTCCTTTTATGTCAGAAATCTTCCAAGCAATTGCTTTCTTATGTGATTTTAGAACTTGAATAAGTTTCGCCTTCTTATGTGGCGTAAGGTCTTTTGAGATGATTACAGGGAGTTGCGCTTCTCCTTCGAAGAATGCATACTCCAGATGTTCAGGTAACTTTTTCAATTCTAATTCCGGAGGTTCCTCGATAGATGGCTTCATTCTAGCTATTTTTGCTCTGTCTAACGAGTCATTCCTCTCTTGGAATTCTGATTCTTCGTCCTTAATAGCGGTCACTGATGCTATCTGTTCTTTGATTCTGGAAATTGTCCTTCTTAAAGCTTCTTCTTCAAAAACATCTTCTTTAGTTTCGATGATGGGTTCAGGACTCTCCGCACAGTCTTCTTTTGACTGGGGTTCCTGAAATACCGGAATGAAATCTGTTTCTTCATTCGGTCTTCTCCTTAATAGTGGTAGGGGAATTCCTTGACCTAGTGGTGCTATTTAGATAGTTTTGCCGAATAAGTTACTTTCAGAGAGGGGAGATTTATGTTGACCAGGATCTATGACTAAATGGGTGTCAAGATTTCCTTCAGGAGGTGTAAAGAACAGATCCTTAGAAATTTGATCTTGACTGCATATAGCCATGGTATCCTCTATATATTCATTGACGAGTTCTTGAAAACAATAAGTGAGATTGATATCATCCTCGCGGGGGTGGCTCATGAGTCGGTCGACATTAAATGTGACTTCTTCACTTCCAACTCTTAACTTCAATGATTTGTTGTGAACATCGATTACGGCCTTGGCAGTATTTAGGAATGGTCTGCCAAGTATGAGGGGGACCTTTATGTCTTCCTCAATATCCATAATCACAAAATCAACAGGGAATGCAAACTTATCCACTCTGACTAGGACATCCTCCGCTATCCCTCGAGGAATCTTAACTGATCTATCTGCGAGATGGATAGTCATTCTGTTTGGTCATAGGTCTTTTAATCCTAGCTTTTGGAATAATAAATAGGGCATTAGGTTTACACTGGCTCCTAAGTATGCTAAAGCATTGCTAATCTGGACATCTTGCAGGTAGCAAGGTACCATAAATCTTCCTGTATCTCCTAACTTAGGGGGAATATGTAAGATCTTGTTTGTTTAGTAGGTTGGGACACCGTCCAGAAGGGTGGGACGCCATCCCAGTGTGAAGCACTGGACGCCGTCCTGGGAGTTTGGACGCCGTCCAAATGAACTGGCGGGCCAGCTGTCTTGTTTTTAGATATTTAAATGGGTATTTTGGTAATTTCACATGGGGGCCGAATTTAAAGCCCTAGATCAGTTTTGGAGCATCATTTCCTCCATTTACAACCACCAAACCTCTTCCACTTAAATTCTAGAGAGAGAGAGAGAGCGATTCTTGTGTGAGAAAGCTCAAATCAGAGAGGAAGAAGCTTGTTTCGGGTTAGAGCTCGAGTATTAAAGTTGTTCATCTCCTCACTGGCTACATTTTGATTGTAGTGGTAAGTCTTAACCTTGATTTCCTTGTTTTAATTGTTTGAGGGTTAGGGTTTGGGTTATAGATGAACATAAAACCCATTTGTTAGCGATTTGGGGGGTTTTGGGTAAGTATGGGTCATGAGGACTCAAAGATGATTAACCTAGGGTTTTGAAATGTTAAGTTGTGTTTATGGGTCTTAAATGTTAGTAAATCACAAGCACATTTGGTGTTTAAAGTGAATGGTGTATTTGGGTTTGTTAATGACCCAAATGAGCGTGTTAACCTTGAAATGGGTCAAATGAGTCTTTGATGACCTAAGTGGGTTAATGGGTGTGAAAATGTAATAACCTTGTGTTAAAAGGTGTATTTAGACCATAATTGAAGTATTGGTAAGAGTTTGACATGATCCTGACCTAGTGTTAGAATGAATGGTGCAAATGGGTCACGTTTGCACTATGGGCCGAATGGCACTAGAATGGAGAATAAGTTGGTTGACCAACTTGAATGAATGATTGATTATATGTATAATGTAATAGGTACATTACCTTGAAGTTGCGAGCTCGGTTATCGATTCACCGAAGGCGTAAGGTGAGTGGGATAAGTATACATGTACCTATATGATGTGTTTATTTGTATGAAGGGATACGCGTTGTCCAAGTTAGTGGTATATGCGTTGTACTCTAACGAATTATAAATGGATATGCGTTGTCCAAGTTTGTGGTATATGCATTGTACTTTAACGAATTGTGAACGGATATGTGTTGTCCAAGGGTTAGTGATATATGTTGTTGTACACTAACGGTTGTTATGAACATCGATGGGAAATTCGAGTACCATTCCCTAGTATGATTGGTTAACCATGGTTGTATGAAGGTTGTATTAGCATATTTAATTATGAACTATATGCTATTGGTATTGCTAGCTTATTGTGAATTGCGGATATTGGTATATGCATAATGTTTGCATGGTTGTCTAATTGCTAGCTTGTGTGCGGTATTTTGTAAGTAATGCAAGTAAGTAGGTTATATATGTATATGTGTAACTATTGCACTCACTAAGCTTTAGCTTACCCTCTCGTTGTTTATCTTTTTAGACTCGGGCTTGGATAAAGGCAAGGGCATTCAATTGGATTAGTGGTCTCCCGCTTGTTTTGATAGGGGATACTTTTGGGTGATTAGCTTTTGAAGTTTGACCGAGATTGGGTAGCTTAACCCCAAACACCGTGCTCTAGGTGTCGTTTGAAAATTAAACTCTTATGGTTGAAACTTGTATTTTTGAACGAAAGTAGTATAAAAAAAGGGACATTGTGGGCCCGGTAATGTAAAACTTGTTTTGATGATGAAAACCTCTTAGTTTAACATATTATGTTGTGTTGTGAAAAGGTTTCCGTTTAAAAGTGTCGGGAAGCGGGATTTCCGCTCATGTATTTTGGACCCGATCAGCAGAACCTGGTAGTTCATTGGGACGCCGTCTCAAAAGGTTGGACACCGTCCAAGCCTTCTATACTGGATGCCGTCCAGAAATCTGGATGTCGTCCAGATGTACTGAGTAAGAAATTTTTTTTTGGGCACGTTTTTGAAATAACGAAGTCGGGTTGTTACAAGTGGTATCAGAGCATGGTCTAAGGGATTTAGGCGACTTGAGATAGGTGCCTAGACTTAGACTTGAATTGTGTATGCGCGTTATACAGGACTTGTAGGAGACGGGTCGGACCGGGGATTGGTTAGTGCCTAGGTTTAGGCGAGCTAACTTTGCGTTAATTGTTTTGTGTTGTGTTTATGCAATCATCAAGCGAGATGGATGTTGTACTAGAGAGTTAATGCGATGTGCTCGCGTAACAATGATTAGCTACCATTGTTACGGGTCCAAATCGTGTCAAACAAGCGATATACGATGATTGTTGAGCAAAATGGGACGGTGAGGTGAATATGTATAGGTGTCATGTCTTTTCATTCGTTGTTTAACCTATTTCCGTTTTATAGAATGAAGATGAGAAATGGACACGACACCAATGATGGAAGTACGAGTGAGGACGTTGAGTTCACGGCCAAAGTTGAGGCCATCTTTAAACATCAAAAAGCGGAGTTTCTCGAAGACGTTAAGAAGATGTTTCTAGATACGATCGACGAGCAACTAGTTAATGTGGTTAGGGAACAAGTTAAACTTGTTCTACAAGAGGATAATGTGGGGAGACGGGACTTCTTTTATAAGAATTTCAGGGACTCTCAACCTCCCACCTTCGATGGTGAATGGGACCCACTTAAGAGTGCCCGTTGGATCTCCGATATGGAGGGGGCTTTTTCGTACATGTGAATGCCCTCTCGATAAAAAGACAAGGTATGGTTGTAGCATGCTAAGAGGTGATGCTAAATTGTGGTGGGACGCGAAGATCCAACTTTATGGCGAAGAACAATGCATGGAATTCACTTGGGATGAATTCAAGAAGGAGTTTTTCGATGAATACCGAACTTCAGTCGATCTTACTAGACTCAAGGACGAGTTGCGTTCCTTGAGGCAAGGGTCGATGGATTTGAACAGTCTCAAATCTGTTTTCTTGTCAAAGACCCAATTTTGCCCGGAGTATGTCGGGAATGATAAAATGTTGAAGGAAGATTTTTACCGAATCTTGAACGATAACTATCAAGAAAGGATTAGTGTAAGTGTGGTAAAAAGCTTTAATGAATTGTTCAACGCGGCAAAGGGTTTTGAGGCGCTCATTTTGAGAAAGAGTGGCTTTACTTTCGGCAAAAGAAAGTTTGAGGTTTCGAGTCATTCGAACTTTTCAAACAAGAATAGCAAGAAGGGCTCTGAAAGCATTGGTAGTGTGAAGAGGGGATATTCCAGTGGTCACGTGGTCACTTGCTACAATTGTGGGCACAAAGGTCACATCTCTCGTGATTGCCCGAAATTATCATCTACAACCAAGCTCACTTGTTATAATTGTGGTAAAGAAGGGCACAAGAGGCCGGAATGTCCCGATTTGAATAATGACCATGTAAAGAAGTTAGAGAAGGCGGTGGGTACAGTTAGGGGTCGCAATTACTTAATGACCAATGATGAGGCCAAGCAATCCAATGAAGTCGTTCAGGTACTTTCATGGTTAACTCTAATCCGGCACAGATACTTTTTGATAGTGGTGCTAATTTGTCCTTTGTGTCTCCTCGATTTGTGCATAAGTTAAATAAACTGCTAGCTAAGTTAAGTCATCCGGTAGAAGTTGAAATAACGGACGGTAAAACGGTGCTAGGGGTTGATGTTTGTAAAAATTGTAATGTTGTTTTTGGTGCCGAAAACTTTAAAATTGATCTCATCCCGATGACTTTGGGTGATTTTGATATCGTGATTGGTATGGATTGGCTCGATCGTAATAGAGCCGATATTGCATGCCATGAAAAATCTATTCGTGTGAAAACCCCAAGTGGGGGAGAGTTAATTATTCATGGCGACAAGCGAAGAAGACTTGTGCCGATGTGTTCTTTTGCACGGGCACGTCGTTTCCTTGTTAGTGGTGGCATGGCTTTTCTTACCCATGTTGTTGATACTCGTGATGAGCCACCACCCATTCGTGAAATTCTGGTGGTGAATGAATTTGAAGACGTTTTTCCGGATAAGTTACCGGGTGTTCCGATGGAAAGACAAGTTGAATTTTGCATTGAGTTAGTTCTGGGGGCTACCCCCATTGCTAAAACTCCTTATCATTTAGCACCAACGGAAATGCAAGAGTTGTTAAATTAAACCCAAGAGTTGCTTGAAAAGGGTTTTGTTCGACCGAGTGCTTCACCATGGGGCGCTCCGGTTTTATTCGTGAAGAAGAAGGATGGTAGTATGCGGATGTGCATCGATTATCGGGAGTTGAATAAAGTGACGATCAAGAATCATTATCCATTGCCTCGGATAGTCGATTTGTTTGATCAACTCCAAGGTGCAACATATTTCTCTAAAATCGACCTACGGTCCGGCTATCACCAAATGCGAGTCCGTGAGGAAGACATCGAGAAAACGGCTTTCCAAACGCGTTAGGGGCATTTTGAATTCGTAGTTATGCCTTTTGGTCTTACGAATGCACCGGCGGCATTCATAGATCTTATGAACCGAGTGTGCCAACCTATGTTGGACAAGTCGGTAATTGTGTTCGTTGACGACATAATTGTTTATTCAAAGAGTATGAAGGAACATGAACATCATTTGCGTGGTGTGTTAATGACGTTACGGAAGGAGAAGTTGTATGCTAAGTTCTCCAAATGTGAATTTTGGCTAAGGGAAGTTCAATTCCTTGGTCATATTGTGAACAAGGATGGTATTCAAGTAGATCCGGGGAAGATAGAGACGGTGAAGAGTTGGGGACGACTGACTACGCCTACGAAAATCCGAAGTTTTCTTGGATTGGCCGGTTATTATCGTCGGTTTATCCAAGACTTTTCCAAGATTGCTTCTCCATTGACGAAATTGACGAGAAAGAACGCGAGGTTCAATTGTTAAAAGAGAAGTTGTATCAAGCTTCGGTGCTAGTTTTGCCGAAAGGGGTGGAAGACATGACGGTCTATTGTGATGCTTCTCTAAACGGGCTCGGGTGTGTTCTAATGTAAAGAGGTAAAGTCATCGCTTATGCCTCTCGACAATTAAAGGGACACGAAACAAGATATCCGACTCATGATCTTGAGTTGGTGGCAATTGTGCATGCGTTGAAAATTTGGCGTCATTACTTGTATGGTGTCAAGTGTACGATTTATTCTGATCACAAGAGCTTAAAACACCTTTTTGATCAAAGAGATTTCAACTATCGTCAACGTAGATGGATGGATGTGGTGAAAGACTATGATTGTGAAATACTTTATCATCCGGGTAAGGCGAATGTGGTCGCGGACGCGTTAAGTCGGAAGAGTCAACATCCGGCGATACGAGTAGGATCGTTACGCATGATTATTACTAACGATTTTCTTGTAAATCTTGACAAGACTCAAATTGAAGCTTTTGTTAATAATAAGCATGAGGAACGAATCGTGGGACAAACGGAGTCTATTACCTTAGGTCCGCACGGTTTGTTATCCTTTCAAGGATGAGTGTGGGTGAATAAAATGGGTGATTATTGGCGAGTGCTACTTGATGAAGCACATAAGTCAAAGTATTCCATTCACCCGAGAGCGACGAAAATGTATCTTGATTTGAGGAAAGAGTATTGGTGGCCGGGCATGAAACGTGATGTTGTTAAATATGTTGAACAATGCATTACGTGTTTGCAAGTTAAAGTGGAACACCAAAAGCCGTATGGTACGTTACAACCTTTAGAAATCCCGAAATGGAAATGGGAGCACATTACCATGGATTTCATCACAAAGTTACCTAAAACGGTGAGAACCCAATTTGATTCGATTTGGGTGATAGTTGATCGATTGACGAAAAGTGCTTTGTTTCTTCCCATTCAGGAAGTGATATCGTCTAAGACCTTGGCTAAATTGTTCATCAAGGAAGTTATATCGAGACATGGGGATCCTATATCTATTATTTCGGATCGAGATACTCGTTTTACATCTCGGTTTTGGGAAAAGTTTCATGAAGATATGGGTACACAATTGAAATTGAGCACGGCGTATCATCCTCAAACGGACGGTCAAACTGAACGTACAAATCAACCATTGAAGGATATGTTGCTGGCGTGTATTATTGAATTCAGTGGTAGTTGGGATGAGCACCTACCTTTGGTGGAATTCTCGTACAATAATAGTTATCATACTAGTATCGGGATGCCACCTTATGAGATGCTTTATGGGCGAAGCTGTCGAACCCCGATTTGTTGGGGTGAAGTGGGTCAAAGGGAAATCGGGAGTACCGATTTGGTTTTAGAGACTAATAACAAGATTGATATGATTCAGCCTCATTTGAAAAAGGAGCAAGATAGACAAAAGTCGTATGCCGACAAACGTAGGCGAATGATCGAATTCCAAGAGGGTGACATGGTGATGCTTAAGGTTTCGCCATGGAAAGGTATTATTTGATTTCGAAAACGGGGAAAGTTAGCTCCTCGGTTTATTGGCCTATTTAAAATCCTAGCTTGGGTTGGTGAAGTTGCATATCGTTTGGAATTACCCGAAGAACTTGCGGGGATCCATAATACATTTCATGTTTCCCATCTCCGTAAGTGTCTTGCGGATGATTCTTCATGGGTGTCATTAGACGAAATTGAGCTAAACAACAAGTTAGAGTATATTGAGGAGCCGGTTGCTATACTCGATGAAAAGGTGAAAAGATTGAGGAATAAGGAGATGAGAACTTTTAAAGTTCAATGGCGTCGTAGTATAGGTTCCGAGTTTACTTGGGAGCCCGAAGAGTTTGTTTTAGTATATCTTCCTGCTTGTCATTTGGCTTGGATCGCGAGGTTGCAATCCGGTTCAAGTGGGGGAGAGTTGTAAGATCCTGTTTGCTCAGTAGGTTGGGACGCCGTACAGAAGGGTGGGACGCCGTCCTAGTGTGAAGGACTGGACGCCGTCCAGGGAGTTTGGACGCCATCCAAATGAACTGGCGGGCCAGCTGTCTTGTTTTTAGATATTTAAATGGGTATTTTGGTAATTTCACATAGAGGCCGAATTTAAAGCCCTAGATCAGTTTTGGAGTATCATTTACTCCATTTACAACCACCAAACCTCTTCCACTTAAATTCTAGAGAGAGAGAGAGAGAGAGTGATTCTTGTGTGAGAAAGCTCAAATCGGAGAGGAAGAAGCTTGTTTCGGGTTAGAGCTCGAGTATTAAAGTTGTTCATCTCCTCACTGGCTACATTTTGATTGTAGTGGTAAGTCTTAACCTTGATTTCCTTGTTTTAATTGTTTGAGGGTTAGGGTTTGGGTTATAGATGAACATAAAACCCATTTGTTAGCGATTTGGGGGTTTTGGGTAAGTATGGGTCATGAGGACTCAAAGATGATTAACCTAGGGTTTTGAAATGTTAAGTTGTGTTTATGGGTCTTAAATGTTAGTAAATCACTAGCACATTTGGTGTTTAAAGTGAATGGGTGTATTTGGGTTTGTTAATGACCCAAATGAGCGTGTTAACCTTGAAATGGGTCAAATGAGTCTTTGAGGACCTAAGTGGGTTAATGGGTGTGAAAATGTAATAACCTTGTGTTAAAAGGTGTATTTAGACCATAATTGAAGTATTGGTAAGGGTTTGACATGATCCCGACCTAGTGTTAGAATGAATGGTGCAAATGGGTCACGTTTGCACTATGGGCTGAATGGCAATAGAATGGTGAATAAGTGGGTTGACCAACTTGAATGAATGACTGATTATATGTATAATGTAATAGGTACGTTACCTTGAAGTTACGAGCTCGGTTATCGATTCACCGAAGGCATAAGGTGAGTGGGATAAGTATACATGTACCTATATGATGTGTTTATTTGTATGAAGGGATATGCGTTGTCCAAGTTAGTGGTATATGCGTTGTACTCTAATGAATTATGAATGGATATGCGTTGTCCAAGTTAGTGGTATATGCGTTGTACTCTAACGAATTGTGAACGGATATGCGTTGTCTAAGTGTTAGTGATATATGTTGTTGCACACTAACGGTTGTTATGAACACCGATGGGAAATTCGAGTACCATTCCCTAATATGATTGGTTAAACATGGTTGTATGAATGTTGTATTAGCATATTTAATTATGAACTATATGCTATTGGTATTGCTAGCTTATTGTGAATTGCGGATATTGGTATATGCATAATGTTTGCATGGTTGTCGAATTGCTAGCTTGTGTGCGGTATTGTGTAAGTAATGCAAGTAAGTAGGTTATATATGTATACGTGTAACTATTGCACTCACTAAGCTTTAGCTTACCCTCTCGTTGTTTATGTTTTTAGGCTCGGGCTTGGATAAAGGCAAGGGCATTCAATTGGATTAGTGGTCTCCCGCTTGTGTTGATTGGGGATACTTTTGGGTGATTAGCTTTTGAAGTTTGACCGAGATTGGGTAGTTTAACCCCAAACACCGTGCTCTAGGTGTCGTTTGGAATTTAAACTCTTATGGTCGAAACTTTAATTTTTGAATGAAATTAGTAAAAAAACTGGACATTGTGGGCCCGGTGATGTAAAACTTGTTTTGATGATGAAAACCTCTTAGTTTAACATATTATGTTGTGTTGTGAAAAGGTTTCCGTTTAAAAGTTTCGGGAAGCGGGATTTCCGCTCATGTATTTTGGACCCGGTCATCGGAACCTAGTAGTTCATTGGGACGCCGTCCCAAAAGGTTGGACGCCGTCCAAGCCTTCTATACTGGACGCCGTCCAGAAATCTGGACGCCGTCCAGATGTACTGAGTCAGAAATTTTTTTGGCACGTTTTAGAAATAACGAAGTCGGGTTGTTACAGAATACCATGTTGTAACACTAATGAGCATTCTTTACTTAAGGGCAAGCTAACTATCTCTCTTAATCTCTCTTTGTTCGAAAGCAGTTCTTTGAAAAATTTAGCGCAGTTTGGCATTTCTACTAAAGTATCTACTAGTCGCACATTCAAATGTAAATTCTTAATAATATCCCAATACTTATTGAATTGCGCTTCATGTTTTTTCTTCCTAAGCCTACTTGGGAAAGGTATGCGGGCGCGCGGAATGATTTTTGGGGCCTTAGGAGAGATAGGTTCCGGTGGATTGACAACTGGGTCAATTGACACAGGTTCCTTATCGGAAAAATCTTGTATGAGTATGTTAATAGTTGTTTCCTTCCCACATCTAGCTAATACTAGGGCATCAAACTCACTACTCTCTAATTCAACTTTAGCGGTTAAATGTTTAAGTGTAAGTTGAAAATAGATTATTAATTCTTCAAAAATTCTTTATCAAGGTATCAAATTTGTTCTGGCATTCTATGACCTGAAGATTTATCGTGTATTGCTTTTTTCATAAATTCAACCCAAGTTTCTTTAGAGAGGGTAGCAGGTTGGTGTAGTGGGAGGAGATATTATGATCTGAGCTATTCTGCTGTTTGTGTGACCATCTAGGGTAAGGATACCTTAGATTGGTTCTAGTAGCATCGGAGTTTCTAGGAATTGATAAACTTTGAAGAGTGAGGGTGAGATCTGGTAACCTGGTTTCCAGCATTAGTACTGTATGAGCGAAGATGTCATCCTTCTCAGCAGCTTCTTTGTTCCAATCCTCCTGCTGTGCAGCTATTGTATCCAAAAGATCCCATGCTTCGTCTGCTGTTCGGGACATGAAATTGCCCTGCGAGGTCATGTGTAGGATGGACTTATCATCCTTGGTCAAACCATTGTAAAGCGTGCAGATTCTGTCATCCTAACTTAATGAATGATTTGGACATCTTTTAAGCATCACTTTTACTCTATTTCATGCTAGACACAATGACTCGTTTTCTTTTTGAGAAAAGTTGGTGATGTCATTTCTTAAACAGGTTTGCAGGGAAGGTGGATAAAATTTGTTCAAAAACTTAGTGGATAATTCTTCCCATGAGTGTATTGAATTCGGGTTAAGACCATCAAACCATGTTAAAGCGTGTGAAGACAGAGAATATTGGAAAAGGTGAAGTTTTAAAAGGTTTTTCTCGTTTTCTTCCTTCTTAAAAGAGTCAACCAGACTGGTAAATTTGTTTAAGTGAAAGTTTGGATCGTCAGTCGGTAATCCTTGAAATTTACAGACCATATTGACCAGCTTGATCATATGTGAACTGATTTCAGGAGTTCCTTCTGTTCCTAGGGTGATTGGTTCTCCTCTTTCTTCTATGCGTGATTTTTGCATAGAAGCAAGGGTGTTTTGTTGTTCCATTTTTATGATTTTCTATTTAAAAAGACTTAAAAGTAACTTTTAAAAAATATTAATTTGCTAAAAGGATCGATAATTTAATAGAAACAATTATTCCTGAAATTCGGTCGCTAACTTTATCGATATTCCAATTGATAGGATTTCTTACAAATTACTAGGTATCTAGGTGGCCAGGCCGACTACGGAGAGGCGGGATCCTTTTGGTTCCAATGTTATTGGAGACTGTTCGGAAAATCCAACAACCAAGTCCGTGTATAAATGTCTTTCTTAGACACCACCAAACAATACTTTTGTCTGCTTAAAATTCTTCTCAATCAAAATATTCGATCCCCGGCAGCGGCGCCAAAAAGATGAACCTCCTATGATATAGCCAAAACAGAAGATTTTGTTCGTGCGGTGTCATTAGGTCGCAGGCCGTCAAATTTGGTATTGCACAGAGAAGATGTCGTTTAATTTATATTTTGCGGGGCCTAAATTTACTTTTAACTTTCTAATATAGAAGGTGTAAGTTAACCTAGGGTCGTGCTTTTGAATGGTTCAACGAATTGAAGATCAAGTGGATAATTGTCTTTTATTTAAAAGATAGTAGTTGGTTTAAGCTAAAATCCTAATTGCAGAAAAATAAATAAAGTGGGAGGATGTCCGGAGTGTGCAGATCAGGGAAATGTTGACCAAGATATCAGTTTGGGTTAGGGAAAGGTAATTATGTTGATATTAAAGCTTATGATTGAAATAGTGTAGATCTGGTTGGATGAGCCAATTACACAGACCTAATTATCTCTAAACTCTCAGAGTTCTCGTTGAGCAGTGAAAAGTATGTCACGTTGTTGTATAATTGAAACGTGACAATACCTCGGAGGTTACCCTTAGTAAAGAACTAGGTTTATTAATGAGTTGAGTTCTAATCCTAACCCTCGTTATCAGTTTGGTTAACTGAATAACAACGTGCCGTGTTGATTGAACACTAATCACAAACGAAAGGAGTCCACCGGGTTAAGTTGACAAAACTTTAAATGAAAACTAACAACCATTTCATCATACTAATGAGATCAAACCAAGATAAATGTTATACAACATTAAAGTTGATATATACTGAAAGTAAAGCAGATAGAAACCTAATAGGTACCTAGATAGTTGGTATGACTTAATCCTAGGGCAACAATCAAACAAGGACGTGCAATAGGTTTGGATCATACAGTCAAGGCACTAGCTAGATCTTAACAGCTCCTAAGAGGTCTCTTTGGAATAGTCAATAGGCATACTAGGTCATTCATGTCTCAATTCCTAGGTTCTGTGTCCTAAAAGCGAAGTAAATGCCTCTCGGGAACTCTGGTCATACCGAGTTCATAGAATCTTCAGATACAGTATAACCAGGGGTCTTAATCCTATGAAGTAGCTAAGTTCATATAGGTGGACAAGTCCTGATCACAACCTAGGTTGGTCAATCCTTAAGATGCTAGCATACAAATCTATTAGACTTCCTAGTTCAGCATAATAACAATAATCGTACTAATTTAACATAATTATGCTAACCCAAACTTCTATCATGACAACATACAGATTACTTAAGCTTTCATGGTAATATCGGAAGCCATTATTAAACATAAAAGGTAAGGATACATGTTTAATACAAAAGACAAGCGTTTCGGATAAAAACCTGAAAAGGCCGAAGAAATCTGCCCGAGATCGCAGGGACTCGCAGGGATATCCTCCGGAAAATAAAAGCTAAGCTAGCTACTACTAAAAACTAACCTAAAACTTGAAAATATAAAATGAATTGTAAATTGAGTGTGTGTTGAAATGGATGGAGAAGGCCTTTTAAATAGACTTGATTTTTGCCTGCAAACGGCTGGAAGGTCGTTTGGCAGGCCGTTTGCCAAGCCAGGCCGTTTGCTTAGGCTGTTTGCTTGGGCCGTTTGGCAGGCCGCTTCCGAGCCAGGCAAGCCGTTTGACAGGCCGTTTCTGAGCCAGGCAAGCCGTTTGGCAGGCCGTTTCTGAGCCAGGCAAGCCATTTGGCAGGCCTTCTGGCAGGCCGTTTGCCTTACCTGGTCAGCCCGATTTCCTGGATCGTAACTCGTTTTCTTGTCTTTCACCATTTTCGCTCTAGATTCTTCATTTAAGCTCCGTTTTACTTGATTCTTTTTGCATCGCCTTTGTAATTACTTAATATACAAAATCAACCGACAAAGCAATTATTTTTGCGATAAAATTTGGAACTTTTTGGGTTTTGGGGCCTAATATTTGGGGTAAAAACGAAACTTTTTAGCCGATATCAACATACAAACTTTATAAGGCAGTATAATGAATTAAGAAATAATAAAAGATACATTTCTAGCATAAGAAGGCTATCTATCTCTATCTTTATCTTTCTCTTTTTCTTCATCAGATAGCTCTTCTTCTTTTACTTTCAAGGCTGCCCAGGCTTCAGGGAATAGATCAGGCAAGTCAGCTGGATCAAATACTGGAATTTGAGAAGGTAGAATGATGAGATCTCTTCTGTGTGGGCCAGCACCAATAGATTTTTTTTCTCTTAGGCTTCTGGGCCAGAACATCTTCTACTTTTACTACTGGTGCATTCCCATACTTGACTGCTTTATTAAAAAGTTCTTGTAATTCAGGTTTCAGTGAATCTTTGAGAGCACTTTTACCTTTATTAATGAAGTACTGCAGTATCTCCATCCATTCACTAAATACAAATGTTCTTAGATTAGTGTAATCTACCCCTCATAGACATCATTGTCCCTGCTGATACTGAAGGATCTTCTTGTACCTTTATGAACCTTGATGATCTTACAAGGATTAGATCTTCTGGTCATTACATCAACATACTTGCTACTAAAGAAATAATCAGATAGTTCTATTGTTCTTCAAGTCTCTATAGGAGCTTCAGTAGATACCTTCTCAGCAGATTCCAGTTTATCCAAGGCCTTTTCCTGAGCTTTGACTATGGCTTTTGCTAACTTTAAAGATGCAGCTTCTTGTTTTCTGTCAGCAGCCAATTTAGTTTTTTCTTCCCCAAGCCTCAGCCTTTCAGCATCATCCATTCTTTGCTGTTCAAGCTGAACACTTGTGAGATATTCATTAACAGTGATTTTCAGGGATTTTACTGTTGCAATCAATTACCTGCCTTCATCAGTTGTCAAGGCAGAGCAATATTGCTCTAAGTCCATATCCAGCTGCAAAGCCTCATAAAAGAGGGCTTTCTCTTCATCATTGTGGAGTCTTTGATCACTATTGTATAAGTACACACCAATATCAATGTTGAACATCATGGCATCAATGTAGAATTGCTGGTCAAGTAGATGATACAACAATTTGATATGGCATATTCTTTCTGGTATTTCTGTTGCTTTTAGTTCTAGCCGTTCAGGAACCGTGATCTCAAGCCTGTAAGCCTCTCTCTCATCTGGATTCATCTTTCTTATGTCAGGCTTTTCTTGTGCAGCTGACTCATCTTCCCAAGTAGTATGTTTATCATTTGGTTTTGGGGAAGATGGAGGATATACAAAAGGTGATTCTGCTGTGCCAGAAGGACCCACTGGTTCAAAGTCATGTTCATCCAGTGTCCTATCAAAATAAGTAAGAGTCTGTGCAGGTATTGGTGATAGTATAAAAGTTGAGCTGCCCCTACCCCAGACTGTAAAGTTAGCAGCACTAGCAGAATCGTTATCAGATTTAGATCCCAGCTCATCCTCCTTTGCTGGGTCTTCAGCTCTTGTTTCACCCAGAAGCACACTTCTGGCTGGGTCTTCAATCACAGCACTCCTTGCTGTGTCTTCAGTACCAGCTGACTGATTAGTATCAGCCGGTACAACTGCCACAGTACCTTCACCAGCTGCCTCTAATAAGCACTCTTTCCTTAGGGGCTGGTTGTCCCTAAGGGCAGATTTTACCCTTTGTTTATCAATAGGATTTGGGTCAGCTTGTGGTTCTTGTGTTGATATTGGTTCTTGTGGAGGCAGTAGGGGAGTGATTGCAAGATACTCCCCCTCAGCAGTAGACAGATCTGTCTCTACTGGTTTCTCTTCATCATCATCAAGCTTGATGATCTCTACTGGCTGTGATTGAGCAGCTGGCCGAGCAGAAGATGCAGGTTGAGCAGATTGTCTGGTTTTCATCATACCATCTAGCTATTTCATAAACACGTCAGCTCTTTCTCCCCCTGACCTGTTAGAATCTAAATACCTTTGCATTTCTTCAGGTGTCATCTTCTTGATTCTTTCTACTCGCTCAGCATACAGCTTTGCCTTCTTTCTGTCATACTTCACCATGAACTTAGCATTTCTTTTTCTAGCATATTTACTTGTATTGATTAATGCTGAGCAGTTCATTGTGAGTATCAAGCTGTTCACAGTTGAGACTTCTTCTATGCTCAATCCTATGTCTTTTTCGTGCAGCATAGGCCTCAAACTTAGCATTGAAGGAATCATTTAAATCCTGCTTTCTCTTCTGATGCCTCTCCATGTTTCTTTTCATCTTTCTTTCAATGGTTTGAGAGACAACAAAAGATTTAGCCAAAGCCAGCTCGGAGACATCATCACTGGGCTTACTGCCAGAACCAATATCATCTACAGATGTGGCAGACATACTGGGTTGAGATTCACCAGCAGCCTTGACACCTGCTTTAGTATGAGCGTTGCTGGGCTTAGGGCCAGTATTACCTTGATCAGCACCATCACCACCATCATCACCATCTCTCCTTTGCTGTTTAGGAGCTTTCTCATGCTCATGCTCCCCCTCAGAATGTTTTCTCTTTTTATGCTTTTTAGATTTCTTCTTCCCTTTTTTGTCATCTGCAGGGGCAGAGATAGAACGAGGGAGAACACTTACATCAAGATCACTGTCTGACTCAGGAACTGAATAAGCAAAGTTGTTCAAGTCAGCATCAGCAGGAGATAGGTGAGCACCAGGGTCCACACCATATTGCCTAAGACATTGGTTTGAAGATCTGACTTCATTCCTAGCAACACCCATGGCCATTTGATTGACACTGGCTCTAACATCAGCTTGAAGAGCATCCATGTGTTGCATTGTCTCCACCATGGTAACATAAGCAGAAGCAGGAATCATGGTAGCCATTTGCTGTTCCCGTGACTCCAATCTCTCTTCCAATACCCTGTTCTCTTCATTCAGAAATTGATTCCTTCGATTAGCAGCATCTAGTTCTGCTTAAATACGGGTAATATGATCAGTATACTCGTTGTGAGAGATGATTCACTACTTAATTTGATATTCTTCTTCATAGTGGCGGCGAGTGGTGTCAACTACTAGATCTGCAAAGGCAGTAACCTGACGCAGCTGGGTTTCAATAACAGAAGTAGTGATACAGCCAGCTCGTCGAATAGCCTCAGTCATGCAGTCAACTAGATTTTCCTTGATGTTCTTGGTGATATCAGGAGTGATTCTAGCAACAGTCCTGTAGACAGCCATAGTAGACAGTCCAGCTATATCAGAAGCATCAGCTGTGCTGGTTGATGGCTGTTCAGTAATAACAGCAATAGGAGTACCTCCGTGGGGTGGTGGAGGTGGAAGGTCATAATCTGACTCATCACCATGATCACCATCACTTTTACCTTCACCCGAAGGTTTAGAACCACTTGTATCCTTTGCAGCAGCATTGGTTGTATCATCATCATCCAGATCCACTGGTTTATCCTTGGAACCAGTCACATTATCATGAATGACTGGCTCTTCCTTACTGTAACGACCCAACTTCGTTTTACCAAAAACACGACTTAAATTTTTTGTTTTTTTTATATAGACCATCTGGACGGCGTCCAGCAGAGAAGAACAGGACATCGTCCAAGCCATTTGAACGGCGTCCAAATGAACTAAAAGTTCCTAATCAGTTTTACAAATTCATGCGGGCGGAAAACCCACTTCCTGACACTTTTAAACGAAACGGTTTTCACAACATACTATAATAATTATAATTAAGAGATTTCCTCAATAGAATCGAGTTTTACATCACAAACGTTAATTAAAAGTGTTTACACCATAAATACGGGTTAAGACTCAATAACCCAACCCAATACCAAGAGCATAATCCCAGGGACTACCAAATTCCCAATCCGCGTCCATATCTCCAAAAGCTACCCCATCGAGCCCAAGCACTCCTACGCATCTAGCCTAACAACTAGCTAGCTTCATAACACAATACCTGTAAAAAGGTAAACAACGAGAGGGGTAAGCATAAAGCTTAGTGAATGCAATAATTATATATATACATATATAATCTACTTACTTGCACACACTTACACAATTTCCTCATACACGCTAGCATTTTAATTAGCATACCATTGCAAAGTATAACGCTAAATCAACGAAAATACAAGCTAGCACAACAATAGCATATAACACGAGAAATACAATATGCTACACTACAACATATAAAACATTGATGTTAACAACATCCATTAGTATTCAAGTCCCAAGGCTAGCCCAACGAATGGTATCGTCAACATCGAACTTAATCCCCATTCATCCTAATAAATGTGGTAACGTCAACATCGAACTTAAACCTACATATGAGGTATCGTCAACATCGAACTTAAACCCTCATCATACAAACGTCACTACAATAGTGGTATGGCTTCGTTAACATCGAACTTTAAATCCATACATGAGGTATCGTCAACATCGAAATTAAACCCTCATCAATACGAACAAATAATATACTCTAGGATATGGTATCATCAACATCGAACTTTAACCCATACCCCACAAGCAAATAAATCATATACATACATATATAATTATTCCACTCACCTTGGAATGCCCGCACAAGTCAAGTATAACATGATCTCCGTCCTCAAATCCGAGCAAGTAACCACCTATTTCACACATAGGCACAATATACACAAAAATAGCAATTCTCTAAAAGAGAATCCAACACAAACATCCCTTAACCGAGGGATTACACCTTGCTCGCCAAAACCCGCCCATTTAACACCTAATGGACACAAACCAACTACCACTTCGGGTGGTAATTTAAACCCACTCAATAAAGTACAATTTAACCCAAAATTATACTTGACACCAATTAGACCAACCTAGATCTTAACACTAAATTACTACTTTGGTAGTAATCATTTCAAACGTCATTTACACCAAAACTCCAACACGTGCAACATTGACCCATATTGCTTATGACCACGTTTGACTTATGTTAAAATATCATTTTAACCCAAAATTACTTCTCGCGAGTAATTACACCCAAAAACATCATTTAACACTTAACAAAGGCGTTTAACATCCATTTAATCCAAATTAGTGTCATCTTCAATTTTGACCCAACTCAAAGTCAACCCATTTTGACATGCGTCCCAAAAATGCCCAAACTAACCAATAATCACTAACACAAGTGAAAATGGCCCTAATACACCAATTAAACCAAATCACAAGTGTTAAACACTTAGCTCACCCAATTTGACACATAAACCTTAATTTTGACCCATTTTAAAATTAGTCAACCCAAATACACCCAAAAGGGTTCCAACACTTTCAAAATCACTAAACTAAGTGATTACACCCAAAACCAAAGCCTAATCATGGCCAAAACGTCAATCAACCCAAAACCCGCCATGTATCAAAAATAACTAGTTTCCATAAACCCACTTCATCATCAAAATGGGTTTTACAACTAAAAAGCTCAAAACCCTAACTAGAATATCGAATCATTAAGATGAAATTTTGGAGTTAGAACTTACCGACACTACCAAAACGTAGCCGTGAACGAGGTGAATAACTTTAACTCTTGAGACCCGACCCGAATCACACTTCTTCTTCTCCAAATCCCCAACTCTCTCTCTAGAACCTCTCTCTCTCACTAGGGTTGAAGAGAGTGTTTGGGAAGGTGAAAATGATCCAAAATTGGATCTAAAACTGTTATTAAAGCCACCAATCAATCCACAAGTGAAAAGACCAAAGTACCCCTTTTAATTTAAGTAAAATACAGCTGCTGGCCCGTCAGGCCTTTTGGACAGCGTCCAAAAAGGTTGGACGGCGTCCAAATCAACTGGATCAGTTTTCTGAACTTGTTTTGGTCGTAACTTTCAAACCGTAACTCCGTTTTCGATGAATCAAATATCTTTGGAAACGTAATGAGATTTAATATCCAATGGTAAGGTTTTGAAACATCAACTCAAACTTTATGTGGGATCCAAATATACGCTTACACGCCTCGTAATTCGAATGACGGCCAAAATAACGCGTAACTGAAAAACAGGGTGTTACAACTCTCCCCACTTAAATTGGATCACGTCCCCGTGATCTCCGTCACTTAACAAACCCGACCCACACTCAAAGGTCCTCCGACATATCTCAAAACTCGATATCCACAACGTTTCCATTAAATCGGATATTTCACCACACGCTAATAATTACTAGCGCGCATTACCGTAACAAACGGTATCTCATACACTCAACGTCCGAATGCCCACTTAGGAAAAATACGGAAAACACCATTATCCCTTCAAGTAATCTCTACAACTCGCAACAAGCTACATCTATAACTACATCACCCAACGCGATCTACTAAAATTCACTATGTCGTGAACCATGTCTTGCATTAATCCAAATTGAGAAGGATTCATGCTTCTCTAAAACTCTGTACTCCATCAGTTCATAAACGTACTACCCAACAGGTCATTGCTTCAATGAAGAAATTTCGGTACCTCAAAATAATCACTTTAGGAGCACCACCTTTCCATCAGTCGATCCGCACACGACCATCTATCACTGGATTAATCTAGGACTACAATAATACACTATAGGTTAAACAGAACATCAACACTCGGCACAGGGTTTCTCCCCTAAACCCTACAACACATTCATACGATATGTCTTCCTATTACTAGCATGAAACTATTCGTGTACTAGAATCCCGTCAACAGCGAAATATCATCCCAAAATTTCTGCATTTCACCACACGACCCACAAAATATTCACAAACGCCGGGTGAACCTTCCTACCTAGACCGTCCGTTAAGGATGGCCTCGACCTTTCAATGCAACCTACGTGTCACATCACTAGGGTACACACCCTCGCAAACAAACAATATCCGCGTGTCTCTACGTGAGACAATCAGGATCGACACTTTCCGCCTCACAATCGTCCATAAAATGGAATAATCCACTGACAATTTCCAAGATCACATTTCCCTACAGGGTAAATACAGTATTCACCACGATATCGAACTCGTTCCCATTCAATAATCCTATCCGAGTTTCACGACAACCCAAATTTTCACTACGAGAGCACCCACAATGACAACTTCATTTTCTCACTTCCGTGGTCTCAAACTGTATACTTGGTCTCATACCGCACTTTGGTACTACACAACCACCTTACATAAGATGTCTTACACTTCATTCGAATCCATCATCACAAACTCTACACAATATATATTCAAGAATCGTAACTCATAATCGTAACGCACAATCTCAAGTCGACATCCATAACCCGTCACTCTTACTCGTCAGGAACTCCGAATCCCTATTGAGGCCTAGCACAGTACGTTCTGACATTTCTTTATCTTTAACATCACCGGAGCTTCCTCGAGCAGCAGTAAAAACTCCCCCACTAAGGTTTCAGCTCCATATTCTCACCGCCAAGATAATAATATCCTGCGGAAATACCATTCCACGACACACATGACCATTCTCATCATTGGTCATACACACCAAATCACTGCAAACTCACATTAGGCTCTCAGAGCCGTCATACACAATCACTTGAGATGTCGTACACGCGACAACCCCGCACCTTCATAACACAATTCACAACTAACTGCCCTTAATCATACGCAAAGCGAACTCCACCAAGGTCCTACATACGCCTCTAAGACTAGGCATATGCCACTCCGCTTAATCAGTCGTGTATCTCAGTCGAGATCACCCGACCTTCCACTCAACGAACCTTTATTAACAATTGCTCACTCTCATAGAGAAGAGTGACCAATCGGACACAATCATTGCATCGACCACAATATCAATACCTCATCATAACCTTCGGACTAACCGACCATTAAGTCCTTCACCGGATCACCGGTCATCTTTACCCGTCTATCTCTTAAGAGCAGCAAGGTTCACTCACTTGTCACTTCATAAGAAGTATTTACCGCGATGCTCTTAAACTTCGACTTCCGTAACCGTCGAATTTCTATCACCTGTCGATCACTATTATAATCTCCGATGCTTTTAAGGGTATCTCGCGAGCACACTAAGCATAAAGTGATCACACCATCACCAGAGTTAAACATTACACTAGCAGGTATAAGAAGGTACCTGACGCAGTGTCATGCAGACTCCCACCACAAACAACCGAATTTTAGAAACTCGATTTTTAGGTTCCATACATCCGATGTCACCCATTTCTCCTTAATAATGACCCGAAATCATTCCTACCTGACAAACCTTACGGTTTATTGTCTCATCTAAAGTTCCTAGCGATCGCACGCTACCCACAATTTCCACAGGCCAAAACGATATAGAATAACGAAACCTTTCATCCAACACTAAGGAGATGCTTGGAGACACCAAGTCTTACATCCTATCCCACCTCAATAAAACCACTACTACAAGGGATATTCCGTTAGGAATGTTACCCTATAGTCCACAATTTACTAAAACAATCATCATCATACGGGTCCCACTCCCATGAGTTTAACGACCCGAAGACTACTCGATTCGCCAATTCCAAGGTAACTCACAACAAGAATCCTAACACTATTCTCTAACCACACACTCTACCGAGTGTTACCCAATACCACAATCATTAGACTTGTTGCATCCCATTACGGAATTCAAGTCCTCGACGTACACACACGCATACATTAATCGATCATCCAAGTTATGATGGGTGACTACAACCAATAACAATCTCAACAGTGCACCCACTACATAGGGTGACTAAGCACGCACCAAACTGGTGAGTTTGCTCACTCACCTTAGCTAATCGAAACCACTATAACACTTCCCGACTCACAAAGAACTCGATGTGACAACAAGCACATCACTCGCGACCACAATATCCTAGGAACCAATAGAAGATTCCTAATTCATCCCGAATCTACCCCAACCATGCCACGTTCCCTCCATTCGGTACTCGTCATGTCATGCTTGGTGTCAAGATACACTTTCATAATAATGGTGATCAGTCACTATTAAAAATGCGTACCTTACCATTTTCACATGGTCACACAAAGTACTTTACTCGGATTGACACAGCATTCACACCAAATAACACGCGATGACTCCTAGTACCCGAATGACCAAAGTCCTTACCGTGAACTTGATTACTCAAAACCACCAAACATTCAAATCTCTCCAATAGATTCATCCCTTGGACACCGCACCAAAAAGATACCTGTATATATACACCAATATACAATATAATAATAAATGTGCACAAGTACGCCGCAACAACAAGTCAACCTACAACTTAGGTGACTATCACTAAAACAACGTCCAAGTTTGCCTACTTACATTAGGCACTATCTGTCTAAGGCACTAATTTACATACGAGATAAGGCCCCACATAATCACACTTTGGATAAACGCAAGTCCTAGTTAGTCACCTACTCTAAGGCACTAACAAATCTCAATCCGACCCGTATTCCTACAAGTCCCGTAAATAATGCATAACCGCCAATAAGTCTAAGACTAGGCACCTATTCCAAGGTCACCTAATTCCAAGGTCACCTAATTCCCTTAGACTATCATCTGATACCACTTGTAACGATCCAACTTCATTTTACCAAAAACACGACTTAATTTTTTTTTTTTATATAGACCATCTGGACGGCGTCCAACAGAGAAGACCAGGACGGCGTCCAAGCCATTTGGACGGCGTCCAAATGAACTAAAAGTTCCTGATCAGTTTTACAAATTCACGCGGGCGGAAAACCCGCTTCCCGACACTTTTAAACAAAACAGTTTTCACAACATACTATAATAATTATAATTAAGAGATTTCCTCAATAGAATCGAGTTTTACATCACAAACGTTAATTAAAAGTGTTTACACCATAAATACTGGTTAAGACTCAATAACCCAACCCAATACCAAGAGCATAATCCCGGGGACTACCAAATCCCCAATCCGCGTCCATATCTCCAAAAGCTACCCCATCGAGCCCAAGCGCTCCTACGCATCTAGCCTAACAACTAGCTAGCTTCATAACACAATACCTGTAAAAAGGTAAACAACGAGAGGGGTAAGCATAAAGCTTAGTGAATGCAATAATTATATATATACATATATAACTTACTTACTTGCACACACTTACACAATTTCCTCATACACACTAGCATTTTAATTAGCATACCATTGCAAAGTATAACGTTAAATCAACGATAATACAAGCTAGCACAACAAAAGCATATAACACGAGAAATATAATATGCTACACTACAACACATAAAACATTGATGTTAACAACATCCATTAGTATTCAAGTCCCAAGGCTAGCCCAACGAATGGTATCGTCAACATCGAACTTAATCCCCATTCGTCCTAATAAATGTGGTATCATCAACATCGAACTTAAACCCTCATCATACAAACGTCACTACAATAGTGGTATGGCTTCGTCAACATCGAACTTTAAATCCATACATGAGGTATCGTCAACATCGAACTTAAACCCTCATCATTACGAACAAACAATATACTCTAGGATATGGTATCGTCAATATCGAACTTTAACCCATACCCCACAAGAAAATAAATCATATACATACATATATAATTATTCCACTCACCTTGGAATGCCCGCACAAGTCATGTATAACATAATCTCTGTCCTCAAATCCGATCAAGTAACCACCTATATCACACATAGGCACAATATACACATAAATAGCCATTCTCTAAAAGTGAATCCGACACAAACATCCCTTAACCGTGGGATTACACGTTGCTCGCCAAAACCCGCCCATTTAAAACCTAATGGACGCAAACCGACTACCACTTCGGGTGGTAATTTAAACCCACTCGGCAAAGTACAATTTAACCCAAAATTATACTTGACACCAATTAGACCAACCTAGGTCTTAACACTAAATTACTACTTAGGTAGTAATCATTTCAAACGTCATTTACACCAAAACCTCAACACGTGCAACATTGACCCATATTGCTTTTGACCACGTTTGACTTATGTTAAAATATCATTTTAACCCAAAATTAATTCTCCCGAGTAATTACACCCAAAAACATCATTTAACACTTAACAAAGGCATTTAACATTCATTTAATCCAAATTAGTGTCATTGTCAATTTTGACCCAACTCAAAGGGCCCAAAAATGCCCAAACTAACCAATATTCACTAACACAAGTGAAAATGGCCCTAATACACCAATTAAACCAAATCACAAGTGTTAAACACTTAACTCACCCAATTTAACACATGAACCCTAATTTTGACCCATTTCAAAATTAGTCAACCCAAATACACCCAAAAGGGTTCCAACACTTCCAAAATCACTAAACTAAGTGATTACACCCAAAACCAAAGCCTAATCATGGCCAAAACGTCAATCAACCCAAAACCCGCCATGTATCAAAAATAACTAGTTTCCATAAACCCACTTCATCATCAAAATGGGTTTTACAACTAAAAAGCTCAAAATCCTAACTTGAATATCGAATCATAAAGATGAAATTTCGGAGTTAGAGCTTACCGACACTACCAAAACGTAGCCGTGAACGAGGTGAACAACTTTAACTCTTGAGACCCAACCCGAATCACACTTCTTCTTCTCCAAATCCCCAACTCTCTCTCTAGAACCTCTCTCTCTCACTAGGGTTGAAGAGAGTGTTTGGGAAGGTGAAAATGATCCAAAAGTGGATCTAAAACTGATATTAAAGCCACCAATCAATCCACAAGTGAAAAGACGAAAGTACCCCTTTTAATTTAATTAAAATACAGCTGCTGGCCCGTCAGGCCTTTTGGACGACGTCCAAAAAGGTTGGACGGCGTCCAAATCAACTGGATCATTTTTCTGAATTTGTTTTGGTCGTAACTTTCAAACCGTAACTCCGTTTTCGATGAATCAAATATCGTTGGAAACGTAATGAGATTTACTATCCAATGGTAAGGTTTTGGAACATCAAATCAAACTTTATGTGGGATCCAAATATACGCTTACACGCCTCGTAATTCGAATGACGTCCAAAATAACGCGTAACTAAAAAACGGGGTGTTACACTTACCAGTACCTTTATCAGTATCACCATCAGATGAGGAAGATGATGAGGAAGAATCTGATAAATCAGAAGGTACTGGAAAATCAGGAATATTCTGCATTATGTATTTACCAGTATCTGGATCACAGATGAACTTGAGAAGCCTCCATGTACTAGGCCATAGAGAAGCAGCAGGAGCCATATCAAAAACATGGTAGTATGGCTGCTCGTTGATTTTCTCAAGTGTTCCCAGCCTCTCAAATACTTCTTCTCTGGTTGGCTGGTCTAACTGTGATAGTAGTTGAGTCAGCTCTTCATCGGGTTATCTGCTGGCCTCAATAAGAGCAGTTTGTGGATCAATTGTTAGCTGATCCACAAGATGAGCAACTTTAGGAGTAATGGATACTCCCTTGAAAACAAGTTTGGGCACAACCTCCTCTGGATCTGGCACCTGGCACACATACTTAGGCTTTTCAGCAGAAATAGAAACCTTAGCAGATTCAGTGGTAGCAGAAGTAGAGGTACCAGCATCCATTAGTGGTTCCAGAGAACCAATAGTCATAGTAGGTGACTGTGCAGAAGGTGGAGGACCAGTATCTGCAGCACCAGTAACAGCACCAAGAGTGACATGTTCAGAATAGGCAGCATTTGCCGCAATAAGCTCATCAGTAAGTACAATGTCATCCTAGTCACTACCATCAGTGGTAGTATCAATGGGTTGATCAGCAATACCCTCGGTAAGATAAGAAACTAGAACCTCCTTAATAACTTTATCAATCACCTCTTCAAGAGCAGGAAGAGGTTCTATAATCATCTCATTAACCACTTCAGTATCAGTAGTTGAGGCAGTAACACTGGAGATAGCATGAGGAGTAGTAGAAACATCAGCAGTAGCTACCTCCTCATTAATATTAAGATCATTGGAACCAGCAAACACTTCATCTCCAGTGTCACCAGCAGCGAAAGGCGCAATAATAGCTGCATCAGAACCAGTACTAGCAGCAATAATAGGCTTGCCAGTACCAGCTACAACATCAGTAGGAATAACATCAGCTGCCCTGCTAAGATCGAAACAAAGTAACAAGTTTTGTTAACAATAGCAGAATCAAATAGTTTAACTCAACAATTGCATCTGATGTTGGTCTCTGGGTACAAATGTGTGTTTTAATTAGCCCTTCGATTGAGACAGAGTATGGTGTCTGTAAGTACACCTGTGACTCTGCTGACTCATTGGCAACACATGATGACTCAGATAGTGTAAGAGTTTTAGCTGGTTTTAATGTATTAGAGTGACTCTTATCATGATCCAAGTTATAAGTATGCTGAGCAGTAGCATTAGCTGGTTCAACATGATGAGGACCCAGCTCTAGTCTGCTTTGGAGGCCAAGTATGTTCTCTGCTGGTTGTACTGTCAGCATAGGATATTTCTCGAAGTACAATTTTGAAAAGTGTGGAAATGTCTGGTTAAAAGAGTATGGGTTGCTACTCCTCTTAACATTAGTCTTAAAACCAGTTAGCTTAACAACATTTAAGTTAGCAGATAAAATGTTTTCAATTATGTTAGTTATTTCTGCTGTTTTGTCTAGAGGTGCACCAGGTTCCATAGCATCAACCTTTTCAGGAGCAACAGTTGAGACTGGTGCAACCTCTCCTATCGCATGCTTGGAGCCAGCTTTTGCACGTTTGGATTTGCTTGTTACCAAGAAATAGATGAGCAATGGATTCCAATACTAGAAGTGGGTAGTCAGTATATAAGACTAGGGTTGTTCTTTATTATCAGAGAACACTAGATTCTAATACAACTACTGCTTTACCAGTATCTGAGATGGTGGCTATTCTAGTTGAGGTAGCTGGCTTCTTTTGTTTAGCATCTGGCGTGCGTTGAGGTCCCTCCTCCTCAGCTGGTGCACTACCAGAGACATTTGATTGGGAAACTCCACCTCGAACAGCTAGATACTGTAGCATTTCTGGTGTCAAGGCAGCATATGGAGCAGTAGGTTTCACTTTTGGCACCCCCTTGCTTTAAAGGCAGGTCAAATGATAAAATAGTAATTTGCATGTAGGCATTACACAGCTCATTTTTAAAAACAAGGCTCAAAAACCATTGAAAGGGGATCAAATGTGTTCGTTTTGGTGCAAGCACCATTTCCCTTAACCTCGGGTAGATTTTTGCAGCATAATCAATGTTTCTGTTGAACAGCAGCCCATGACCCATCTTAAGCTCAAAATCTGAGCATTGATTGAAACTTCCTGGCTCCTGGATGATGCACTGGGTCAGCAAAACAAAGAAATAGTACCACAGCGGTGGCATGTGCTTCCTCAATGGGCTATGGTCCACATCACCAGTATATCCGATTATCTCCAACACCTCCCTTCTTACTTCATCACTCGAAGGTGAATCAACAAATGGTCTACCTGGAAATTATAGGGCTCGTCTAATGACATTGATGGTGACGGAGCAGGTTAGGATTTTCAGTGACCATGCCTTGAAAACATGGTGTACCCTGTAGAGTGCTGGCCATGGTAGCCGTGTACCACAATCTGCCTAAACAGGCTGGATAAAGTCTGGAGGGAACTCCGGTGATGGATCTTGCTAATGAAGATTGCCTTATGTAGTCAATCAATGTCTCATAGCCCATGTTTGATTTAGACTTGAGGATGGAGAGGGCATGTGCAGCATTGCCTCTCGATAGGCGAATCTGATCGTGTGTTGGTGCATTTGCAGCCTGTACAAGGCTTGGATGCAGAGCAAATAATGGTGCCTATTCATGTTGCTCCTTCAGTGCCGGTGGTTGTTGTTGTTGATGTTCAGGCTGTTTCGGTTGTTGTTTGTAAGACCCGAACAATCACTGTACAGTAGTGTATATTGGGTGCATATGGTGTGGGGAGCTGTATATAGCTAAACAGGGGTTAGAGCCTGCTCAGGCCTTTGTGCGCGTCGCGCAGGTGTAGGTGTGCGCACCGCGCACTTGCACTGTTGACAGATTTCCAGCTTTTTATTTAAAGTTTAATGAGGGGTATTGTGGTCTTTTCACATGGGAACGAGATAGGGCATTAGATGTCCAGTTTGGTGGTGGTTGAAACACATTTAACTTCATCACCAACCTTATCTTCCACCCTAAAACAAATTCTAGAGAGAGAAGAGTGTTCTTGTGAGAGAAAGCTTGAATCAAGGAAGAAGAAGCTTGATCCGGGTTAAAGCTCAAGTATTAAAGTTGTTCATCTCCTCACTAGCTACGTTGTGGTTGTGTTGGTAAGCTCTAATCTTGATTTCCTTATTTTTATTTGTTTAAGGGATAGAGTTTGGGCTAGTGGTGAACATAAGACCCATATTTGATGATTTTGGGTGTTCTTGAGTAAGATTGAGTCATGAAGACTCAATAACAACTAACCTAGGGTTTTAAAGTGTGAATTGGTGATTTCGAGTCTTAATTGGTTAGTTAATTACTAGCACACCTAGTTAATTGGTAAATGGGTGTTAGTTGGGTTAGTGGATGACCCGAAATAGGTGTGTTGACTTTAAATGGTCAATTGGGTAATGATTGACCTAATTTGGGAAATATGGGTGTGAGATACCTCGATTTCGAGGTGGTTAGTATTGTTGGACTTAAGCACTAGCTTTTAGTGGTTAATGATGGTCTTGACCTTAATGGGACGGTTTTGGCGATAATGGGGCATTTAATGCATTTAAGTCATTAAATGCACATAAGTGAATTGTTGGTATTTAATCCAACTATTTTGTGTGTTGATTGAGTACTTATTGTATTAGGTACTTTGCCTTGAAGCTTGCGGAAGTATAAAACATTCACCGAAGCGTTAAGGTGAGTGGAATGATTATATGCGTATGTATATAATGTATTTATTTGTATGCTATGGTATGAACCAAAGAGCCGGTAGTGCCATAGTATGTGCGATTGTGCTATGATGTGAACCAAAGAGCCAGTAGCGTTATAGTACATGTGTTGTAGTGTGAACCAAAGAACCGGTAGCACTACGGCACGAGTTGTTAGAGTGTAAACCAAAGAGCCGGTAGCACTTTAACGCGAGTATGACTCGGGTTGTGATGTGAACCAAAGAGCCGGTAGCATCATAAGCGATGCGTATGGTGTGCACCAAAGAGCCGGTAGCACCAAGACGCGAGAATGGTTAACCATGGTTGTGTATTGTATTATGTCGATTATATGTTATTGATTACGCTAGTTGCGGGTTATTGGAGACTATTAGCTTCGTACTTGAGATGGTTAAATGTTAATTGTATTGCTAGCGTGTATGCGGTATGTGTGTAAGTGATTGCAAGTAGGTATATTATATATATATATGGGTATAATTATTGCACTCACTAAGCTTTGCTTACCCTCTCGTTGTTTATATTTTTATAGGCTCCGACGGAGACAAGGGTAAGGGCATTCGTACGGATTAAAGATCCTGCTTGTTTGTTAGGGGACGCTTTTGGATGTTATAGCTTTTGGAGTTTGACAGATTTGGGTAGTTTATGAAACGACCCATCCTAATCCATCTGGACGAATACATTACATTTGGTTACATCGCGAGGTACTTGACCTTTATATGATACGTTTTACAAACATTGCATTCGTTTTTAAAAGACAAAATTTCATTTCATCGAATGTTGACAGGCATGCATACCATTTCAGAATATATCCAACTATAATTGACTTAATAATAATCTTGATGAACTCAACGACTCGAATGTAACGTCTTTTGAAATATGTCATGAATGACTCCAAGTAATATCTCTAAAATGAGCAAATGCACAGCGGAAGATTTCTTTCATACCTGAGAATAAACATGCTTTAAAGTCTCAACCAAAAGGTTGGTGAGTTCATAGGTTTATCATAATCAATCATTTCCATAACTTTAATTGACCACGAGATTCTCATTTTTCATAAATATCATTACACTCGCAAGTGTATAAAATCCATTCGTATGATGATCACCTGGTAACCGACATTAACATAATGCATATAGAATATCCCCCGCATACTCGCAAGTATGCCATAAATTGGCAATCGCAATCACCATATAAATCGAAGTAGTAAAGCATTCCAAATTCCAGAATGGAGTTTGTTAGGCCCATAGATCTATCTTTAGGATTCGCGTCAATTAGGGGCCATTTCCCTAATTCTTAGGTTACCAGACTTGAAGGGGAAATATTCGGTATAGTAATCCAACCATACAATGTAGTTTCAAGTACTTGTGTCTATTTCGTAAAACAGTTATAAAAGCAGCGCATGTATTCTCAGTCCCAAAAATATATATTGCAAAAGCATTTAAAAAGGGAGCAAATGAAACTCACATTCTGTATTTTGTAGTAAAAATA
This sequence comes from Rutidosis leptorrhynchoides, assembly GCF_046630445.1. Classification (NCBI taxonomy): domain Eukaryota; kingdom Viridiplantae; phylum Streptophyta; class Magnoliopsida; order Asterales; family Asteraceae; genus Rutidosis; species Rutidosis leptorrhynchoides. Next base: position 193,214,150 of record NC_092337.1, on the reverse strand, counting down.
CATATGACGACATTGAACAAGTGTAGGGTTGGCCTCGGATTCACGAACCTATATCATTTGTATATTCATTAATGCATCTAATCGTAATCGAACAATTTAATATATTATAACTTTATATACTAGTTATTTGATTTGTATATATATTTAAAATGATTATTATTTATTTAGTTTTAAAATATACCTAATTTGTTATATATGGGCATTTATATAAATATTGTTAATATAATTAATTCATACCTATATGTAATGTTACTTTTAAGTATATTTTATATACATGATAATATATAATATTAATAATAGTGAATAAAAGTTGTATATGATTATAATTATAATAATTTTTAATGTTGATAATACTAATAATAATAATCCTATTAATAATACTTATGTTAATGATAATAACTCCAATACTTATAAAATGATAATAATACTAATATGAGTAATAATAATAATAGTTTGTGTTATTTTGGTAATAATAATAATCATAATCATAATAATAGTAATAATACATATATTAGTAACAATAATAATGATAAAAATTATAATTTTAGTAACAATAACAATAATAATGATAATAATAATTTTGGTAATGAAATCTACCTTCCAAAGCTTTTCTAAAAAAAAATGTCCCGAACAAGGCTCGAACCAAAGACCTCTCGCTCACCAACAAACACACTTAACCATTCTACCATATCAGTTTTTCTGATTTATATTGTAAGCCAAACATATATATCTATTATCTCTTAAAGCCTAGTTCATCATCATCTTCACCATGTATAAAATCAAACGGAGTCAAATTAACAACAATAATTGAAAGGGTTTTGAACTTAGGATTTATAAACAACATGAAACAAAAAAATTAAAGTGTTCTTGAAATAAAAAAAATTCAAAAAAATAATGCATTGAGCTTACTGCTGCAGCTCGTAACATTTAAAAAAAATAATGTATTTCCATTTCGAATACATTTTGGACAATTCTTACAACACGAATTTAGTTTCAAATCATTCCTAAAACTATTGGAATAGTTAATTGAACTTAAAACACCAAAACAAGCTCTAATTTCTCCAAGAACAAAACAGTTGACTTTTGACAATTTAGCTTTGACTCGCAAATTCGAATTCGTTATCAAGAATTGAAACTTGAGATTTTACAGGAAGTTTGAGTAAAAGATTCCTAACAACTCTGCATTATTAGTTCTTGAAATTTGTTTAGAATTGAAGTTTTTATATTTCTCTGTCAAGAGCACATGAACTCAAAAATTGATTTTGAATTTAAGAATGTTATAGATTATGATTACAACATGAATTGTGTTGCAAATCATTCCTATAATCTTTATGGATCATCAAATTAACTGAAAACATCAAAACAAACTCGAATTTGATTCAAGAACACTTAGTTGACTTTTAAAACCCAAAACTTTGACTCTCAAATTAGAGATTAATAGAAAGAATTGAGGATTGAAAACTTACAGATAGTTTAGATAGATGATTCCTAACAAGACTGTATTATTACATTTTGAAAATTCATTCAAAATCAAAATATGATGAAAAAGATGAAGAACAGAGGATACGGGCTTATTTCTTGATTTTTGGTTAATATTCTCCAACACTAATGTAGTGTACCATGTATATAATGAATAATCTCTGTTTTGAATTGTGATTGAAAATGATTTGTAACAAACTGGAGACAAAACCAAAAATCAAATACAGTGTTGATGGGTACCTGCAACTGCATTTGATTCCTTGTAAATTAATTTAATAAATATTAATAGTAATGTACTAATAATATTAATAATAATTCTTAAAAATAACTAAATACTAGTAATAATATTATGAAAATGATAATAAAAAAAATAAGAATTCATTTAAATTATAAAAAAAATATCTTAATTATTTTCATAATTCTTATAATATTGATAATAATAATAATACTATTAGTGTTAATAATAATAAATTGTATTATTTTCTATTAATAATAATAATAATAACTATAATAATAATAATTCCTTTTTAAAACAATAACAACAACATTAATATCCTAAATTACATGTATTAACTTTTATATCTAATAATAATAATATTCATAATACTGAGATTAATAATAATACTTATTTTTAATGAAAGTAATAATAACCTTGTTAATATAATAACTATATTTTAACTTGTAATAAGATTTTATATGTTATATTTATATTTCATTAATCATGTATTACTTATTTTATATAATAATCTATTTGAATATATATATATATATATATATATATATATATATATATATATATATATATATATATATATATATATATTACAATATACATATAATATCAATTATTTATAGAATTCATATATATATATATAGATTCATTTAAATAATAGATTAATTATTTTGTATACTACTTTACATTTTCAATTCCAAATGATTATTTTGTATTTTATTAATTCAACTTAATATGTACACTTAATATATATATATATATATATATATATATATATATATATATATATATATATATATATATATATATATATATATATATATATATATATATATATAATTACGTATTTATTTACACCCAATTGTTCGTGAATCTTCGGTAATGGTCGAAGGGTAATTGAATACATGAACATAGTTCCAAAATTATCGAGACTCAACATTATAGACTTTGCTTATCGTGTCAAAATAAGATAAAGATTAAGTTTAAATGTGGTTGGAAATTTCTGGGTCGTCACAGTTTAACCCCCAAACACCATGCTCATAGTGTCATTTAGAATTTAAACTAGTGTGGTCGAAACTCGTATTACGGCATATGTGGGCCTGGTTTCGAAAAACTTATTTTATTATTGAATCGTGTGAGTTTTAACTATTATAACATGTTGTGAAAAGCATTTCGTCTAAATATGTCGGGAAGTGGGAGATCTTTATTTGAAAATTGACAAAACTGGACAGAACTGAAATGGGCTTGTGCGCGCCGCGCACCCCATTTATATATAAAAAAAAATTATTTCGCGTATTCGGTTGGTTATTGGTTTGGGTTGTTACATTGTTGTTGTTGCTGTTGTTCCTCGAGTTGATTTTCGATTGGTTGTGGTTGTTGCTGTTGGTCTACCGTTGATGATTGTAGAAGATGAATGTTTGAATGATTTGAAGGTTTCGGGATTTTTGAGAGAAGATCGTGATTTTGAAAGATTAACAAATGAAGGTTATTATGGAAATTGAAACACCCTATTTAACCTTTCGAATTGGTGAAAAAGTGCCGGAGAGAAAAAATGGCAACTGTCATCTGCAGTCGCGTGGGCAGACGTGACAGACTGGCATGTTTTCGAGGGGACACATACTATTGACATGAAGTTTAATCGGCTTGAACACTCATATCTCCCATTACGCATTAAACGTAGTAGGTTTTAATTCAAAAATTTGAAGTTAAATACTACAAAATAAAGTTTGTATTAAATATAAAAATTCTTTGTTATATTTAATATGTCGTGTATTTAATTTAAATCATTTGAATTAAATGAGTTTCAGTTTTAAGGTATCAATTTAATGTTGTGAGCTATTTATTACTTCATTTTGTACATTGTATAACCATTACATAAAAGACCTTGTTGTGTTGAGTGTTCGACATGTAGGTAGTAAGTAAAGATATTTGACTTACTGGTTTGCCCTACTTGTTGAGCCAGCACACCAACAAAATTGTCTTTTATTTTAGAGTTCAAGCATACCCAGCTCAGAGATGAGATAGTTAAAACGTTTCTCATCTAAGGGCTTTGTGAAAAGATCTGCTAACTGCTGGTCTGTTGAAATGAAGTGAAGCTCTACATCTCCTTTTTTGAACATGATCCCTTATAAAGTGATATTGAACATCAATGTGCTTTTTCTTTGAATGCATCACAGGATTGTTGTTAATGGCAATTGCACTGGTGTTGTCACAGTAGATTGGAGTTTTATTAACATGAACACCATAGTCCTTCAGCCGGCTTTGCATCCACAATACTTGAGCAGTACAGCTCCCAGCAGAAACATATTCTGCCTCAGCAGTAGACGTGGACACAGTATTTTGCTTTTTGCTAGTCCAACTAACTAGCCTACCAACCAGTAACTGGCAACCACCAGTAGTACTTTTCCTGTCTATTTTACATCTTGCAAAATCAGCATCTGAATACCCAATTAGTTCAAAATCCTGGTCTGTGGAATATTAAAGACCACGTTTGGTAGTAGCTTTCAGATACCTAAATATCCTCTTTACTGCAAGCAAATGTGACTTTTTAGGATTAGCTTGATATCTGGCACAGAGGCATGTGGGAAACATAATATCTGGTCTGCTGGCTGTGAGATAAAGTAGGGACCTAATCATACCTCTATATTCAGTGATATTGACTGGTTCACCATTGGGATCAGCATCTATTTTGATAGATGCTGCCATTGGAGTCCCTATATCTTTTAAACAGGTCAGACCAAATTTCTTTTACATATTATAAAAATCCCATCATCAAGTTGTTTAATTTGTAATCCTAAAAAAGTATTGCAAATCTCTTTATAAGCTCATTTCATATGTATTTGACATGAGGTTTGAAAAATCTTGACAATGTTTTTCATTTTTAGACCCATAAATAATATCATCCACATTTATATGTACCAGCAAGAGATCATCATCTATCTCCTTTGAGAATAGATTGGTATCAATTGTTCCAACTTTAAAACCTACCAGTAAGATACACATGAAGTGTCTCATACTATGCTCTTGGTGTCTGTTTTAGGCCATAAAGAGCTTTATCTAACTTGTAGACATGGTCTGGATATTTACTGCTTACAAAACCAGGAGGTTGTTTGACATAGACTTCTTCTTGCAGCTTCCCAGTTAGAAATGCAGACTTAACATCCATCTGAAATACCTTAAAGTTCATCTTAGTAGCATATGCCAAGAATAATCTGATAGCTTCCATCCTAGCCACTGGTGCATATGTCTTTCTATAATCCAATCCTTCTTCCTGTCTGAAACCCTGAGCTACCAATCTTGCTTTGTTTATGACCACAATCCCATCTCATCCATCTTATTCTTGTAGACCCACTTGGTACCAATGATCTTCTTAGTTTCATCATCAGGTTTAGGTACCAATGTCCAAAGCTTATTCCTATTAAACTGGGAGATCTCTTCTTGTATAGCTCCTACCCAGCTAGGATCTTTGATTGCTTCTTCAGGACATGTAGGTTCAATGGTAGATACAAAGTTTACATGCATGCAAAAGTTGTTGGTTGCATGTCTCCTTGTCTTATCACCACTAGCCAGATTACCAATAACCTATTCAATTGGATGCTCATTTGTCCATCTCGTGTTATGAACAGGTGAGCATGTTATGGAACACACAGCCTCTTGATCATCAGTTGGTTCAGCAATATGAGCAGCAGTAGTAGACAACTGTTCATTATGAGTGAAACTAGTACCAGCTTGTGATCCTTCAGAACCAGTAGTCCTTTGCTCAAGTTGTAGAACTTCAGTAGAGCCAGTAGGTCCACTAGGTTTAGACAGAAATGGAGCAGATTATTCCATCTCATCATCAGAGAACCCAGCAACATGGATTGGTGAGGGAGTAGCTGCTGGTTCTTCTTCATCATCGAGAGCTTGCTGAGTAGGCTCTTTAAATAATAACTCCTCATCTTCTTGACCAGCAGATGAAGTAGGAGTAGTTTCATCAAATGTAACGTTAATGGATTCTTCAAAACAGCCTCTTCTCTTGTGGAAAACCCTATATGTGACGATCCGAAAATTTCCGACCAAATTTAAACTTAATCTTTATATTATTTCGACAAGATAAGCAAAATCTGTTAAACTGAGTCTCAAAATTTTTGAACTGTTTTCATGAATTCATTTAATCTTTGATTATTTCCTACGATTCACGATACGATTACCTGTAAATTGATATGTATATATATATATATATATATATATATATATATATATATATATATATATATATATATATATATATATATATATATATATATATATTTTTGTATATAATAATATGAAATATTATATATTATAATTGTTATAATTAATTATGTAAAATAATAATAATATATAATAATTAGTATTTAAAAGTATCTATATATATAAATAAAGTATATAGAATATATATTTTGTGATTTCAAAATTATTTAGTAAACGACGGTAATGCTCAATTGTCATTCGATTGATAGTAAACGAGTTAAAAAGGAAATTATGTGATTTTAAAATAAACGGTGATCCGAAAATGAGTTTTATAAATTATAAGATTATTAATAATGTAACATCCCGCGTTTTTCCGTTAAATTTATTTTTAACACCGTCTTTTTTCTTTTAAATAATACCTTTCGTTATTTAAATTCATAGTTTCCGTGAGTAACGTTCATTATATTTCCGCTATTTAATTTTGACATCACCCGTTTACTCGAGCGTTTTAAAAATATTCGTTTGGTTAATTCCCGCACCCGACTACAAACATGAGGGACTTAAGTTGACAAGTGGGCAAAGTGGTGACTAGGTCAACTAGTCAACCACTTCACCTCCTCCCCATCTTTCTTTTATTTTCTTTTCCATTTTCTTCTCATACTTCTCCATTTTCTTTCAATCTTTCAAAAAGCAATTCATCATCTAATTTTGATTTAGGAAGCTCACAACAAATCCGACTACATATTCTTGATCCTCGTTTCATCCTCTTCGATTGGATACCAACCTCATCCATTTTGGGTAACTTTCTAAAATCACTAATTTTATGTGTTCTTGAGATTTTTGAGTTATAAAGTTGTTAATTAGTGTCTATGGCTCATTATGATGTTGTGTATGTAAATTGTATGCTTGATTCGTTGTTTTTGGTGTAACTAGTTCAATATGAAAATTACTTGCTAAATCTTTGATTTTGGATGATCAAATGTTGTTGGATTGTTAAAGTGCATGTTTTAAAAGTGTTACTAGTATCATTAGCTTCGGTTTGATGTATAGGTTGATTAAGGAAACTCCAAGAACATGATTAATGATTTTGTGAACTTTGATTAGGGTTTGATAAGCTTTACATGAACTTTTGATGCGTCAAATGCTATGAGATATTGTTGTTAAGTGTTTTGTTGCAATGTGTGTTTGATTACCTTCGAAACGGCATAACATACATGTAAATTGGTTGCCCGAGTCATAAAATGCGTTTTTGGAACTTGAACTTAGATTATGAATGTTTAATTTCGGTTTTTGGTTGTTATAAGTGCAAGTTTGATTGATGATATGTGTTTAGTTGCATTCCTCGTCAAAATACCTTTCCAACGATGTATGATAGGCGTTATAAGTATTTACGGGTCAAGAGTTGTGTTTGAATTGGTTTTGGCTCGTGCATATTTGTGGAAAACAGAAACAGACCTGTACAGGGGGTGGCGCGGCGCGCCCCTTACCCGCGCGGCGCGCGGAATAGGCTGGACAGATTCTGTCCAACTTGGTCAAATTTCGAATAATGTTTGCTATGCTACGCATCTCCGATTAACATGTAACTTGGCCAACATGCCCATATATGACTTCTAAGCTTAGAAAAATAGTTCGGGACCCGACCCGAACGTGTTGACTTTCGTTGACTTTGACCGACCAAAGTTTGACTTTTTGTCAAACTTAACCAAATGATTATGCAACCTTCCTAACTTGTTTATATACTTGTATCTTGCATGAAACTTGGCAATTTGATTTCACATGCTAAATAATCGAGTCGTAACGAGCCATAGGACTAATTGAACATCTTTGACCGTTTGTGTTTACCGTTATTGATACAACCTATATGTTTAGGTCAAGACTAGCTTTGTCTTTGCACACGTTTACTTTGTGAAGTACATTTATACTCGTGCAATCAAAGGTGAGATCATAGTCCCACTTTTACTCTTTTTGAACTTACATTTGGGATGAGAAAACATAAACGATTCTTTTGAACTAAGTGAACACAAGAACGGGAAAACAAACATTCTACATACGAGTTTAGAACAAAATCCTCAATTCGATTATCATTAGTTACACTTGCCGGGTGTAAGCGAGAACTTATGTTATATGGCCATATGGGTTGACAACCCTCATCCTTGACGGTTCGCTACCGTCTACGGATGAAATATATTTTCGAGAATCAGTGTTTGTTCTAGCACTAAGTGATGGGGTATACAATGGAAGGAATGTTAAGCTTTGATAATTGGGTGCTCGTGAAACAAACTTTTGGAATGTATTACTATTATTTCTTTGATGCAAATCTTGTGGTTCACTTGTACTTACTTACTTAAACCTATGATTTCACCAACGTTTTCGTTGACAGATTTCTATGTTTTTCTCAGGTCTTGCACGATATGTGAAACATGCTTCCGCTTACTATTTGATACTTGCATCCGATGTCGAGTATACATGCATTTCATGGAGCGTCTTTTGACTTTACTTTAAACCGTGTCGCCTAGATTTCATTCGTATTATAACGTTGTAACTTAACTATTGGTTGAACAATTCTTGTAAACTTTGGGAACAATCTTTATTTTGAAATGAAGGCGACATATTTTGGTCAAACGTTATCTTAAAGACTTATAATCAGGTAATGGGACCCACGTAGCCGACGCCGTCACTTGACGATTTGTCGGGGTCGCTACAGTTGGTATCAGAGCCTTGGTTGTAGGGATTTAGAGTTCATTTGTGTCAACCCCGAGTCATAGGGTACATAGGTGAATCTAGACTACAACCGGCATATAGACTGAAGTAGGAATTACTTGACTATTTGTGCATTTATACTCGAACTCTTCTATCATATCTGACTTGTATTCGATCTTGATCTTACGTTGATAAATTTTGTTGATGCGCCACCTTGACTTTATGAAGTAATGTTAAATGCACATGAGAATCAGGGTAATATAATTTCCGGGATTATATTACGGTGATCCACATGGACGTTCCGACATTATGACATAAAGAATTTAAGGCGAGTCAAGGAAAATTTTCTCTATATCTTTATTCCATATCACGGTTAGTATTGTTAAGAATACTAATCAACGATATTCTTGTGTCATGAAGGGACAATGGCTCACCAAGGTCAACACAATACCCCTCTCGAAACTCTAGAACAAGCTCTTCAACGAATGATAACCACCGCCGTGGGTACGGCCGTGGCCGATCACTTTTCCAACCACACCAATCGTGGAGCCGGTGATTCAAGCGAAGGTTGCTCCTACAAGAACTTCATGAAGTACAACCCTCCCACTTTCGATGGAACCGGAGGACCGGTTACTCTCACCCGATGGTTTGAACAAACAGAATCCGTTTTTAGCATAAGCGGTTGTCAGGACCAAGATAAGGTCAAGTTTTCCACCCTCACTCTTACCGGTATCGCTCTCTCATGGTGGAACACGTATGTACAATCAGTGGGTATCGATGAAGCCCTTACACTCTCTTGGACCGAATTAAGAGAAAGAATGATCACCGAATACTTCCCACGCGATGAGACTCGAAGGCTCGAGCAAGGGCTAAGGAATTTAAGAACGGTCGGGAATGACCTCGGGGCTTATAATCAACGGTTTACCGAACTAGTCTCAATGTGTCCAAATCTCATGACTCCCGAATCCCTAAGAGTCGAACTTTACATGGATGGCCTCCCTAAGAGCATTCAACACAAGGTAATGACATCTCAACCCACTAACCTACAAGAGGCTTTAACAATGGCCCGCCAAGCCTTAGAAACGGTGAATGAAATGGAAGCACCGGCACCAATGGTCGAGAACCACCCGAGTAACAACAAAAGAACATGGAAAGCCTCTCAACCAAGCAACCACAACAATAACAACAACCCCGCCAAGAAGCCTTTTATCTCCAACGACAAGAAAGGCTATGCCGGAAGACTACCTTTTTGTAACGAATGCCACAAGCATCACTTTGAAGGATGTGGCAGATTTCGCCACCGGCGCCAAGGACCCGTCGCTCGAAAGATGCCCAATGCACCCAAGACGGGTGTTTGTTTTGAATGTGGCCAACCGGGACATTTTAGGAGTGCGTGCCCAAATAAGAAAATCAACCCCAACGCACGCCGTTGAACTTTCAACATCGACACCTAGGATGCCCGAGACGACGATGGACTAGTCACGGGTACGTTTCTTCACAACAAACCGTATATTTCATACTTATTCGATTCGATTACCGCTAGATGTTTATTAACCAAGTCTTTGACTCGTGCTCTTTACATTCCATTTTTTTTCCCCTAGACACTACTTAGGCAATTTAAGTGACCAACGGAAAATATTGTGTGCCTATAAATTTTATTGGAGGATATACGTTAAAACTTTTGACTTGACACCTATAGAACTAGGGAGCTCGAAACCATTTCGGTAAAAAAAAAAAAAAAAAAAAAAAAAAAAAAAAAAAAAAAAAAAAAAAAAAAAAATGTGTTTCCCCATCACCTTGTATGGATTATCGTGAACTGAGTAATTTTCGGTTGGAAACCGATACCCTCTCCCTCGCATCCATGACCTCATGATTTCTTGCATGAATCCCGTGTGTATTCCAAAACGACCTCCGTTCCGGTTATCATCAATTGGGGGTTAAGGGAGACGATGTCTCCTGAGTCTTTTCCGAACCCGCAACGTTAGTTGTAAATCCCTCTTAGTACCATTCGATTTATCCAAGGCTCGTCCGTATTCATGAACCTCCTAAACCACGTATGCAACTTATCTAGACAAATCTGTTATCACATTTATAGATGACATCTTAACTTGTTCAAGTAAAGAAGGCAAACGAACAACATCATCATCTTACGCTCGAACTTTGAGAAAAGAGCAACTCTATACCAAATTCTCCGGGTGAGAATTTCTGTTAAACGAGGTCAAATTTTCTAGACCATGATGTCAATGGTCAAGGCATTACAATCAATCTCGAAATCAAGCCACACGTGATCATGAAACTCTCTCAACTCAGACTTGTATTCGTAAAATCTTAGAACTCGTCTGTTATCACCGAAGATTCATTTCTGACCTTTCTCGTGTTACCCGACTTTTAAACTCATTGACTCACTAAGGGAAAACTTTAAACCTCTCCGTGTTCGAACCTTGAGCGTGATTCTTCACACCAACATTTCTAGTTAAAATCGTATAGCAACAGATGGAACTCAAACATGGAAATATTTCTACATGAACGCCGAAAGGCATACTCTCTCGAATCAAAAATCAACATAACTAAAATTCGTTATTTTGCACGAAGAATTCGAATACTAAGCTGTGGATCCGATCAATTTTCTCGTCATCTCGTACCACACTACCTACCTCTGTTATTTCACCGTCACCGTCTGATATTACTGGGATTTAAGATAACACACAACCCAACGATACTTCACTCTTCTTTGACTTAACGTCCTTGTGTTTCTGATAATCGGCCAACTATTATTCAACCCCGAACTATACAATTACGTGTACTATCTTGTTTCTCGTCCAGACTTCAATTTTCGACAACTAGAGGCGCGTTATGGCAACCTCGAGATGTAAGCTCATCCTATTCTCAGTCCTCATTTCACTCCTATCTTTATCGCTCGCATTTCCGTTTAAGGAAACTCCTTGTAACATTTCTCCATGGATAGAGAAACTCCTCACATTACATTAGTATTCGCCACGAGGGTGAATAGTCCTAACGAACATTTTTTTTGTGAACCCTAACTGACTTGTTCAGACATATCTTAAGAGATTCTATTCCAACACGGTGTGTCCTTGTCAATTATTCCGTCTCGAAATACTCGTTTCACTTCTAGTTTTACAAGAAACCTTGGAGACCGCTTAGACATGAGTACCGCGTACCACCCACAAACAGACGAACCGAACAAACGAACGATTTACGTCTTCGAAAGACATGTTTCAAACTTGCATGGTCGCTTTTAGTAGACCCCTCTTACAACAGTAGTTACCACTCGTGTGTTCACACGCACTTTCCGAAACCCTATATGACCGCTAATGTCATACCCCTATTCGTTGGACCAAAGCATGTGGCAAACAAAACACCGAATCTTAACTCATCCAAGAAACAACAATTGAGATAATCCAAGTCCGAGAAGGGCTCGAGACGACCCGTAGTTGCCCCAAAAGAGTTATACCAAACTTAGATGAAAACCTCACAAATCCCAGTGTGTAACCGCGTAATATTGAGAAACCGCACCTTGGAAAGGTGTAACTCATTTTGAGAAATCGAGGAAGGTTATATCCGCAATATGGAACCTTTTGAAACCTTGGGGCGTATTGGAGCCGCTTCCTACCATTTAGAACGGCCGACTCAATTAAGTTTCCGTTTACCCTACATTTCGTGTAACAAACTTAGAAACGTGTCCTGCGGAACAGGAACGTGCAATCCTGCTGGATACATCAACTATCGATGACAAACTTCTCTTCATAGGAAAACCAGTTGAAACTGGGGATCGTAAAAACCGAACCTTAATGCAACGTAAAGCCCTGACTATCCAAATTCATGAGAACCCTCAAGAACGTACTTTCACTTATTCATAGCATTGACAACGTAAAGTCTCGAGTAAGAGATATCGACTACTACTTCCAACTAAATTTCGGGACGAAATTTCTTTTGAGTTGTGGATAATGTAACATCCCGCGTTTTTCCGTTAAATTTATTTTTAACACCGTCTTTTTTCTTTTAAATAATACCTTTCGTTATTTAAATTCATAGTTTCCGTGAGTAACGTTCATTATATTTCCGCTATTTAATTTTGACATCACCCGTTTACTCGAGCGTTTTAAAAATATTCGTTTGGTTAATTCCCGCACCCGACTACAAACATGAGGGACTTAAGTTGACAAGTGGGCAAAGTGGTGACTAGGTCAACTAGTCAACCACTTCACCTCCTCCCCATCTTTCTTTTATTTTCTTTTCCATTTTCTTCTCATACTTCTCCATTTTCTTTCAATCTTTCAAAAAGCAATTCATCATCTAATTTTGATTTAGGAAGCTCACAACAAATCCGACTACATATTCTTGATCCTCGTTTCATCCTCTTCGATTGGATACCAACCTCATCCATTTTGGGTAACTTTCTAAAATCACTAATTTTATGTGTTCTTGAGATTTTTGAGTTATAAAGTTGTTAATTAGTGTCTATGGCTCATTATGATGTTGTGTATGTAAATTGTATGCTTGATTCGTTGTTTTTGGTGTAACTAGTTCAATATGAAAATTACTTGCTAAATCTTTGATTTTGGATGATCAAATGTTGTTGGATTGTTAAAGTGCATGTTTTAAAAGTGTTACTAGTATCATTAGCTTCGGTTTGATGTATAGGTTGATTAAGGAAACTCCAAGAACATGATTAATGATTTTGTGAACTTTGATTAGGGTTTGATAAGCTTTACATGAACTTTTGATGCGTCAAATGCTATGAGATATTGTTGTTAAGTGTTTTGTTGCAATGTGTGTTTGATTACCTTCGAAACGGCATAACATACATGTAAATTGGTTGCCCGAGTCATAAAATGCGTTTTTGGAACTTGAACTTAGATTATGAATGTTTAATTTCGGTTTTTGGTTGTTATAAGTGCAAGTTTGATTGATGATATGTGTTTAGTTGCATTCCTCGTCAAAATACCTTTCCAACGATGTATGATAGGCGTTATAAGTGTTTACGGGTCAAGAGTTGTGTTTGAATTGGTTTTGGCTCGTGCATATTTGTGGAAAACAGAAACAGACCTGTACAGGGGGTGGCGCGGCGCGCCCCTTACCCGCGCGGCGCGCGGAATAGGCTGGACAGATTCTGTCCAACTTGGTCAAATTTCGAATAATGTTTGCTATGCTACGCATCTCCGATTAACATGTAACTTGGCCAACATGCCCATATATGACTTCTAAGCTTAGAAAAATAGTTCGGGACCCGACCCGAACGTGTTGACTTTCGTTGACTTTGACCGACCAAAGTTTGACTTTTTGTCAAACTTAACCAAATGATTATGCAACCTTCCTAACTTGTTTATATACTTGTATCTTGCATGAAACTTGGCAATTTGATTTCACATGCTAAATAATCGAGTCGTAACGAGCCATAGGACTAATTGAACATCTTTGACCGTTTGTGTTTACCGTTATTGATACAATCTATATGTTTAGGTCAAGACTAGCTTTGTCTTTGCACACGTTTACTTTGTGAAGTACATTTATACTCGTGCAATCAAAGGTGAGATCATAGTCCCACTTTTACTCTTTTTGAACTTACATTTGGGATGAGAAAACATAAACGATTCTTTTGAACTAAGTGAACACAAGAACGGGAAAACAAACATTCTACATACGAGTTTAGAACAAAATCCTCAATTCGATTATCATTAGTTACACTTGCCGGGTGTAAGCGAGAACTTATGTTATATGGCCATATGGGTTGACAACCCTCATCCTTGACGGTTCGCTACCGTCTACGGATGAAATATATTTTCGAGAATCAGTGTTTGTTCTAGCACTAAGTGATGGGGTATACAATGGAAGGAATGTTAAGCTTTGATAATTGGGTGCTCGTGAAACAAACTTTTGGAATGTATTACTATTATTTCTTTGATGCAAATCTTGTGGTTCACTTGTACTTACTTACTTAAACCTATGATTTCACCAACGTTTTCGTTGACAGATTTCTATGTTTTTCTCAGGTCTTGCACGATATGTGAAACATGCTTCCGCTTACTATTTGATACTTGCATCCGATGTCGAGTATACATGCATTTCATGGAGCGTCTTTTGACTTTACTTTAAACCGTGTCGCCTAGATTTCATTCGTATTATAACGTTGTAACTTAACTATTGGTTGAACAATTCTTGTAAACTTTGGGAACAATCTTTATTTTGAAATGAAGGCGACATATTTTGGTCAAACGTTATCTTAAAGACTTATAATCAGGTAATGGGACCCACGTAGCCGACGCCGTCACTTGACGATTTGTCGGGGTCGCTACAAATAATATATTTAGGAACTACTTGTTGAATTTTAAAACTTTTTATATTTTACTTGGGGTTGAGAGTGAATAATTAATGTAATTTTTATTTAGTAGTCAATAATCAAATTTTATACCATAATGACCAAAATAAATAAATATAGTTATTATAAAAATTTGCAATTTTTCTGAATACTTTTATCCGCCACTAATAAACAACGGTGTACGAGATAATACCCGTATTTAAAAGGTGTCGGCATATTCTATATTTCAATTCTCTCCATGATTCATGTTTAGTGTATTATATTATTATTATTAATATTAATTATTAACATTATATTTATTATATTGCATATATATATACAAGTTATACATATGCATTGAGGAGGATCCTCTTCCATTCTTAAAGCCATCACCAGACCACCATGGTACCATTATTATCACGGTCCAACCACCCATGATCACCCTCGTGTATCCTTTCACAACAACCGCCACCACCTACAATCATAACCATCGAGCAACCATTTTCACCAAACCATCGGCTACTATCTTTGTTTCTCTGTTTCCATTTATGTTCTACAACCACACCTACAACCACCACTAAACCACCTTCTCTTTCTCTCTTGTACGTTCGACAACCATATACACCATTTAAACCGCCACCACAGCAATCATTACCACCTTTATGACTATAAATCATATAAATCTGTCTCTGTCTCTGTCTCGGCACGACCACCATCAAGACATCCTGACCACCAAGTTTGATCACCACTCACCTCCATCACCGGACGCCACACCATCACCATCGTTTGTTATTATTGTTGTTGTTTGAATCACCCTCCTCCACTACAACGGTCAACCGCTACATCAACCACCATCGTCTTTATAGCATGGTTCGCTTTTGTTTCCATTTAAATTGCAATCACAGCCACCACCCATTTCCTTCAACAGTGAACACTAGGTACCACCTACATTTTGTTTCTTCTTGTTTCCCTCTTTTCTTATCGTGCACCATCACCAAAAACCCATCATCCTTGAACTTCACCAAACAACCATCACCTTCAGATTCCACTTCTACTTTTTGTCAAGAAAAAAATAACCACAGACCCATTTAATTAAAACCTTTCTGTTTCTATTTCGTTATCACACAATCACCACCCATTTAAAGATCACTAACGAGCCTGCAGCTGTGATTTCTTTCCTCAATTTCTGTTCTATTCGAACCTCAAGACACCACAACAATTGTTGCTACAACAACTGTAAAGTGTTGTTTCTTGCTACTACCACCTTCGAAATTCAAATCATTAAAACAACTCTATGCAGCTACTTCTATCTATTTCTTATATTTCTTTCGGCTCCCGTTGAATAAACCACAACCCACTTACTTCATCACTTAAAATTACTACAACTACTAGTTGTTGTTTTTGTGTTTATTTTCGTGATTAAATCCACCACAAATCATCACTTGTGTTAATAAATTACTACTATGATCTTCGAAACCCACTAATCCCATTAAAATCAAAAATCGATGCAAACATATAAAGCTACACCCAAATAACTTTATCAATTAAAAATTGATTTAGCATGTTCTTATTGTTTTCTTTTAGCCGACAAGTATTAATGGAATAACCCCACCTGATTAATAAAAAGTATAAAATGATAATTAAGATGAAAGTGGCGGCTTTGGTTTCTGTTACAAAGTTACAAATTCAAATAACTGATTTTGGGCCGAGACTCATGTGTTGCGGGCCAAGATTCGTGTGGGTGTTGGGCCAACATATCTCTTTGGGCTGTAAAAGGCTGCAAGGCTGCTGTTTCTATTTTACGAATGATATTGATTCATGAGGAGTCCACGATTATGAAGAGGAGGAGAATATGAGATCATAATTCCATGATTTCATGTGAAGATACACGATGATAGAATAAGATGATGATTAGGTTATGATGGTGTAGATGATTGTGATCGTGAATTATTATGATTAAGGATAATAGGTGTTGATAAAGATGAAACAGAAAGCGTGTTATAATAATAATATGGGATATTAATTCAGAAAAGATTAAGTAGAATAATTGGTTAGGTTGTTATCGGGTTAGCGGGAGGTCGCGGTTTCAAACCCGGACTTGGGCTTTTCTTTTAAGGACAACTTCTATGAGGTAGCATTACTATTACTCTTATGATTATTATTGTTATTGTTATTATTATCGTATCATTATTAGTATTTATGTAAGTGTTAATATTTACATTATCATTATAATTATTATGATTAATAGTTATTATTAAGTATTATTATTATTATTATTATTATTATTATTAATAATATCATTATTATTATTATTAAAATAGGTATCATTAATATTAATATCATTATTATTATCATTATAGATAAAATTTTATTATTATAGTTATCATAGTTATTATTACTACAATTATTATTATTATCATTATTATTAAAAATAAAATTTTTATTAAAATTATCATTTTTTGTTAGAATTATCATTATTAAAAATAACATTATTATTATTATTATTATTATTATTATTATTATTATTATTATTATTATTATTATTATTATTATTATTATTATTATTATTATTATTATTATTATTATCATCATCATATTTAACATTAGTAATGTTATTATTATTATAATTATTATTATTAGTCTAATTATTATTATCATAAAAAGATACAACTTCTTATTTATTATTATTAATGTTATTTTATCAAATAACTATTAGTTATATAAAACTATACTTAATACATATAATATAACTATATTTTTATTTATTAAAGTGCATAAAATGAATACGCATGTGAAACATACAAGTAAATATAATATATAAATTTGTTCGATTACAATTATATGTGTTAATATATATATAAAAGATATAGGTTCGTGAATCCAAGGCCAACCCTGCATTGTTCAGTATCGTCGTATGAATATTTTTACTATAAAATATTGTATCGTGAGTTTTATTTCCTCCCTTCTTAAATGCTTTTGCAATATATATATTTTTGGGACTGAGAATACATGCGCCGATTTTATAAATGTTTGACGAAATAGACACAAGTACTTCAAACTACATTATATGGTTGAATTATTAAACCGAATATCGCCCTTCAAGTCTGGTAACCTAAGAATTAGGGAAATGGCCCCTAATTGACGCGAATCCTAAAGATAGATCTATTGGGCTTAACAACCCCCATTCATGTCTATGGATAGCTTTAGTACTTCGAGATTATTATTAAACAGATGTCGATGTCTGTGGGAATATTCTATGCATTATGGTTAATGTCGCAGGTGTTCAATCCATATGAATGATTTTTATGCAGATGGCTATATGCATGCATGATGTTTATGAGAAATGAAAATATGAAATCTTGTGGTCTATTAAAAATGATGGAAATGAATATTGATGATAAACTAATGAACTCACCAACCTTTTGGTTGACACTTTTAAGCATGTTTATTCTAAGGTATTAAAGAAATCTTCCGCTATGCATTTGCTCATTTTAGAGATATTACTTGGAGTCATTCATGACATATTTCAAAAGACGTTGCATTCGAGTCGTTGAGTTCATCAAGATTATTATTAAGTTGTGATGACCCGGATTTTTCCGACTACTTGATTATACTATTTACATGATTTAATAATTTCGACTTGATAAGCAATGAATTTTAATAAGTCTTGAACCTCCGGAAAGAATTTTACATAAGCAGTTGACCACCCTTTTATTCTTACGATTCACGAACGTCATAACTTGTATTAATTATATATATATATATATATATATATATATATATATATATATATATATATATATATATATATATATATATATATATATATATATATATATATATATATGTGTGTGTGTGTGTGTGTGTGTGTATATATATTTATAGATTTAACTTGAAAATATGATAATTAAATATCTCATTAAGTATAATAACAAAGTATTATATATATATTCATACTACTAATTTAAAGAGTTTTTAAACAATATATATGTTACTATTTAAACGACGTAATTAACTTATGTTAAAATGTATTTACATATAATGTATTACGAGTGTAAATACATCCTTACAAGTATTAAATACACTTTATAATATACCAATACATATAAAGGATAGCTATACTCGTATTTTCATTCATTTTTCTCAAGAATTCTACTCGCATTCATATGGTATTTTTACCCGTATTATACACAGCTTCTAGAAGTATTTACTATTGGTATATACCAATAGAAATCTGCAATTATTTGTGTAATATGTCATCCATGACCTAATAAAATTAATATGTCATCCATGACTTAATACTTTTTAACTTATCTTAGATATTTTCACTAAAAACCAAATTTTTAAGCCTACAAATAAGTATCATTTCTAACTCATTTTTACACATTCATTTTCCAAATTTTACTTCCAATTTTCACACACACTTGTAAGAACTCTCTCAAGTTTTGTTCTACTACTTCTTTCCAGCAACCTTACATTCTAAACTTGAGGTAAAAACTCTACTTCAACTCTTGTTCAATTCATATGTCTATAGCAATCTATATAAGAGTTTATAAACTAGAACATAATTTAGTTAATTCTAAACTTGTTCGCAAACAATGTTAATCCTTCTAACTTGACTTTTAAAAACAACTTAACACATGTTTTATATCTATATGATATACTAACTTAATGAGTTAAAACTTGGAAACACGAAGAACACCGTAAAACCGGACATACGCCGTCGTAATAAAACCGAGGGCTGTTTTGGGTTGGATAATTATAAACTATCATAATATTTGATTTAGAAGTTGTTCTTCTAGGAAAATGATATTTCATATGGACATGATACTATATCCAAAAATCATGGTTAAACTCAAAATTGAAGTATGTTTTTCAAAATTGTCATCAAGATGTCGTTCTTTCGACAGAAATGACTATCTCTTTCCAATATGGATTATAACTTGTAACTCCGACTATAAACCACCAGTTTTTCAGTTTAGTTTCACAAATTACACTTCGTTATGAAACCATGGCAATTTGATTCACTCAAAACGGATTTATAACGAAGAAATTATGGGCAAAACAATATTAGTTAGAAATGGATAATTTGATTACGGGATTAATTCATTAAAATCTATACTAACCGTATCCTAGATAACTTTTCTTGTATTATACATGTATTCTAACATGTCATGGTTACACAATACGTCTGATAAATCAAAAGACACCACATACACAATACGTGTAACTACAATATCAGTATTGTGGGTCATGATTGAGTCTTATACAACACGTGTATACTATGTACTACTAACTATGGACTACTAACTGTGGAATACTAATTGTGGACTACTAACGTTGGAATACTAACTTGACAACTTAAACAATCACACGTGATTGAAAATATAAACTTAAACAATCACATGTGAATGAAGATATGATATGAATAATAGTTGTATTACATTTTGATATATATATATATATATATATATATATATATATATATATATATATATATATATATATATATATATATATATATATATATATATATATATATATATATGTTTACATATGTTTATGTAATAGTTTAATGGTGCATGGTTTTAATCATTGTTTGTAATGTATTTACTAGTAATTACCATGGTAACAATGTAACTTTTGTAACTAGGGAGGTTATCATATATAAACAACCTCCCCACATCTAATTGAACTAGTTATCCATTTGGCACTTACTCATCTTATCCTTTTCTCTCTAGTGTTCTTGAATAACTAATACTTCTAACCCACTAATCAACTCACAAACCGGTCGATCTATGCTTATTTAGGGACTAACAATTGGTATCAAAGCGGGACATGCTATCTTGCTTGTAGATCCAAGAATTGAAGCCTCTAGATTCGTGTTTTGAAGTGGTTGGTGTTCTTCGATTGAGGTATCACGATTAATCTTTATTTGGTCATGAATTTGCTTGTTATTTGTTAAGTATATGTATGTTATCTACTTGAAATCTGTCTAGAACGTGTTATCATGTACTGAATTCTTCATGCTCTAACTCAAATTGGCTTTCTTATTAAAGATCTATGCACAAAAATGTATATCAGACCATAATCTTTCATGATTTCCTTAATGTTTAACAAGCTTTATCTCATGAAAACGTTATTTATGTCAAAATTGTATGAAACTTATGAAGTTTTCTGGCAACTAAGTGCTTAGCTCATGTACTTTGTACATACTTCATGCTTGAATATTCATGTTTCTGCTGCCATGACTGAGTTACTATGTTTTTGTCACTTTATTTCATGATTTAATCGAAATTTGCATGGTAATAATCACTCTTTTGTGTTAAGGTTAATTAAAGGTCCTAAACTTACTTGATTCATTGCTGTTTTGCACTCAAATCCTGCTAAATCTGCTTTAAAAACCATTTAATTTACTTAAGACTTTACACAGAATAGATGCTCGAAAACTCCTTCTGGGTTTGATTCTGCTCGAAAACCTCTCAGGGTTGCATCACTACAGTGAAACCCTAAGGTTCTTGCTCAAAAAACCTGTTCATTCACCCACGTGTTGAGTCTGGTTTGGCTCCAAACTTTGGACCCTTAGTCTATACCCACCGAAATTGCTATTACCCAATAGTTTTAAGTGTGAAAAGGACAAGTCCTTGACATAATCCCTTGATTTGTGTCATAGAGGACAAAGGACTTGTCCTTTTGTGCATAAGCTTGTACTTTTGTGTAAGTATTCACGTGCATAGGTATTCTCTCTCTTAAGTCAAACAACTTGAACTTAAAACAAAGTGAATTAAGTGTTTTCAGTCAAATTTGCTCAAAAATTGTGAAAAGTGTGATTTTTACTCGAGAACAGTGTGTAATTTGAGTATTTGCTCGAAAATTGTGCTAAAACATTAAAGGATTGACTGAAAACAGTGATTTTTATTGCCAGATAACCTTGCATGAAAATCTCTTTCTGCTCGAAAATCTTAGTTTTTTTTGTCTCATTGTGCTCGAAAAACTTAGTCTCCAGAGAACCTGGTTTTGCTCGAAAACCACCCTGTTTTAAATGCATGGTTTTATTTGAAACCCTTGTTATCTGCTCGAAAATTTAGGTGCTCTAGAACTAGCTTTGTGCTCGAATACATTGACTGCTCTAAAATTTTACTAGTACTTTATTATCTTTCCTGCTCGAAAACCTAGGATTTTTCTCCCATAACAGTCCTGCTTAAAAACCTCCCTTTCTTAACTACCTTGTTGTTGCTCAAAAACATAGTCTGATTTGAAATTTGGCTTTGCTCAAAAACCACTCGGTTTATACAAGTGGCTTTACACCAAAACCCTAATTTCACTCTGTTTACACAAGTAATTCCCCACTCTCAAAACCTCCTCTTAACAATCTCTTGTCAACCTCTTCTCTTTTGCACCATTCAGTCTACACTCTTAGTTAAGATGACTACTGCAAACCGTGATGCTTTGGCCGTGGGCTCGGATACTCGTCCTCCCATGCTGTTCGAGGGATTATTTGACAAATGGAAAGGAGTATTTGAAAACTTCATCGATGGAAAGGGAGAACAAACCAAATACCTCTGGGAGTCATTTCTCAATGGACCTAAGATGTCACTTCATCCTGACACCGGCGCGGTTCTAAAACCCTATGAACTCCAGGGTGAATAAGCCAAGAGAGCTCAAGCCGATATTGATTCCAGTTCCATTATCATGCAAGCTCTTTCTCATGACATGTACAAATCCATCAGCTCTCTGAAATCCGGAAAAGAACTTCTAGATGAAATCACTCGTCAACAGGAAGGATATAGCCAATCCGACCAGACAAAACTTGACATAGCTCTCGCAATGTATGAGGACTACTTTCAAAAACCTGACGAATCTCTAAAGGACTGCTACAGACATTTCTGTGAGGTCATCAATGAGCTAAAAAGGTTGGAGTGAAAAAGGAAAATCAAGAGCTGAACATAAAATTCCTGAAGAAACTGAATGCCACCTGGACACTATACGGAAACAACTTCCGTGCCTCCAAAAACACCAAGAAGTACAACATCCATGAAGTTGTAGGGAAACTAATGAATCATCAACCTGATGTTCTAGCCGCCCAATACCCTAAATCCAACCTCGCTGAAACCAGTGATCCAATGGCTCTGTTTGTTAACAAAAGCTCCACCAAAACCCCTTCCAACCGCTCCAACTCACTCAAAGCAAAACAAACCATTTCCTCTGATGAGGACACATACTCTGATGTTGATGAAGAGCATCGAGATCTCGTCAAGGCTGCTGCAATGTTTAACAAGCAACTGAATCTCAGGAGTTCATCTGGAGGTTTTAGCAAGAACAACAACAATCGAACCTCATCCAGCTCTTCATACTACAAAAAACCTGAAACCTCAACCACTCAATACCGGGCTCCTGACAACAAGGACCCCGATAATGTTTGTTTCAACTGTGGTAAAACAGGTCACTCTGCACGAGAATGCAGACTACCCAAATGAAAGGATGCCAAGTACTACAAGAAAAAGATGTTGCTCGATTAAGATGCCGAAAAGGGGAAGGTCCTCAAAGCCTCAGATGATGTTTGGCTAAACTGGTCAAACAGTGAATAGGAGCCCGAACGAGCTAATGTAGTGAAACTCACCAACATGAACCGTGCTCCTGACAATGTTTCTTCCGATGATGAGGAAGAGGTATAACTTTACACCGACATAATTCATGAATATTATAACTCTGTAAATAATAGCTCTGAATGTGTTTCTGGTGTATTGCATGCACCCTCTAAGAGACCTAATAACCCACCTATCCAACTTAATGTGTCCATTAGAGATGAACCTGCTTCTAATAATCATGATAAAATGCTCCCTGAATTGCCTGATATGTATGTTGACAACTTTGCTAAAATGAGTAAGGACCTTAGATCACTTGCTAGTCAAGTTAGTGGACTACAAAATGAGAACCATAGGTTAAAAGCTGAATTGAAAATCAAAGTGTCACACAATGCATACCTAACACTTCAGAAGGATCTAGCTGAAAAAATAACACAATTGAAGGAGCTAGAATCTAGTGTGAGACCGTTATGAATAGAAAGGACAGACTTTAGGTTAAGAAATGAAGTTCTTAGTGAGAAAGTAGACAATGCTGAGAAAGAAATTAAGAAACTCACTGCTTCTAAGAAAACTCTTCTAGATACCTTAGAAGAAAATATAAGAGAACCCCTTTTCGATCTTGCTAAGAAAACCTCTGAATGTTCTAAACTTACTGCACATAATCTAGAGCTTCAAACTTGTCTAGGTCAATTTGAAGAAAAGCTCTACAGGACCGAACAGTCTAAGGTTGTTTTAGCAGGACATATCTCGAATCAAACCCTGTTCATGAATCGACCAAAGGACTCCTTCCGTGAGAATAAAGGATTAGGCTTTGAAAATCCTCTCACCTTGTCCAATATGGCCAAAGCTAAGCCCTGTCTGTATGATAGTAGATACTTGATGATTGGCCTATCTGCACGACTCACATTTGCATCCAACAGTGAGGTTGAGGAAGCATTGGCTAAAAGATCAACTAAAATGAAACGAGAAATTACTCTAATTTATGATAAAATCAACGCCCTTCATTTGAAAAAGAAAAACTCATTTTCATATGAAAGCTTACCTGATTTGTTTAATGAGAGTGAAAGTTCAGAAGGTCAAAAACGTGTTGTCTACTTACCAAACCTGGTATTAGAAAAATACATCATCAATTTAGAAAAGGAACTTTTCGAAAATAAAATGAAATCTTTTGACAATGAACAAAAATTTTTGATGATCATAAAAGCCATGCAACACCAAATCTCACTCCATGTGTCCACAAATAATCAACTTGCTCATGATGTGCATGAACTTCAAAAACAGATTGCTAGTCAAGCGACTACTTTCTGTGAAATGATTTCAAAGTCCAAAGCCCCTCAGGAACCGCCACCCTGCCACCTTATAGAACTCTCAAATGCCCTTACTGATTCTCTCGGAAAAGAAATCGTTGACTTTAAACTTGAACTGAAAGGATATAAGAAACATGTTGCTCTTATTTAAAAGGACAACATCGATTTGCAAGTAAAAGTTTTAATGAATTGTGATTTTGAAAAAGCCAAAAAGAATTTTGGTCCAACATTAACACAAGACTATTCACAACAAAAGGAATCAAAATCAACGCAAGAGAAATTTGTACCATGGGTTCCCACTTATTCTCAACGAGTTCTTCCCCCACATCACCAAGTTTTTCCTTACACTATTATAGTGAACTCAAGGAAACCTGTCATTCCAGCTGTCACCATCCTAAAAAACCCTAATCATGGCTCTCGTTTAGAGATGATTGTCACTAAAAGGGGTGCTGATCCCAAACCACCACATTCCGCAACCTTGATGAGAAAGCCAGACAACCCTGTTCGAAGAATAATCCAAGAACATGGTGTGTATGACTACTCAGCAAGAAAAGCCCATAACCACCCTGCACCACCTATTCTAGATAGGAGGAGTGGTTCAAGCAGCCCTCATGTCCACCGAAATATCAACCACTCTAACTCCATCCATAGCAACAGTGGTAGACCATTGAAACACAATCTCGAATCCATCAGACATCCGCAACTACCAAATCTTAACTATGCTGCAAAGCGGGTATCTGATGGATTAACTAAGACTCAAAAGCGAAACCGTCACAAAATAGCACAAAGGGCTAGACAGTCATTACTTAAAAACATGAATCGTTTTCAAACTGAGTCTAAATTTGGTGTTTTAAATTTCACAGGACCTAAACCAAAACAAAGCATTTTGAAAGCATGGAAACCTAAGACTGAAACAGTCCAAGCATCCTCAAGTCTTGCTTCTCGGTCTGGGTCATTAAATTGTAATAGATGTAAAAGACGTCTGTATTTTGGTCACCAAAACCATGATTCGTGTGTTGTAATGAATGTTCAGACCTTGTTGAATGTTTCATCTGATGAACCTAATGCTCTAAATTCTTTGAATGTGTCTGCTTACAAGGAACCCGAGATAACTGGGGTCCCTAAAACTTATGCTTAACTCTGTTTTGCAGGTTATCCCAGAATGTGTTTGGTATCTGGATTCTGGTTGTTCCAGACACATGACTGGTGATAAATCCATGTTGACAAACTATGTCAACAAGTTCCTAGGTACAGTTCGCTTTGGCAATGATGAAATTACTACCATCAAAGGGTATGGAGACTATGTGTTCAACGGTATAACCATCAAGCACGTGTCCTATGTTCGAGGCCTTGGATGCTGTCTCTTCAGTGTTAGTCAATTCTGTAACAGTGATCTCCGCTTGATTTTCGAAAGGTCCATGTGATGTGTTCAAACCATAGAGGGAGACAACTTACTCAAAGGAAAATGTGAATCCACTCTTTATTCTCTTGCCATGAAAAACGTATGTTCAGATCTACAACCACTTTGCCTGGTTTCCAAAGCTTCCTCTGAAACCTCATGGATGTGGCATCACCGGATGTCACACCTTCACTCTCAGAACCTCAACAAACTAGTCTCCAATAATCTCATTGACGGTGTTCCACTCATCTCATTTGATTCCACACACGTTTGCCCTTCTTGTGCTATGGGAAAGATTCATAAATCCTCACACAAATCCAAAACCGAATTCAACACCACCAGTCCTGTAACACCCCGTTTTCCCCGTACATGACTTATAGGTGTAAAGTGTGCGTACGACTAGTTTACGGATGGTTCAAGGCGTACTCGCATGTTGAAGTTAGTACGCGAGAAAAATTAATCAGGGAAAGCAGAGTGTCGCGGCGCGACAAATGGAGCCGCGGCGCGGCGTTTCAAAAGAATCCAGATCAGAAGCTTGATATAAAATGATCCCAGACCTAGTTATAGGTCACGGGGCGACGAATTAGGCCGCGACGCGGCATACAGTGCGAACTGGCACCGGATTCTTGTAATTTTAAATAAGGTTCAAGGGCAATTTGGTCATTTCACATTTGAGCCAGATTTGAGGCTTTAACCTCATCCATTCATTTCATTTCCTAATTTCCTTTTCCTTTTCATTTCATTTTCCTCTCAAAAACTCAAACACCCATTTGATTTCAAAGGGATTTTTGGAAAGGAAGAAGCGGGATTTGATCTTTGGCGTAGTTGACTAGGTTGTCCTCCTCGTTCTTAGATACACGGTGATACTAGTGGTAAGCTCTAACTCCGAATTTCATTTTCGTGTTCATCATTCAAATTTGGGGCTTTTGATTGTATGATTCATAGGTGAAACCCATTTAGTTGTTAATTGGAGATTAACACCAATATTTGGGTTTATTGTTGTTAAAGGTGGGTTTTGGGTTGGTTAATGATTTAACCATGTTTAAGACTTGTAAATGGTGTACAATCACTAGCATTAGTGATTATTGGTGTTTTGGAGACTTTTAGGGTTTTCGTGGTTCACTAATTTTGACTAGAGTCAAAATTAGGGTTTGTTGAGGATTATGACCCGAATGTTGATTCGACAAGGTTTGTAAACTTAAAATGGATTAAGTTTAAGTATAAAACTGAGTTAAACATGTTTTGGTGTCAAAACTTGTAATTGGTGAGATTTTGACCTTATGGGTCAAAATTAGTTTTTATGGGTGATTTTGAGAACGATAAGTGTTTAACACTTGTGTTCGGGGTTAATTGGCATATTAGGACCATTATCACTTGTGTTAGTGATTATTGGTTAGTTTGGGCGCGGTTTGTGCTTGGAAGTGCAATTGGGTCAAAATGGCACTAAGTGTCGAATTGGGTTGGTTTGTAAGTCAACCCTAATTGTGTGTTGTTGTAATTGCGATAATGGAATAGGTACTTTCCATTGACGAGTTGCGGATTATTTTGGAAGCGTTTCATCAAGGCAACAAGGTGAGTGTTAATATCCTATATGCATATGTATGTGTAGGATGGGTGCGGGTCGGGTGAAGTGATTCTCGGCTATAGAGCTCACTTCATATGTAGGTGGATTTGATGGATTTGTGTGTAGGACCAATTGGCACGGTTGTGCATTTTGGTTGACCTCCTTTTGGTGAGGTGTACACTTGTGTGCACGTTATCACATGTATTGTGATGTGGTTTTGGATAACCCCGACGTGGTGGATTTTATAATCCCGTGACCGTGGGTTTGAATTGGAGAAGTGGATCTCGTGTAGTTCGGATTCACGATGACGC
This sequence comes from Rutidosis leptorrhynchoides, assembly GCF_046630445.1. Classification (NCBI taxonomy): domain Eukaryota; kingdom Viridiplantae; phylum Streptophyta; class Magnoliopsida; order Asterales; family Asteraceae; genus Rutidosis; species Rutidosis leptorrhynchoides. The sequence goes on along the minus strand of NC_092337.1, from coordinate 193,186,045 downwards.
GTGTAGTTCGGTCATCTTATTGGAAATGAATCTCATGTAGTTCGGATTCATGGTAACTCGAGTAGTTCGGTCATCTTATTGAGGTAGTAATCTTGTGTGGTTTCGGATTACTAAGGCTCGTGTAGTTCGGCCAACCTCGATGTTGTGAAGATAGTAATCTCGTGTGGGTTCGGATTACTAAGGCTCGTGTAGCTCGGCCAATCTTCATTGTGGCATTTGGTATTCGGTAATGGGTTAAGGGGTTAACCTTATTCGTTTTATATTGTTATATATATTAATGTAATGTTGTGTTGTAGCTAACCCTCCGGGTGTAGCTTATTGGCGTTGTTCACATCGTCGTTGGTGAACTTACACGTTGTTGATATTTTTATAGGTTCGCATGCTTGGCTGCTCGGGTAAGCATGGGGATTAGAGATCTTAGCTAGGTTGCTTAGAAGATCTTGCTTTTGTACTCGATTAGAATTTGGGTAGCATAGTCCCAAATCACCATGCTCGGTTTTGGTTGGAAACTAAACTAGTCGGGTCGTGTATGTCCGTTTGGACAATTAATCAATGTATTAAACGTTTTAAGGTTTATTAAACCTTCTATTGTATTAAATATGTTTTGGAAACACAATTGGGACCTAAAGTATTATTTAACGCGTATTAAAAGGAAAAAATTTTATGGGCCGGTTTTAATACGGGTTGGGTCATTTCAAGTGGTATCAGAGCATGGTCTAAGGGATTTAGGCGACTTGAGATAGGTGTCTAGACTTAGACTTTTGTGTGTGCTTATTTGTTGCGGGACTTGTAGGAGAACGGGTCAGAACGGGTTATAGTTAGTGCCTTGTTTGTAAGTGGACTAACTAGGATTTTTGGCTTGTGTTGTGATGCTATTCCCTTGCGTGTGTTTATATCGCGTGGAATCGTCGTTATGTTGGTTATATCATTGAGCGAGTCGGTCGTTGTACTAGCAAGTTGAGACGACGTGTGTGCGTAATAAGGACTTGCAAACCTTATTACGGGTGCAAATCGTGTCTAACAAGTGATGTACGATGAGTGTTGAGCAAGATGGGGCGGTGTTATGCGTGTTGTTTTATACGTTCGTGGACTAATCGTTTTGCATTCTTTAGAATGATGACGCGAATCGAGATCGAGACGAATGACGAGGAGTTTAACTCTAGAGTTGCGGCCGCCATTGCGGAGCAAATGAGTGCGTTTCGAGAAGAAATGGTTAGGAAGTATTCCAAATTTCGGGGTAGTAGTGAAATGGAGCGTTGTCTTAAGAGCTTCATGAGGAGTAAACCCCCGATGTATGATGGGAAACCGGATCCTTTGGTAAGCATAACTTGGATCTCGGATGTCGAATGGTGTTTTCGTACTATTGAATGCCCTCTTGAGAAGAGGACAAGACTCGCTACTAGTTTGTTGCGGGGTAGGGTGAAGGATTGGTTGGATGGTAAGATTGATCTTGTTGGTGGTGAGCCGTTTATGGCTTTATCGTGGGACAAATTTAAGAAGGAATTCTTCGAGGAGTTCCGGACTTCAGCCGATTTATCAGAAATGCGTAATGAGTTGCGAAATTTGCAACAGGGTTCTATGGATTTGAATACTCTCAAGACGACCTTTATGGCGAAGGCTCGTTTTTGCCCGGAGTATTTGGGGAATGATAATTTGTTGATGCAAGATTTCTATCGAACCTTGAATGATGACTTGAAGAATAAGATTAGCCGGGGTCACGTGAAATCGTTTGCGGAATTATTCATCATGGCTAGAGGTTTCGAGTCGTATTCATGATCAAAAAAGGGTGAACCTTCGAGCGAGAGAAGGGTTGTTTCGTATGGTGCTCCGAGTAAGAGGACTGAGGTTCCGAGTGTAAGCACGGGTGGTACGCGGACGGGTATATCGGATTCTAGTGCATCTAGAAGTTATAATTGTGGCATGAGGGGTCACAAGTCTTGGGAATGTTTGGTACCAAAGGGTGATGGTATGGTGTGTTTCAATTGCCAAGAAGAAGGACATCGTAAGTCAGAATGTCCCAAGTTAGTGGGGACGGGTGCGGCGAGGAGACGTTAAGGTACGTTTCGTTTTAATAAATATGTTCTTTGATTATTTATTGAGTGCCTTTAAATTTGAGTTTGTTAAATGCATGTGTTGTGCATGTTATGGTTATGGGTGACGTTCCTAATGGAAGTACCCTAGGGTGACGTTTTGATTGTCGGGTGAAGGGCGTAAGACTTGGTGCAACCAAGCATTCCTTAGTATTTGGGAATTGTTTCTACCAAACCATGGAAATGGGTTTTGGTGTTCGATTGTTAAGCGCGTGTTCGCTTTCGTGTTGAAGTTGATGAACCATGAGGTTCGTTGGGTGGATTGGAACCCGAAAAGATTGAGTGTTTAATCTCGATGTATGTTGGTAAAGGAGTCTACGTGATGCGACATTAGGTGCCTCTTTTATACCTACTAGTGTGGTGTTCGACTCCGATTGTGTTGCGGTTACATTGTACTTAGGGTACCGAAGTGAAAACCTTAGGTACATGAGTGATCGGGTGAAATTTGACAAACTAAAGCAATTGGATGATTGCTAGGGTATGGGTTGGGTAATCGTGGTACACTTTTTGTTCGAAGTGTTTAAGGATTGATTGAAATCCTTCGTGTGCTCAAGGCTGGAGCAAGATATGGTGATGGGTCGTGTGAGCCCAATCGTTTGTAAAGTCTACCTTTGGTAGCATTGCACGGTTGTACGAGTTGTGGATATGGGACGTAGTTCCAAGTGGGGGAGTTACACTCCCGCGCGAGGAAGTTTTAGTGTGAGATTTCGGATGATACTTTTGGTAGATCCAGAAAATGTTGTCGAGACTTGGTTTTGGTCGATTTGTGGTAGATTACAATATTGGATAAATTTTACTTATGATTTGGATTTGAATCATCACCGAGGTGGTAATGTGGTAAATCTCGTTGAGAGATAATGGACGTGTTTGGTGAGCAAGTTGAAATCCTTCGGTAAAGGGAGGTGTGTGTCAGATTCTCTTCTAGAGAATTATTGTTTTGTGCCTATGTTTGATATAAGTGGTTCTTGCTCGAGTGTGTGAATGGTTAGTGGTATCCGTTAGGATTCACTATGGCGTAGCAGAGCGCGATGTTATGCTACTCGTCGTTCGAGGCCAAAAGGGCGTTGATTGATGAAGCATGACTTTCGGAGTCCGCTGACTTCATCATGGTATTGGTGATTGATGAAGCATGACCTTTAGGGTCCGCTGACATCATCATGGGAGTATGCGATTGGTGGAGCATGACCTTCGGGGTCCGCTGACTTCATCATGAGCGAGGTGTTATATCGGTGAAGCATGACCGTTGACGGGGTCCGCTGACTTCATCCGGTGTTGAGATTGGTGAAGCATGATCTCCGGGTCCGCTGACTTCATCATGGTAGTGGATCGCGTGTGGTTTCGGATTCACGATGACGCGTGTGGTTTCGGTCATCTTATTGTGGAAGTGAGTCGCGTGTAGTTCGGATTCACAAATGACTCGTGTGGTTTCGGTCATTGTATTGAGGAGTGAGTCTCGTGTAGTTCGGATTCACAAATGACTCGTGTAGTTCGGTCATTCCTCCGGGATAGTGACTCTCGTGTAGTTCGGATTCACTAAGGCGCGTGTAGTTCGGCCAATCCCGATTGTTGTTGTGGTGAAGGTAGTGAGTCGCGTGTAGTTCGGATTCACTAAGGAGCGTGTGTTTTCGGCCAGCCTTCATGTTTTGTGATCTGTCGGTTGTTTTATACACCGATGGTGGGGTCGTAAGGACCATGATGTTGATCTGTTGGTTGTTTTATACACCAATGGTGGGGTCGTAAGGACCATGTTGTGGGAACTATCGGTTGTTTATATGCCGATGGTGGGGTCGTGAGGACCATGTTGTATGATTAGGGATGCGATAGCCGTGTTTCGCTCACGTGTTGTTACGAGTGTGACAATGGTCGATTTTGTACACCTTGAGATTAACGTTACCATATTCGTTTTGGGCGTTATCGGTCTTAACCATTTGTTATGATGTTACGGTAGTTGCGTATTGGTCGTATTGCGCACTACAAGGGATGTATAGTGATTGGTGTTATCCGTAAGGATTCGCTTTATTTCGGTCTTCTTCGGTTTGATGGTTGACCTTGTCTTGGTTTGTGGTTGTTTTTAGCGTCGTACTCGGTAAGGGTATGCTAAGGAATTGATATCTCGATACGAGATTGGTTGAGTTTTCCCGATGTGAGGGATTGAGTTAGTGCTAGTGCTTGGAATTATGAAATTTGATAAATCGCGGGTGACGATTTAGCTGTTAAGGGTAGCTCTTTGAGAAGAATTGTCTAAGGGATCGTTGTAGACTTCGGTTGTTGCGTGTATTGTACGTCTCGGGATGCGATCAAGTGTGTAATTTGTCATTGGATTAACCATCGGGTTAGCGAATTTGTGGTAGAAGTCGGTTTGAAATGCATGTTCGACGACCATTGAGTGTGGTTCCGTTTGGGTTCGTGACTAGGATCACGAGGACTTGATCGAATCTAAGTGGGGGAGAGTTGTAACACCCCGTTTTCCCCGTACATGACTTATAGGTGTAAAGTGTGCGTACGACTAGTTTACGGATATTTCAAGGCGTACTCGCATATTGAAGTTCGTACGCGAGAAAAATGAATCAGGGAAAGCAGAGTGTCGTGGCGCGACAAATGGAGCCGCGGCACGGCGTTTCGAAAGAATCCAGATCAAAAGCTTGATATAAAATGATCCCAGACCTAGTTATAGGTCGCGGCGCGACGAATTAGGCTGCGGCGCGGCATATAGTGCGAACTGGCACCGGATTCTTGTAATTTTAAATAAGGTTCAAGGGCAATTTGGTCATTTCATATTTGAGCCAGATTTGAGGCTTTAACCACATCCATTCATTTCATTTCCTAATTTCATTTTTCTTTTCATTTTATTTTCCTCTCAAAAGCTCAAACACCCATTTGATTTCAAAGGGATTTTTGGAAAGGAAGAAGCTGGATTTGATCTTTGGCGTAGTTGACTAGGTTGTTCTCCTCGTTCTTAGCTACACGGTGATACTAGTGGTAAGCTCTAACTCCGAATTTCATTTTCGTGTTCATCATTCAAATTTGGGGCTTTTGATTGTATGATTCATAGGTGAAAACCCATTTAGTTGTTAATTGGAGATTAACACCAATATTCGGGTTTATTGTTGTTAAAGGCGGGTTTTGGGTTGGTTAATGATTTAACCATCTTTAAGACTTGTAAATGGTGTACAATCACTAGCATTAGTGATTATTGGTGTTTTGGAGACTTTTAGGGTTTTCGTGGTTGACTAATTTTGACTAGAGTCAAAATTAGGGTTTGTTGAGGATTATGACCCGAATGTCGATTCGATGAGGTTTGTAAACTTAAAATAGATTAAGTTGAAGTATAAAACCGAGTTAAACATGTTTTGGTGTCAAAACTTGTAAATAGTGAGATTTTGACCTTATGGGTCAAATTTAGGGTTTATGGGCGATTTTGAGAACGATAAGTGTTTAACACTTGTGTTCGGGTTTAATTGGCATATTAGGACCATTATCACTTGTGTTAGTGATTATTGGTTAGTTTGGGCACGGTTTGTGCTTGGAAGTGCAATTGGGTCAAAATGGCACTAAGTGTCGAATTAGGTTGGTTTGTAAGTCAACCCTAATTGTGTGTTGTTGTAATTGTGATAATGGAATAGGTACTTTCCATTGACGAGTTGCGGATTATTTTGGAAGCGTTTCATCAAGGCAACAAGGTGAGTGTTAATATCCTATATGCATATGTATGTGTAGGATGGGTGCGGGTCGGGTGAAGTGATTCTCGGCTATAGAGCTCACTTCACATGTAGGTGGATTTGATGGATTTGTGTGTAGGACCAATTGGCACGGTTGTGCGTTTTGGTTGACCTCCTTTTGGTGAGGTGTACACTTGTGTGTACGTTATCACATGTATTGTGATGTGGTTTTGGATAACCCCGACGTGGTGGATTTTATAATCCCGTGACCGTGTGTTTGAATTGGAGAAGTGGATCTCGTGTAGTTCGGATTCACGATGACGCGTGTAGTTCGGTCACTTATTGGAAATGAATCTCGTGTAGTTCGGATTCATGGTGACTCTTGTAGTTCGGTCATCTTATTGAGGTAGTAATCTCATGTGGTTTCGGATTACTAAGGCTCGTGTAGTTCTGCCAACCTCGATGTTGTGAAGATAGTAATCTCGTGTGGGTTCAGATTACTAAGGCTCGTGTAGCTCGGCCAATCTTCATTGTGGCGTTTGGTATTCGGTAATGGGTTAAGGGGTTAACCTTATTCGTTTTATATTGTTATATATATTAATGTAATGTTGTGTTGTAGCTAACCCTTCGGGTGTAGCTTATTGGCGTTGTTCACATCGTCGTTGGTGAACTTACACGTTGTTGATATTTTTATAGGTTCGCATGCTTGGCGGCTCGGGTAAGCTTGGGGATTAGAGATCCTGGCTAGGTTGCTTAGAAGATCTTGCTTTTGTACTCGATTAGAATTTGGGTAGCGTAGTCCCAAATCACCATGCTCGGTTTTGGTTGGAAACTAAACTAGTCGGGTCGTGTATGTCCGTTTGGACAATTAATCAATGTATTAAATGTTTTAAGGTTTATTAAACCTTCTATTGTATTAAAGATGTTTATGGAAACACAATTGGGACCTAAAGTATTATTTAACGCGTATTAAAAGGAAAAATTTTTATGGGCCGGTTTTAATACGGGTTGGGTCGTTTCAAGTCCATTACATATGCTACATATGGATCTTTGTGGACCAATGCCTATTTCCAGTCTAGGCGGTCGAAAATACATTCTGGTGATAGTTGATGACTATTCTCGTTACACCTGGGTCAGATTTCTGAAAAGCAAGTCTGAAGCTCCCAAAATCATCATTGAATTCCTAAAAATAATCCAACTCTCCATCAATAAACTGGTTCGAATCCTCAGAACTGATAACGGCACGGAATTTCAAAACTCAGTTCTTAATTCTTATCTTGACCAGGCCGGCATCACCCATCAAACCTCTGCCGCTCGCACTCCACAACAAAATGGCGTTGTTGAAAGACGAAATCGTACTCTTGTTGAAGCCGCAAGAACAATGCTTGTCTATTCCAAATTACTCCTGTCCCTCTGGGCTGAAGCTGTTAACACTGCGTGCTTCACTCAAAATCGGTCCATCATTAACCGTCGATTCAACAAAAATCCATATGAACTTATTTTCAATCGTCGACCCAATGTGAAGTACTTTCGTATATTTGGATGTGTGTGCTATGTTCTAAACGACGAGGACAACCTTGGAAAGTTTGATGTTCGTGGTGATGAAGCAATATTTGTTGGCTACTCTCAAGATCGTGTGGCTTATCGTGTTTACAATCGTCGAACTTGAATCATTAAAGAAAGCACCAATGTTAAGTTTGACGAGATGTCCGGAATGGTACTTAGACATAACGGCTCTCGCCCTGGTCTCAATTCTGATCCTCACTTCCGACATGTTCCACTGGCCACCTCTGATGATCTGGATGTGTTGTTTGAACCCATCATCCCTCCAATGACGTCAAACCCCACGGTACCCTCTGAACCTACTCCCCCTGAGTCAATCACAATCGATTCCTCTACTCCAGCGGTCATGGGTGAATCACCATCCGATGAAAGTAATTCATACGAATTTCTTCTTCTGGATGACCTTGACATTGGAGTGTCTTCCTCAAATAATGATCCCATTACCAACTCTCATCCTTTAGCTGTTGAATCGCCTCCTCTCGAATCTAGTGAAGATTCTCCTTCAAATGAAACAAATACTAGGTCCTTAGACGCTATAACTCCTCCCATACTTTCCACTAAACAAAATGCAGATACTCTTGTTCCTCTGTGGGAAGAAAATGCCACCTACCCTACTGACAACACTGAACTTACTGGATCCTCATTCTCTTCGCATATCGACACATCTCTTAATCATTGATGTATCTCACTGCTAGTAGACCCAACATCATGTTTGTTGTATGTCTTTGTGCTCGATTTCAAGCCAACCCTAGGTACTCTCACTACAAGGCCGTTATGAGAATTTTTAGCTATCTCAAAGGCACGCCCAATCTTGGAATCTGGTATCCTTTCAGGACTGGATTCAACCTTACAGCATTCACGGATGCTGATCATGGTGGTGACCAAGTAAACTGGAAAAGCACCTCTGGTGGTCTCCAATTCCTAGGTCGCAAATTAGTCAGCTGGTCATCCTGCAAGCAAAACTGCATCTCTCTTTCCACAGCCGAGTCTGAGTACATTGCAGCTGCAAGGTGTTGCTCCCAAGTACTATGGATGCAGTCCCAACTACTTGACTATGGATTCAAATTCCACAAAATCCCGATCTACTGCGACTCTCAGAGTGCCATTGCTATCTCTAGCAATCCAGTTCACCACTCTCGAACCAAACTGATAGATAATCGCTATCACTTTATTAAGGATCATGTTGAAAAGGGAATGTTGAATTTCATTTTGTACCCACCAAAAGTCAACTTGCTGACTTACTGACCAAGGCCCTAGATGAACCCACATTTAAATCCGGTTGGTAAAATTGGCATGATTGATTTCTTTTCCATTTAGGAACCTGGCAAGTGCCTAGGGAGAGTGATGCACTTGCCTAGGGGGAGTATTTCATTTTTCAAAATCTGATGCATCACATTTTGAGGGGGAGATGAGAACAATGGCTCTCACAAAAATTACAGTGTGAGACCCGGTATTATAATTAGATTTTCAAAATCTAAACTGACTTTTACACAAATAATAATGTAAAAATCGCTCTTCAAAACTAACTCTCCTGAAACTGGCAACTGTCTAGGGGGAGTTAACATCAAAATGTCAACAAATGACGGAGGATGTGTCCCTGTGACTGTCTCAAGAGGATGTATCTAAATGACTGCCTCAAAAATCTCAGTCAATAAATGACGGAGGATGTGTCCCTGTGACTGCCTCAAGAGGATGTGTCTAAATGACTTCCTCAAAATCACAGTCAACAAATGACGAAGGACGTGTCCATGTGACTGCCTTAAGAGGATGTGTCTATATGACTGCCTCATGGTTCTTGGTCTCAATAATTGTTAAAACCTGAGAAAATTAAATTTTGAAAAATAATTAAAGTTTAAACTTTAATTTGATTATTTCACAGAATTTCTTAAAATTCTTAAAGGTTATCATACTGTACCAAAATCCCATTAAAATCCAAATCTGCTTAAAGTTTTCGAGCAAATTCATATGCTGAAGGTTTTCGAGCAATTGTGCATAAAGTGTAAATTTCCGTGCAATGCATATGAACTTATTTATTCTCTAGCAAAACTGACTGAAAAATGAATTTTTCAGTCATCACGTGTCTATATAAGGATGAAAGTTCATTTTTTAACCCATCACTTTCAAATCTCACTTTAAAATAATTATATCCAAGGCCCACTTACTCTCTAGGAACACCATCGTCATCATCACTGTTCACCTTCCTCACACTTAAACCAAATCGGTATTTTTCTCTAAATTCATGTGTTTGTGATTAAATTTGTTGTTTCGTAGAAGCTTTAAAATCTCTGTAATCACTTAAATACATAAAAATGCCATGATTTGTATGATTACTTACTTAATCTCTATTTTGTGTGCACAGGGGTTTCGAACCCTAAGACCTTGTTCTGATCTATTACACCTATAATTCAAATCTGTTAGGATAAATTGACTTAGGGTTCATGTCTGTGATGAATAGAACATGATTACTTCCTCTAATTCATTGTTAGATGCTTGTGTCATTCCAATTTCAAAAAGGGGTCAATTTTAGGGTTCATGACTAACTTTGAGCATATCAGAGGTTTAGCCTTAATTCATGCTTTTGATCGAGTTAGGTTTATCATAGATTTCACTCATTAAAACTTAATTTTGCCTAATTTGTTGATTTTTCTGCTAAGTAATGAATATGTACTCAAAAAGACAGAGTACTCTAAAATCACATGTTATCAAGCGCTCGAAAACAGTGCTCGAAAAAGTGACTGACTGAAAACCTTTAAGTCTCTGTATGAAAAATCCTTTTGTGCCCGAAAAAGTTATTGACTGAAAACCTTATGTGCTCGAAAAATGACTGTATGAAAAATTCTCCTATGTCCGAAAAAGTGTTTGACTGAAAATCTTATGTGCTCGAAAAAGGTCTGCTTGAAAAACTCTTTTCTGCTCGAAAATATGTTCTGACTGAAAAACTTTGACTGCTCGAGAAAGTGTTGTCTGAAATTCTGTTGTGTATTGACTGAAATTCTTTGTTATATGAAATGCTCAAAAATTGCGTGCACGAAAACCTTCATGCTCAAAAACCTTTCTTTGTTCAAAATTGCAAAGTGCTCGAAATTCCCTTCTGTCCAAAAATTGCTAAGTGTTAATGCTGTTTCAAATGAACTTTGACAAATTTTTAAATTGAATCAATTAAATGTTTTGTCACCATCTTCAAAAAAAACACCAAATGGACTGTGTGTTAACTAATCATGCTCATGATATCACAGCAATGTCAAACAACGCCTTTTTCACTAAGGATGTTCTTACCCCTAGTGTGTGACAACCCAGAAATTTCCAACCAAATTTAAACTTTAATCTTTATATGTTTCCGACACGATAAGAAATATATGTTAAGTTAAATTTCAAGAATTTTAAACTATGTTCATACATTCATTCAACCTCGACCAAGTTCCAACAATTCACGAACCATTAAACGAATATGATTATATATGTATATGTGTATATATATATTATAACTTGAAACGTAAACAAAATATTAGATTAAATACTTTATATGATTGTATCTGTTTCAAAATGTTTATCAATGGAATTAGAAGATAAGATCAAATGACTGAATTATCAGATATATTGAATTATGATTACAAGTCTCTGTTGAAAGGCCCACGTTGATTTGAGAAATCTTTCCATTTTAACAATCTTCGGAAAATGGTAAAGTGATTTATAAATAAGAACAAATTGTCAATCATTGAGAACTAGACAAAGGATAGTGGAAGATTGAATCTCATAAAGACTCGATTGATCTATTTAGTTTCAAACGTACAAAAACGTTTTCAGTTTAAAAAGAACTTTATTATTAAAACGTATATAACTTTTATAAATATCTAGAACCACTTTTGACAACTCATTACTTAACTAGTATGATAAAGATAACGATATTTATATTTTATTTTATATATATAACAATTTAAATTAATATTATATATATTTATACGCGTATTATACGTACATAGTTTTATACTTTTACTATACTTAAACTTTACCTTTACTTTATTTTTACTTTACTTTAACTTTAATAATTCACTTTAATAATTCATACTTTAATAATTCACTTTAATAATTCATACTTTAATAATTCACTTTAATAATTCATACTTTAATAATTCACTTTAATAATTCATACTTTAATAATTCACTTTAATAATTCATACTTTGATAATTCACTTTAATAATTCAAAAATCTATTATAAATAGAATTCAATAGGTTTCATTATTTCATAGAAACTTGAAAATATTTTTCTCTAAACTCTCTCAATCGATTTACATATATATATTTACTCCGTATTATTTCAAGATATTATTAGTATACATAAAATATTACGACGGAGTGCTGTCCGAGTGATTTCGAAATTGTTTTTTGAGTGGGATATGATTAAGGAAATTATGGGTTATAGCTATAGACGTGATTGAGTATGGTTCATGGGTATGCTCGTGAGGTCAATATAGTGTTTATCATTTCCGTTGCGTCTACGTACCTTTCCTGCAATATTGAATCTCAATATTGATACGTGAGTACTCATAATTTAACTTTTACATACTAATAGTGTATCCCTGACTAGTGCTCGAGTATTTAGGATTATGCATGCTTGTACTTTTGATATTGCCCTTAGACAGGTTAGGTTGAATGTTGAATTAGTTACACTTGCGGTTGAGATAAGGTATAAGATATGCATGTCCTTGGAAAGCTAGCGAAAAATTAAGAACTTTTCCTTTAGATATCGAATGGTTTCGATGAACGGATTCGAAGTTATAATCAATTGAATTTTCGATATTTTTATTAAAAATGATTATTATTATCGTCGTTTTTATCGTCGTTCTAGTTTTATCTTATTATTATCATTATTATTATCTTTATCAATAAAAGGGATTTATCATTAAAAATTGTTATTTTTTTTATTACTATCGTTATTATCGTTAAAGTTATAATTAGTATTATTCTTATTATCCAATTATTATTATTATTATTATTATTATTATTATTATTATTATTATTATTATTATTGGTATTATTATTATTATTATTATTATCATTATTAATATATATATCATTATTTAAAAATGGTTATTGTTATTGTTATTATTATTATTACTATATTATCATTAAGAAAATTATTAGTATTATCGTTAATAATGTTATAGTAACTATCATTATTAATATTATTGTAATTAAAACAAATATTTGTAACACCTAATTATTTTGATTACTATTATTATCATTATTATGAACACGATATAAAAGACGATTAAAAGCTATTAAACGAAACGATTAGAAAATAATGGGTAAGAGTATCATGATGAAATTAAAATATTATAAGATATTGATTTAGATAAAATTATCGTTCTTATTATTTTTATCATTACTATTATTATTAAAAGTATCGTTAGTATTAAAACTATCATTTTAACAAAAATTATCATTTTAATAGAAATGTCATTGTTACTATAAAATATCATTATTATTATTATTTTAAATAGAATTATTAATTTAAAGATAATATTAAAAATTATCGTAAATATTAAAGTTATCATAATTAGAATTATCGTTTTATCTAATGTCATCTTAGTAATTATAAATATTGATATTTTTATAATAATAATTATTATTAAAAAATAATACAACTTTTACTTACTATCATTATAGATATTATTTTATCAAATAAATATGTGATACAAACATATTTTACTACGTGTAATAACTTACTTTAATAATACCTATCATATTATCTTTATGATATTAAATGAACCCTATAAATTTTATTACTTAATATATATAAAAGTATATTTTATTATATAAATTTAATATAAAATTTTATTTATTAATAAATAAATTATATTATTTACTCTAATAAATCTTTTAAAAATATTTAAAAATATAAAACAACGATATTTAAACTATATATTAATCATGTATAGATTTTTGGAAATTATTTTGAGTCAAATTTACTTTTGTTGACTTTTGCATATTAGTCTCGAGCATTAGGATTGTGGTACACTATGACTTGACCTAATTTGTTAGACAAATATTGACCAACACATAAATATATATAATTAATTTAGGTTCGTGAATCCGAGGCCAACCTTGCACTTGTTCAATGACGTTATATGTATTTTTACTACGAAATACAGTATGGTGAGTTTCATTATTCCCTTTTTATATATATTTTTGGGCTGAGAATACATGCAATATTTTAATAACTATTTTACAATATTTATATGCGCGAGTTTCATTTACCTTTTTACCCTTTATATTTTTGGGACTGAGAATACATGCACTTTTATAAATGTTTGACGAAATAGACACAAGTAATTGAAACTACATTCTATGGTTGAATTATCGAAATCGAATATGCCCCTTTTTATTAAAGTCTGGTAATCTAAGAATTAGGGAACAGACACCCTAATTGACGCGAATCCTAAAGATAGATCTATTGGGCCTAACAAACCCCATCCAAAGTACCGGGTGCTTTAGTACTTCGAAATTTATATCATGTCCGAAGGAGGATCCCGGAATGATAGGGGATATTCTTATATGTATCTAGTTAATGTCGGTTACCAGGTGTTCACCATATGAATGATTATTTTTGTCTCTATGCATGGGACGTATATTTATGAGAACTAGAAATGAAATTCTTGTGGTCTATTAAAATGATGGAAATAAATGATTATGATAAACTAATGAACTCACCAACCTTTTGGTTGACACTTTAAAGCATGTTTATTCTCAGGTGTTAAAGAAATCTTCCGCTGTGCATTTGCTCATTTTAAAGATATTACTTGGAGTCTTTCATAGCATATTTCGAAGAACGTTGCATTCGAATCATTGAGTTCATCAAAGATTATTATTAAATCAATTTATAGTTGGATAGTGGATATTATGAAATGGTATGCATGCCTGTCAATTTTCGATGTAAAGAAAGATTGTCTTTTAAAAACGAATGCAATGTTTGTAAAATGTATCATATAGAGGTCAAATACCTCGCAATGTAATCAACTATTGTGAATCGTTTATAATGTATATGAACGGGTCCTTTCAGTTGGTATCAGAGCGGTGGTCTTATGATGATGTAGCGTGAGGGTACGAAATAGTATTAAATTTTTAATACAAAATACTACAAAATATGACACAAGTTTTATTAATTTACGGATGGGATATACCTAAACCTTGCTACAACACTATAGGCAGTGTACCTAATCGTAGAGTAGTGTAGTTTTTAGTAAGTCCGGTTCGTTCCACAGGGAGCTGGTGAAGTTAACGCTATATTATTAAGTTTATTTGTAAAAATATATATATAAATAAGTAGTAGTATTATTATAAAATGGGGGTTTTACCGTTTAATGACCGGTTTGTCGATTTTAAGCGTAAAAATAAATGACAAAAATTAAAGTGCGTAAAATAAATTGCGATAAATAAAATGACAGAAAATAAAATTGCGAGTAATAAAATGACAGTAAATAAAGATACGATGAGAAATATAATAAAAGAATTATGCTTATTTAAACTTCCGTAATCATGATGTTTGACGTGTTGATTTTAATTTATTACCATGGGTTAATTGTCCTTTGTCCTGGTTTATTTGATACGTCTATCTGGTTTTTGTCCATAATAGTCCATCGGTCATAAATATAAAGTGCGAGTATCCTCGTCAAATTACCCTTATACCCGAAGTCAAATATTCCAACTGATTAAGGATTTAAACTGTGACGCAGTTATCACTTCTGTCAACAATTACACCAGTTATCACTGTATGTAATCCACCCCTGTTTTAATTAGTTTATGAATATTAATTCATCCACTTGATCAGAATGAATAATCAATTACCCAACCCAATTGATTAATTAAATGATTATAACAGATTCCATATGAACATCACTAAATAGGACAACCATAATCATTATTAATTATTAGGTTAATTAATTTGAAGATAGGTTCGATAGACTCCAATGAGTTGTCACTCAATTAGACAATATCCCCCATCTATTAATAGTCAATAGTTCAATTTCCACAAGTGTCGGTCTTTTGCCCAAACCTTAATTATGGTACAAAGCCCAATTACCCAATTTTAGTAATTAGCCCAACATCATGATTACTTCGTTTTAAATAAGCATAATAAAGACTTAGCTACGAGACATTAATGTAAAAAGGTTGAACATAACTTACAATGATTAAAAATAGCGTAGCGTTACACGGACAGAATTTCGACTTACATACTCAAAAGATCTCTATCATAAATCTTATTATTATCATAATTTAAATTTAAAATTAAGATTATTGTTATATCTTATTACATTAACATTATGATAGAGATATAGAATATAGATATTGATATTTGATATAGAAAAATAAGAAAAAGATAGAAAGAAAGAAAAAGATCGTAAAAAATCTCTCTCCCTCATTCATCGAACATATCGTTCCTTTTATAGGAAAATTAGAATTCAAATTTTCATTTACGACCCCTGAACTATGCTCAATTAACAACTTTTTATTATTTAATATTATTCTTATTATGAATTATTTAAATATTATATTTTATTCTTGTGCATAGTTGACTTGTAATTTTTACACCGTTGCGTCGAGCGTTGAGAGTTGGTTCATGTCCCAGTTCCGGATTTTCGAACGTCCTTGCGTACGCTGAGATATTTTGTACTTTGCGTTTCGTAACTTGTACTCTTGTCATTTTTAGACGTTCCTTATCAATAAATTGAACCTTTTTAATTGTATCTTGTACTTTTGAGCTTTTTGGATGTTTTGGTCTTTCAAATCTTCGTTTTTGTCTTTAAATCTTCATTTTCGAGCGATTTGCGTCTTTCGTCTTCGCACTTATTTATTTAACTATTACAACTAAAAATAAGGAAATTACATTTAAAAACTTTACATATTGGAACGATATTGCTACTAAATATATGTTCATTTGGAGCACTATCAAATATCCCCACACTTGAGCGTTGCTTGTCCTCAAGCAATACAGAACTTGAAATAAAAACATACATGAATCACTTTTTTATTCATCACATTTTGTACATCAGTGATTTTGATATAGCGGTATAAACAATGACAGTAATGATGGTTAAAGGTGGGTGTGTCATCCACAGTTGCCTCGGGTTTAGGTCAACGACACTGGCAATCAAATAGCCGATTTACTTTCGGTTTCCAAAGCAAAGTGCACATTTGAAAGGCGGTTTACAGTCCCACATGACTATAAAAATTTAGATCCTTTAGGAAATAGGATCTTTATGAAAACATTTGATCTTTTGAAAATTCAATCTAGCTTTTACCCTAGATAAGTTTTCTGATTTGATCCACCATTGGTGTTGCAAAATATATTTGTGGATCAATATTTTGGCTAAAAACATTTAGGTTCGTGTAATCCACTGCTATCCCGGTATCGGAAAGCACACATCCAGTTTACTTGTTCCGTATATTACCTTTCGGTAAACTACCGTCCGGTTGTAAAGGAAAGCGATGAACAAGAAACTGTTAAGGCAATGTCCCGTGACATGCAGATGATTATGGTCTTATTAACGTGTCGGATGCTAGAACTATCCTTGGTAGGAGCGATAGTAAAGATCATCCTATGATTTTTCGGTCTGGCACAAGGTCCTGTCTCTGACCATGCTATGCAACCACCGTTCTTACGGTTGACACCCGATTTGGTTCAGGTGACCTAATGAATTCCAGGTGAATTCCTAGGATTTTACGTTCAATGGTAATGAACGCATTGAAAATGGATTTTCAGAAAACAAATCGGTTTGCAATTTTGATCAAAATATTTTCTCGTTCAAGCTCGAGTTTAGATATCATTGAATTCCATGAGTTTGAATTCTCAATCTTTAAGGTCAATCTCTAGGATTGAGTAATATCAGTCTTAAAAGCTGATTTTTAATCTTTAAGGAGATTATCCTTTCTGGGGATCTGATTCATTAGTCTTATCAAGCTAATTTGCACGGTGCCCCCCCATTATACGAGATAAATCCTTCTCATGGTTAGGATAAATCTGACCACTTGGCAACCCTGTTTGATGCTGAGGTCCGTGGATTTCCTGCTGATTTTAGAGATGACTTTTCTAGATTTTTCGTCAACCTACAGCTGGTCTGGACGATAACTTCATGACTTAAATCAAGAAGCGCGTGTCTTTTTCGGAAGACTTTACTTCCTTCAAATGATGGAATTGATTCATCGTGTAGATCCATCTTTCTTTCAAATGTATTACAGTAAACCGGGTAAAACTGATTAGTATCGTCCAAAGCAAAAGTACCTGCAATAATCTTGTACAAAAA
Source organism: Rutidosis leptorrhynchoides (assembly GCF_046630445.1). Classification (NCBI taxonomy): domain Eukaryota; kingdom Viridiplantae; phylum Streptophyta; class Magnoliopsida; order Asterales; family Asteraceae; genus Rutidosis; species Rutidosis leptorrhynchoides. Next base: position 193,168,431 of record NC_092337.1, on the reverse strand, counting down.
TATGTGATATTTGTTTTAAATTGAATAACTTGGTACATTCTTCCCACACTTAGTTTCTTTCTTTGCCTTTTTATTTTCTTTTATTTCATTTTAAATGAATTCAAGCATTTTAGGGTGTTTCTCAATTTATGTCCTTTCCGAGGTAACGATAATTTCGGTATTATCACCTAGTTTTCACCGTTCATAAATATGTATAAACATGATTTTAAATTCATTTAGTTGAAAATTTTTCAAATTTTCACAAAATTTGGCAAATAAACTAAGTGCAAACCCGAGAGAATTTATAACCCTTCCCCACACTTGAGATCATGCAATGCCCTCATTTGCATGAAATCAGACTATAATTATAAATTCATGAGGGTGATTAGTGTAGAAAAGTGATTAAAAATACCGAGTTTGCAAACATATTGTTATTTCACATTTGATATTTTGCTTCTTGTCGTCAAAATCAGTAGCTATTGCTGAACTTAATGTTAGTCTTTGAAAGTGCTTTGTTCTACCCTGTTTTGTACATAATATAAAATACAAACATATATATACATATTTTTGAAGTTGGGTATATTACCCCACGTTCAAAAATTTATAAAGTCTAATATCTTTTTGGCATACTTTAGATCAATAAAATTAAAAATAATGATAACAAAATTTGCCGTCCCACCCTCGGGTAAAGCAATTTCGGCTTAATGACCTAGTCTTCAACTCACGACGAATTTTAGAAATCATTTTTTTCAACTTAATGAATTAAAGTAAATTTTGTTTTTTTTTTAAATCACAATAAAACATAAATTAAAATGCATATTAATTTCAAATAAAACCTAAAAAAAATAAAAATTCAGAATGGAGGGAGAAAACTAGTTCTTTAGTGTCTGCTAGTGGAAAAGACCACTCGGATTCCATTCTCAGAACTACATGAGAACAGAACAACTAACTCTAGATAGCATTTTCTTTTTAGAACACTTGAATCTCCCCACACTTAGGTAGCTGTGGTGTCAAAATTGTGATTAACTTCATCGTCAATTTCTCTTGGTCCATAATCAACTTGCATATCCGTGACTTTTTCTTTAAGCCATTGGTCGGATTCCTGTGTAATATCCATAATTTCAACTAGTTTCTCCTTTTCTTTAGGTGATAGATTGGATACTAACCGGTTACATAACTTAAAGTTCCCCTTGGTTTTAGCATCGCGAATCCGTTTAATAAGTTTCTTCATTGAACTATTAATAACGGGATCATTTAATTTCGTATCAACAACGGGGTTCTTTGTTATCATGTCATCATTAGGTGTTACTTCATTTTCCCCACACTTAGGCGTTTCATTATTGCTAAGTATTACCGTTGGAGTTGGTAAAACCACATGGTTCTTACCAATTGTTTTTACTGGTTCAACGGTTTTGGCTGGTGGAGATTTAGACTTTCGAATCATAAAGGTGATCGATTTGTCACCACTACTAAGTGTCATTCTTCCATTTCCTACATCAAATAACGCCCCGGTGGACGCTAAGAATGGTCGTCCTAAAATTAGAGGAATGTTTGAGTCCTCTTCTATGTCAATGACAATGAATTCGACTAGAAAGGTTAAATTACCTACTTGAATGGGTAGGTTGTCAGCAATTCCAACTGGGTGCTTAATGGTTTGATCAAAGAGTCGAACACTCATATCCGTTGGACTTAACTCACCTACCCCTAATCTCTTATATAATGAAAGAGACATAACACTCACACTTGCACCTAAATCTGCTAGTGCATCATACATGACACAATCACTAAGTAGACAAGGAACAATAAATTCACCCGGATCACCTACCCTAGGTGGAGGTTTTGGTGGAACTGTATTCACCGGGTTTATATTTACGGCTTTTGTTTCTTGCACTTTCTTATTCTTTTTCTTCTTCTTCTTTCCAGAGGTATCACAATCTTTATTACCTATCACTTGCTCATACTCAACTCCTTTTCTTGGAGACGGGATGGGTGGTTTATATGGTGCCACCACTGGCTTTACATACTCTGGTGGTGGTGCTGTAACTTCTTCATTTTTATTCTCATCTAAAACCTTCCCATCTTCCGGAGCTGGTTTTTCAGAATTTGTTGAAACCATATTAACATTCTCGTTCCGAGGATTTACTTCAGTATCACTCGGTAGCTTTCCTTGTTCCCTCTCACTCATCATGCTAGCAAGAGTACCTACATGTTTTTCTAGATTCAAAATGGAAGCTTGTTGAGTTCTTAATGACTGATCAAACCTCTCATTCGTTTGGGTTTGAGATGTAATAAATTGTGTTTGAGATTCAATCAGCTTTGCCATCATTTCTTCTAGATTTGGCTTTTTCTCTTCGGGTTGTTGTGGTGGTTTATACAAGCTAGGTCTTTGTTGATTGAAAGTGTTGTTTTGAGTTGGTTGGTTATTCGGACCTTGTTGGTTATACCAGTTATTTTCGGGTCCTTTTGGATTGTAAAGAATGTTTTGATTTCGATTTAAGTTTAGCCTTGGCGGTTGATAATTATTTTGATAATTATTTCCCGGCCTTTGGTTCATATAGGAAACATTCTCTCGTTGTTCCATCGTTGGTTCAATGTGACAATCTTTCAATAAGTGTGGTCCACCGCATTGCTCACAACTGATTCGTATTGCGTGAATATCTTTATTCATCTTTTCCATTCGTCTTTCGAAAGCATCTATTTTTGCGGAAACGGAATCAAAGTCAGGGCTAGAATCGGCTCTAGCCGCTTTAGATGATCGAAAGATATCTTTTTCTTGGTGCCACTCATGCGAGTGGGAGGCTGTGTTATCAATAATTTTGTAAGCTTCAGTTGCGGTTTTCTTCATAATGGATCCACCAGCGGTTATGTCGATGTCTTTTCGTGTGGCGATGTCTACGCCTTTATAGAAGATTTGTACTATTTGAAAAGTATCTAATCCGTGTTGAGGACATCCTCTCAACATCCTTCCGAATCTTGTCCACGCCTCATATAATGTTTCATTTGGATTTTGCGCGAACGTAACAATTTCTCCTTGAAGTCTCACGGCTTTGGATGCCGGAAAGAATCGTTTAAGAAATTTTTCAACTAAAACATCCCATGTGTCAATCGCCCCTTCAGGTAACGATTCTAACCAATCTTTGGCTTCTCCCTTTAAAGTCCAGGGAAATAACATGAGATAGATTTGTTCGTCTTTCACTTCTCGAATTTTGAATAGTGTACAGATCCTATTAAACGTACGAAGATGTTCGTTTGGGTCTTCATTCGGCGTACCACTATATTGGCACTGATTAGTTACCATGTGTAGAATTTGTCCTTTAATTTCATAATCTGGAGCATTAACTTCTGGTTTAATAATGGCGTGACCTTGGCCAGTGCGCTTAGCTCTCATTCGTTCTTCCATACTTAGAGGTTCTAGATTTTCCATGATTGGATTTGTTGTATCCGAATCACTA